>NC_138027.1:426396-802394 GCF_964106645.2 Podarcis pityusensis
CATAATGTGTGTGTGTGGGTGGGTGGGGGGGGACGACTTAAATTTGCCGCGCAAGGGGAAAATGAGAGGGGGAAAAACTTTCTTACTATGCGGGGGACTCAGATTTGCTGCGCAACAGTAAAAATGGAAGCTCAGGAGCGCGTTTGGCTTCCAGGGCAAAGTTCGAAAACTGGAACACCTACTTCCGGGTTTGCAGCGTTCAGGTTCTGAGTTGTTTAGGAACTAAGCTGTTCGAAAACCAAGGTACCACTGTACTGTAATTTGAACTGTACTGTAATTTGTTCCAAGTCCTCCCCTCTGGAGCAGGAGAAACAAGCTTCCTCCCCCTTCCCTTTGGTGTTTGGTAATCTGCGTCATCTGGCTTGGCAGTCTATAGCAGACACCCACAGTATAAGGTCTTACAAGGCCTTCTGGTTTCACCCATATGCTCCCAATGTGGTTTCCATGCTCCATTTCAGGGATTTCTTCACAAGCATCTACATCATTTACCTATGATGATGCTACTCCTCCCAGCTTCCTGTTTGAGGAGATTGTAACACTCCCTTTCTACATTCCATCTTGACTCTCATGCCACCAAGTTTGGGTAATGCCAACTAGGTCGTATTTGCCACCCTGTGCCGAAATCCAGCATCGCCTGAGCTCTGGGAGTGTGGCTTTCTCCCAACTGAAGTGCAGAGTGTTTGAGGACCGGGACATTGGCAGGGAAACCAAAATGCTTGTTTACAAAGCTATTGTACTACCAACCTTACTGTATGCTTCTGAAACATGGACCACTTATAAACGCCATCTCCAACTCCTCCAGAGATTACATCTGAAAAATTTGACACATCACTTGGGAAGACAGGCGAAGTAATACCAGTGTACTGGAAGAAGCAAAGATCACCAGCGTTGAAGCAATGATTCTTTTTATTCATTTTACATATAATCACATTGCATCACATCATATCCTCATATCAAAACTCTTTGGCTCTACTGAGCCTTACGACTTCCCTCCCTCCTAATGGTTTACAAACTTAAATTTTGTCTCTTTGCATTTCCCTTCCTTTCCAGTTCTTCGTATATCATTGCCTAAATTATTACATTATTCATCCTGAATAGGTAGCAATTTCTTCTTACAGTTCTTCAGATAACCCTGCTAGTGATGTTAATTGTTTACCGTTGTCCTTCAAATATAAATTTATTCCAGTCTTTGGTCTTTGGTCTCGCTGCTTCCGGATTCTTCCCACCAGTTTTGCCAGTTCTGCAAAGTCCATCATCTTCGTCTGCCCCTCTTCTTTTGTTGGTACTTCTTGTTGTTTCCATTTTGGGGCTAATAAAATTCTTGTCGTTGTATACAAGGACAAGTTTTTGTCTTGTCTCGGTATCTCTTTACCCACTATACCCAGTAAAAAGGCTTCTGGTTTTTTAACAAAAATGTTTTTAAACATTTTCTTTAACTCATTATATATCATCTCCTGGAAAGCTTTTACCTCTTTACGTGTCCACCACTTATGGTAAAAAGTACCCTCCTTTTCCTGGTGTTTTATTGTGTTTTTAGTATTCTGCTGGGAGCCGGCCAGAGTGGTTAGGGAAACCCAGCCAGGTGGGTGGGGTATAAATATATTTATTTATTTATTTATTTATACATACATACATACATACATACATACCTGCTGGATTTCTTCCTGCTGTGCACCAGTCCTGCCTGAGTGTAATGGTGGGGGGGGGGGTTGTACTGGATCTGATCCCGGGGGGGGGGCACTAAAGCAAGATACAGTACAGTGGTCCCTCGGGTTACATAGGCTTCAGGTTACCGACTCCGCTAACCCAGAAATAGTACCTTGGGTTAAGAACTTTGCTTCAGGATGAGAACAGAAATCGTGCTCCGGCGGCGCAGCGGAAATCTACAACACTTAAAATATAAATCCGGGGACATTAAATGAAATCCGGGGACACTCCGGGGACGGATTTTGTCCGGGGACAGATTTGTGAATCTGGGAACTGTCCCCGGGAAACGGGGACGCCTGGTAACCATCCTCTGCGACCTTAAAATAATCTCCGCTGGGCTTGTGGTGCTGCGTTGCTGCTGCTCCTCTTGACTTTTGTGGGCGAGTGTTTCTGTGTGGTGTTTTAATTCCTTTTAATTGGGTTTTGAAATTTTGGTAAGCTGCCCTGGGGTTCTTATTGAAGGAGTGGGTGTTATATAATCCCCAAAATAAATAACATAATAGATGAGGAGTTCCTTAAAAAAACAAAACAAGGCTGAGGCTCTTCTGAAATGAGTTTATGATTCATTTCATGCACCGAAGCTGATCTTTATCTCGACGTGAGGGAAGTTTGCAAGCTGATATCGGGCATGGAGGAAATAGAGAAAGAAAAGTCCCGCCCCCCCTTCTCTCATAATGCTAGAAGTGAGGGGCATCCAATGAAAGGGAAGATTTGGGACAGTTAAAAGGACAGTCCTAGTTAGACTGTGGAACTCCCTGCCACATGGGGCAGTTTTAAAAGAAGATTAGTTAGATTCATGTAGGAGGAGGAGGCTCTGCATGGCCTCAGTGAGGGCAAACCAGCAAAGGGACTCCCTCTTGCCCCCCCCCCGGCCTCATGCAGGGGGGAGCAATTTCTTTTAAAAAAATAAATATTTTCTTAATTTCCAAATGTAACAGAAATAAAACAACATCAATACAAATTCAATATCTAACAAAATAAATTGACTCCTCCCCCAGTCCCTTCCCTGGTTCCAATGTTTATTAACATACTGCATGTCCAATGTAAAATAAAAACCATTAAAATTACTTATTTTTCATTCATAATTGTCAGGGGTTCAGGAGCAGAGGCAAGGGCAAGGGAGGAAACAGAGAGCGAGGGGGAGGAGGCAGAAGAAAAGATGAGTGATGACGACGACCCGAGATCTCCGAGTCTTTCCAGTGAATCAGAAGATTCACAGAAAGGAGCACCAGTGGCCAGGGCAAGGGGGGAGCCTAGGGGGACACCCCAGGAAGATAGAGCCAGAGGGGACTCAGAGGGGAGCAGTTGGAAATCGGGACCAGCGTCACCGCCAGAGAGCAGGGAAGAGGAAGGGCGCCAGGGATCAAGCGCTGGCAGCTCACAACAGGGGGGAGGGCACGAGTCAGGAGTGGCCACACCTCCATCGGGGAGCGAAGAAACGGTCAGACGGAAGGTGGAAGGTTGGGCGCGCGAGCCAAGTTCAAATGCACAGGAAGGTGGCGCAGTAGGCAGCCCGGAAAGGGAGCCAGGTCCTAAAGCCCGCCGAAAGGAGGGAGAAGAGTCAGGGGGGTCAGCGTCAGCGTCAGAGGAATCCCGGAAGGAAGAGACCCCGGGGGGCAGAGGGACCCAGAGAAGAACAGTCAGGCGGAAAAGGTGGAGCAAGGCTAGGATATTAAGTTGGTGTACAAGGGGCGGAGACTCAGATGGAGCTTCGCCGATCTAACCATGAGACGTAGAGTTGCACGCAGCAGCTTGAGAATGGAAACTGTAACTCAATAAAGACTTTTATTTAATGATCGCTGGCTAGCGTGATCCTCTGTGAGCTAGGATCTGGAAGCAGCTCTGACAGTAAGCTCCATCTCTGAATTGTGGGCATCTACGTCCTCGCGGAGAGGAGAGAAAGCGGGTGCCTACTAGCGAGCTCACGAACGGCAGACAACATGACGGCCGAACAGCAGATAGTGGAACTCAGAGAAGCAGTGACACGACTGAATGCCGAGGCTCTTGCATCCAGGAAGAGAGAGGAGGACGCAGCTGCCGCCTACAGGGATCTCCAGGTCAGGTTGGAAGTGCTTACGAAGCAAGGGCAACTGACACCCAAACCGGAGGGGATTGGGTTGGGGAGACGAACAGGCGGTCTGGTCTCTCACTTCGATGGGAATTTGCAACAGTACCCCAACTTTAGAGCAGATGTAATGTGTGCACTGCAACTGCTGAACAAAGACTTTAGAGATGAGCAAGAGAAGGTGGGATTCATCATGTCCCATTTGCATGGAGATGCTAAAGCATGGCTGCGCAATTTGTGGAGAGATAAGGATCCGGCGCTCCAAAATGCGGATGCCTTTATTAAAGCGATGGATGGGTGCTTTTTATCAAGCATTGACGTGGATCTTGCTCGGCAGCAGATACATGGACTGAAGCAAGGGAGGGCCAGCGTAAGGCAGTACCATGCCCGCTTTTTCGCTTTGGTCAGTGCCCTGGAATGGGACAGAGATTCGGCTCCTGTAAGAGACCTGTTTTGGGAGGGATTGCACGGCTCGGTTAAAGATGAAATTGCGAGGGGGGAGAGACCCCGGACCACGCAGGAGATCGTTCAGAGGGCGCTGGCGGTGGGGGTGCGGCTGGAAGGACGTCCGTGGAGCAGGGACGAAGGGCGTGGAGGGCGCGAACCAGCCAGGGGCTCCTCCTTCCTTCCCAGAGAAGCAGCGCGTGCGCAATCCACGCCTCCGCCAGGAGGAGGAGCGGAACCTATGGAGGTTGGAGGTGCAAGGGCTCAGTCAGCAGCCAGAGCCCTAGCACCGGCAGCAGTGAAAGCGAAGCCTCCTAGAGGGAACAGGAAGTGTTACATCTGCGATGATCCACAGCATATGGCGAAAGAGTGTCCCCAGAGGCTCCACAAGCACACTGCAGCCTCAGCAATGGTAACTGCAGCAACGCAGCAAGGACAACCACAGCAGGGAAACGAAGGAGTCTGGTTGGAAGAAGAGGCACTGGGGCCCAGCCAGACGTGTCAGTGAAGCAGTCCCCAGAGATTTTACAGCCCATGGACCCCCTCCCGCCCAAACCGGTAGTGAAGCTCACCGCGTCGCTCCAGCTGCCCAATGGAATCACCATGGACGTGCCAATCACCATTGACTCCGGAAGCAATGCGGACTTTATAGGGCATGACTTTGTCGACCGGCACGCTATACAGTTGCTGCCTGCCACGCTGCCCCTGCAGGTTGTCACGGTGGATGGCAGGGAGCTGCTAGGGGGGCAAGTGGTGAAGCAGACGCCACCAATGGTGATGCGACTTGGGAATCACAGGGAAATCATCAGCTTCAATGTCACTCAACTATCGGACACGCCCATTGTATTGGGCATGAGTTGGCTGGACAAGCACAGCCCGACGCTGGCTTGGTACCAGAGGCAGCTGACCTTCGGCTCTTCCTTTTGCGCTGAACACTGCATCGTGCCCAGGCAGGAAGGAGAGGAAGAGGAGTCACAGCTGCAGCTAGGCACGCTGCAAGCGGTTCCCCACAAGTACGCAGAATTTTTGGAGGTTTTCTGCGAGAAAGAGGCAGACAGGCTACCCCCCCACAGACCATATGACTGCAAAATTGACCTGCTGCCGGGGGCGGCGCTGCCCAAAGGGAAGCTGTATTCCATGTCTGAGGACGAACTGCAGGAACTCAAAGAGTTCATAGATCATAATTTGGAGCGCGGTTTCATCCGAGAGTCCAAGGCAGCGGGGGGCAGTCCGGTATTCTTTGTTAAGAAGCGGGACACGCCCCAAAAAAGACTTGTAGTGGACTTTCGCATCTTGAACAGTGTGACCAAGCCATCGGACTTCCCCATGCCCCGAATCGACGACCTCCTCGCAAAGGTACGGAAGGGCAGAGTGTTCACCAAGTTGGACCTGCGAGGGGCATACAACCTCATTCGCATGCGGGAGGGAGATGAGTGGAAGACAGCCATGTTCACGCCCCTGGGCACCTACGAATATAGAGTTATGCCTTTTGGATTGCAAAATGGCTCCCACGTTTTTCAAGCTTTCATGCATCACGTGTTGGCGGGGCTCCTCTACAAGACGTGCGTCTGTTTCTTGGATGACATCCTGATCTTTTCGGAATCGCAGCAGGAGCATGACAGACACGTCAAGGAAGTGCTGAGCAGGCTACAGCAACATAGGCTTTACGCCAAGCTGGAGAAGTGCCAATTCGACGTGACCGAGGTGGATTTCCTGGGCTACAAGTTGTCTGATAAAGGGCTCGCCATGGACAGCGCCAAGGTCCGAGCAGTGTTGGATTGGAAAAGCCCACGCAATCGGAAGGAGGTCCAACGGTTTGTCGGCTTCGCGAACTTCTATCGCAAGTTTATCAAAGGCTTTGCGATGCAGACAGCGGCCATCACGGACACGCTCAGCTCCAAGAAAAAGAAGTTCATCTGGACAGAGCAGGCGGAGCAGTCCTTTCAGGCACTCAAGCGTCTCTTCGCGTCGGAAGAGCAGCTGCTTCATGTCAACCCCAGCAGGCCGATGAGGGTGGAGACAGACGCTTCGGACAGAGCCGTGGGAGCAGTCCTGCTGCAGAAAGACCCGCAGGGGGTTTGGAGGCCGGGAGCGTTTTACTCAAGGAAGCTCAGCAAGTCCGAACAGAACTACACCATCTGGGACAGGGAGTTGCTGGCCATTCATGCAGCGTTCAAAGCGTGGAGGCACTTCCTGATCGGCGCCAAGCACACGGTGCAGGTCTGCACGGACCACAAGAATCTAGAGCACTGGCGCACGGCACAGTTCCTGAACCAGAGGCAGATACGTTGGGCTGAGTTCTTTGCGAATTTCGACTTCCGAATAGAGTATGTCCCGGGGGACACCAACATCATGGCGGATGCTCTCTCCCGTAAGCCACAGTATCTGGAGGAGGCAACGCCAGCGGCCGCCATGCACATCTTCGCACCGACAGTGTGGGCGTGCGCGGCGGCAACAGTTGACCTGGATGCGGTGCGACGAGCGTTGCAGGATGACTCCTTCGCGCAAGCAAAGATGGCAGAGGTGCACAGGGGCACGGCAGCGACCGACGAGTTCCAGCTGCGAGATGGTTTGCTCATCCGTAAAGGGGCCATCTACGTGCCGGGAGACGAACTTCGCGCCAAGGTACTGCAGCAGCTGCACGACGCGCCCACTGCCGGGCATTTTGGCAAGGAGAAGACGGTGGAATTAGTAGCCAGAGACTTCTGGTGGCCCGGAATGAGAGGGGAAGTCGCGGACTACGTGGCGAGGTGTGACACCTGCCAGAGGTCCAAACCAGTGCACAGACCGCCGGCCGGACTGCTGGAACCGCTGCAAACTCCGTTCGAGCCATGGGAGAGAGTGGCCCTGGACTTTGTCACGGATCTGCCCAGCTCGAGGGGCAAGACGGCTGTGCTGGTGGTGGTGGATTTGTTCTCCAAGATGGCACATTTCATTCCGTGTGCGAAGGTGGCCACGGCGGAACAAACCGCCAAACTGTTCATAGACCACGTGTTCAAGGTTCACGGTCTGCCGCGGTCTATTCTGTCCGACCGAGGGCGACAGTTCATCTCAAACTTCTGGCAGAGGCTGATGGGCTTCCTGAACGTCAAGATCAACCTGGCGTCGGCTAGACACCCGCAGACCAACGGGCAAGCGGAGCGGGTCAATGCCATCATGCAGCAGTACCTGAGATGTTATGCGAATCAACAGCCTGCGACGTGGGTGGATTACCTGCCTCTCGCCGAGTTCGCCTACAACAACACGAAGCACGTGTCCACGGGGGTCACGCCGTTCTTCGCCAACAACGGGAGGCACCCTAGAACCTTCCCGGGACTGGAAAGAATGGGGGAGGGGGAGCCGCAGACAGCAGATGCGTTCGCGTCGGAGTTGCAGGAGGTCCACGATCAGCTGCGGCGGCACCTGGAGCTGGCTAAACACGCATACAAGGTACAAGCGGACAAACACAGAAGGGTTGGCGAAGAGATCCATGTGGGAGACTGGGTCTGGTTAGCAGCCCACGCAGTGCCGGCCAGGTCGTTGGCGAAGAAGAAACTAGGGCATAAACAACTGGGGCCCTACCAAGTCGAAGAACAGGTCAACCCGGTGGCTTTCAGGCTGGCTCTTCCGGAGGGTTCCAGAATGCATCCGGTGTTCCACAGATCGGTGCTCACTCCCTACAAGGCACCTCACAGGTTTCAGGAACCAGGAACGGCACCGGGTCCGCTCCGAGAGAGAACCGGGCAAGGGGGAGTGGCACAGGAGGAGCGCATCAACGAAGTCACGGAGATTTTGGACTCCAGATGGGGGGAAGAGGGGGTAGAATACCTTCTCGCCAAGGAGGGCACCCCGGCCAGTGCCAACAGCTGGGTGCCGGGCTACGCTTTAGACGAACCTCTGCTCAAAGAAGAGTTTCATGCCCTCTTCCCACATAGGCCAATGCCAGCAGACTTTTTCGACGACTGGCTTTTCACGCCCACGCTTTCAGCCAGCACGTTCCGGGGGTTCGACTCGGACGAGGAACCGACACGAGACGCCCGTTCCCCAGAGGGGTCACCCTCGGGATCTGCTTCAGAACCCTCGTATTGGTGGGATGATCGACCAGAGGAGCAGTTCCGCAGAAGGTGGCTGGAGGGTCCAGGACGAGCAACGTCTCCAGAAGGCAACGAGGGAGAGACGGACATGGACGTTTTCGGGGACGACCCGGGTTTCGAGCACGGCGGCACAGAGATGGAAGCGGAGGTGACCGTCGTCAACGAGAGCAGGGAGGAAGAACCGGAAGACTTCGGATGGCGGCCCGCCACGGGAAGCGAACTGTATCCGACATTCGTTCCCCTGACACAGCAGCACCCAGATCCCGCACCGGAAGGAGGGGAGGGGGGAAGAGGGGGCTTCGAGGGGGGGATGGATGTCAGGGGTTCAGGAGCAGAGGCAAGGGCAAGGGAGGAAACAGAGAGCGAGGGGGAGGAGGCAGAAGAAAAGATGAGTGATGACGACGACCCGAGATCTCCGAGTCTTTCCAGTGAATCAGAAGATTCACAGAAAGGAGCACCAGTGGCCAGGGCAAGGGGGGAGCCTAGGGGGACACCCCAGGAAGATAGAGCCAGAGGGGACTCAGAGGGGAGCAGTTGGAAATCGGGACCAGCGTCACCGCCAGAGAGCAGGGAAGAGGAAGGGCGCCAGGGATCAAGCGCTGGCAGCTCACAACAGGGGGGAGGGCACGAGTCAGGAGTGGCCACACCTCCATCGGGGAGCGAAGAAACGGTCAGACGGAAGGTGGAAGGTTGGGCGCGCGAGCCAAGTTCAAATGCACAGGAAGGTGGCGCAGTAGGCAGCCCGGAAAGGGAGCCAGGTCCTAAAGCCCGCCGAAAGGAGGGAGAAGAGTCAGGGGGGTCAGCGTCAGCGTCAGAGGAATCCCGGAAGGAAGAGACCCCGGGGGGCAGAGGGACCCAGAGAAGAACAGTCAGGCGGAAAAGGTGGAGCAAGGCTAGGATATTAAGTTGGTGTACAAGGGGCGGAGACTCAGATGGAGCTTCGCCGATCTAACCATGAGACGTAGAGTTGCACGCAGCAGCTTGAGAATGGAAACTGTAACTCAATAAAGACTTTTATTTAATGATCGCTGGCTAGCGTGATCCTCTGTGAGCTAGGATCTGGAAGCAGCTCTGACAATAATGTAATTACTAGTAGTCCTAGAACTCTGCCAATGTATTAACCTGTATATATTGCATTTGTATATATGCAGTAAAGTCCTTCCATTCTTCCTTAAATTCGCTGTCATCTCTTTCTCTTAGTTTCATGGTCATTTTCGCCATTTCCGCATATTCCACCAGGGGGAGCAATCTCATTTGTTCCACGGGGGCTGCAGTGCTTTGGGTTAGTTTAGTTTAGCTTCGACAAGAACTTGAATTGTTCTTTAATTGGATTTTAAATGGTTTTAAAAAAATGTTTGCCCCCCTCCTCAAAACATTTTTTTTTTTTTAAAATAAACTCAAAGCAAGAAAATAGGCTTGCCAGTTGGGGTGGGGGCAGCACTGGAAGAAAGGCATGTAGGCCAAACCCCCCCATGCGGGGGCCCAAGTCTCTCGGCTTTGCCCTCGACATTTTGCTTCCCGCACGATGCCTGGAAGGTGCTGGACTCTCCTTTTTTTTTAATAAGCTTTATTTCATTTTCAAAATTGACAAAGAAAGAGTAAAAAGAATAAATTGATCCTCAACTACATATTCTAAGATGTTAATAAATATTACAAAGCACATAATAGAACCGTTGAAAGATCCATAATAAGCAAAATAACATTTAAAAAACAAAGAAAAAACAAAACAAAACAACAAAAAATAAAAAATACAAAAAACAAAATTACTTTTCAAAGACAAGCGATATTTAGGAAGTTCAAACCAATGCTTAGATATTCTTTACACAAAGTCCTTCATACTGGTGTGAGTCCTTTAGGAATTTATTGACTTCCGACTATCTCTTTACAGTTTCAACTTAATTACTACCATTCGATAATCTGTGCCAGAGGCTTTTCCACCGAGCTGGGATTGTGGAGCTGGGATTCCTGCCTTGCCGCGGGTTGGGCTGGATGACCTCTGGGGCTCCCGGCTCTGCAGTTCTGTGCTGCCTTGCAGCGGCTGCGCTGGGAGCGGCAGCTGGCCCAAGCGGTGTGCTTGGCAGGAGCCGGCTGGTTAATCAGACGGAAAAGCTTTGATCACCAAGAGGGTTTTATGGAGAGAGATCACAAGAGGCCAGCGGGTTATTACAGGAAATCAGAGTCAAATGCATCTTGCCAGCCAAACATCCTCCGGCCGCTTCGCTCGCCTTGCCGGTCGGCAAATTAACTTGTCCAGGACCGAAGGTCACGTCTTTGCCGGGCCTGTCTCTGCACGCGCAAAGCGGAACGTGGCCGGCGGTGGCTCCCGCCCAAGATGCCAAAGGACAGCGAAAGGCACAGGGGCCACGATCCTGGCGGAGGCCTGCCAAGCGCTCTGATGGCCTCGATCCGACAGCCTGATTTGCTGCCAAGAAGCTGTAACGAGAAGCTTCACATTGAGAGTGTTTTCTTAACAGATGATTACCTCATTTTAAACCGTTTCTCAATTTAACCAAATCAGTTCCTTATGAAATAGTCCCGCTCTGTTCTGCCTCGGTCAGACCACACCTGGGATACTGTGCCCAGTTCTGGATGCCGCAATTTAAGAAGGATATTTATTGACCGCCAGGAGGGCGGTCAAGATGATCCAGGGTCTGGAAACGAAGCCTGATGAGGAACGGTTGAAGGAGTTGGGTATGTTTAGCCTGGAGAAGAGGAGACTGAGAGGAGATATGGGAGCCGTCTTCAAGTATCTTAAACGCTGTGAGGAAACAAGCTTGTTTTCTCCAGCTCTGGAGGGTAGGACTCGAACCCATGGCTTTAAGTTGCAAGAAAGGAGATTCCAACTGAACATCGGGTAGACCTTTCTGGCGGGAAGAGCCGGACTTCTTTGAGGTGCCAGTCTAGAGCAGTAGGATCATAGAATTGGAAGGGACCCCAAGGGCATGGGTGTATCTGGGGGGTAGCTCCCCCCCCATCAAGTAAGTAAATATAAATAGTTAACGAACTGACCAATTGTATCAATAATAATAATAATAATAATAATAATAATAATAAATTTATTTATACCCCAGCCACTCTGGGCAGCTTCAAACAGACTTAAAAGCACAATAAAACTTCAAACATTAAAAACTTCCCTAAACAGGGCGGGTGCCACTACTGAGAAGGCCCTCTGTCTGGTTCCCTGTAACCTCACTTCTCACAATGAGGGAACCGCCAGAAGGCCCTCGGAGCTGGACCTCAGTGTCCGGGCAGAACGATGGGGGTGGAGACGCTCCTTCAGATATACTAGACCGAGGCAGTTTAGGGCTTTCAAGGTCAGCACCAACACTTTGAATTGTGCCCGGAAACGTACTGGGAGCCAATGAAAGTCTTTCAGGACCGGTGTTATGTGGTCTCGGCGGCCGCTCCCAGTCGCCAGTCTAGCTGCCGCATTCTGGATTAGTTGCAGTTTCTGGGTTACCTTCAAAGGTAGCCCCACGTAGAGCACATTGCAGTAGTCCAAGCGTGAGATAACCAGAGCATGCACCACTCTGGCAAGACAGGCAGGCAGGGTCTCATCCTGGGGACCAGATAGCTCGGCTCTTCCCGCTCCTAAAATAAATCCTGGCTTTGCCAGTGCCAAGGGGTCCTCTATTCCACCCCCTGCAATGCAGGGATTTCAGCATCCCTGACGGGGGCCCCTCCATCCTCTGCTTAAAGACCTTCAAAGCAGGAGAGGCTGCCACCCCTGAGCTCCACTGTCCAAGTGCTCTTAGCGCATGATGCTCCAGCCCTGAGGTGCGGGGGGAGAAAGGGGCAGAGCAGTGGAGAGCAAGGGGTCTTGGTGGGAAAGCTTTGTGTATCTACGTCTAGTCCTGCCACTTTCTGAACTTTATTTATTTCTGTGTGCTTTTCCTTTTGTAAATCTACCAAATACAGTGGTAAGGTAAGGTAAAGGTACCCCTGCCCGTACGGGCCAGTCTTGCCACACTCTAGGGTTGTGCGCTCATCTCACTCTATAGGCCGGGAGCCAGCGCTGTCCGCAGACACTTCCGGGTCACATGGCCAGCGTGACAAGCTGCATCTGGCAAGCCAGCGCAGCACACGGAAACGCCGTTTACCTTCCCGCTGGTAAGCGGTCCCTATTTATCTACTTGCACCCAGGGGTGCTTTCGAACTGCTAGGTTGGCAGGCGCTGGGACCGAGCAACGGGAGCGCACCCCGCTGCGGGGATTCGAACCGGCGACCATGCGATCGGCAAGTCCTAGGCGCTGAGGTTTTACCCACAGCGCCACCCGCGTCCCCAAAATACAGTGGTACCTCAGGTTAAGTACTTAATTCATTCTGGAGGTCCGTACTTAACCTGAAATTGTTCTTAACCTGAAACACCACCCTAGCTGATGGGGCCTCCTGCTGCCGCCGCGCCGCCGGAACACGATTTCTGTTCTCATCCTGAAGCAAAGTTCTTAACCTGAAGCACTATTTCTGGGTTAGCGGAGTCTGTAACCTGAAGCGTCTGTCACCTGAAGTGTATGTAACCCGAGGTACCACTGTAATAAAATAAAATAAAATAGGGATGGATGGTTTTTCTCAGGCCGTTGGTGTCCTGGTAGCGGCACTTGCCCTTCTTCTGGCCGGGAATGCTGGGGGGGGGGGACACAAAAATTGTGGGTGCCGAGGAGGGAGAAATGTCCCTGTTTTCTTCTGAGGAGCATCTGAGGGTTTGGCTGGCGAATGTTGTGTGTGCAGCTGGGAAAAGAACAAATCAATACCATCAGCTCTGTTGACGAGAGAGCAAGGCTGGTTGGTACATGCAGATGAGGCCGTGCATATTCATCAGGAGCCTTGTCTGTCTGGACGCCTTCCTGCAGGTTGCTTTTTTGGGGGGGTGCCATCAGGACCCACCGAGCGGAGTGAGCAGGAGGGCAGCCGTCTGTCCGTGGAGAAGGGACCGTGAAGCTGTCCAGAGTCTGCCCCTTTGGCCTGAACCAAGACGTCTCCTCCCACGCAGCTCCAAAGTTTAAGGAATCTTCTTTGTCACGCCAGCCCCCACAATTTTCAAGAGTCACACAGGCTTTCCAAAAAAGTGTTTCGCATGCAATTAAGATGCTTCATCCTATGAATAGGAAATGTGGCGTGGAGATTCCACCTGGCGAGGTGTTAGAACAGATTTAATACAGTGGTCCCTTGGTTCTCAAACTTAATCCATTCCAGAAGTCCATTCCAAAACCAAAGCATTCCAAAACCAAGGCGCACTTTCCCATAGAAAGGAATGCAAAACGGATTAATCCATTCCAGACTTCTAAAAACAACCCCTAAAACAGCAATTTAACATGAATTTTGCTATCTAATGCAGGGCTCAGAAACTTTTTAAGCAGCAGGCCAGTCCACTGTCCCTCAGACCTTGTGGGGGGGGGGCGGACTATATGGGGGGGGCGGAGAACGAATTCCTATGCCCCACAAATAACCCAGAGATGCATTTTAAATAAATGGACACTTTCTACTCATGTAAAAACACACTGATTCCCAGACTGTCCGCAGGCCGGATTGAGAAGGCGATTGGGCCGGATCTGGCCCCCAGGCCTTAGTTTGCCTACCCATGATCTAACGAGACCATTGATCCATAAAAGGAAAACAATAATCAATGTATTGTACTATAAAATAAATACGACAGTATTGTAGAGGATAAAAATTAAAATTACCTTTTTTTCTTACCTGCATTGATGATAGTCATTGTTTGGATGGGGGCCTTTTATCCATTTCCACAGTCACACAGTCATTCAATCAGTAGCTGAGCTGGGTTCCACACAATCACAAAAACGAATGAACCAAAAAAGCCTCAAAAACAAAAATGCAAAATAAATAGCAAAAACTGAAGCACCAAACTTAATCCGTTCCAGAAGCCCATTTGACTTCCAAAATGTTCAGAAACCAAGGCACAGCTTCTGGTTAGTGCAGGGGCCCTGGAAACAATAGCCCCACCAGCCCTGGAAACAAGCTCCTGAGCAGCTCTGGGGTAGCCCATGAAGCCTCCACAGGGCAGTGGGGAGCCTTCATCCCGCTGCCCTGGGAGGCTTCGCGCGGCTATCCCTGGCTTTTGCGGGAGGTGGGGGAAGGGACAGGGCGAGGCTCTCTCACTTCCCCCACCTCCCGCAAAAGCCGCGTGGAGTGTGTGTGTGGCTCTTCGGGGCTTTTCCTCCTTGGGGAAAAGCCTGCATACGCCACACACACGCGGCTCATGAAGGGGAGCTCTGAGCAGAGCCTGGGATGCGTACAGGCTCTGCTCAGCGCTCCCTTTAAATAATATTTTTTTTCTTGAATTCCCCCCCCCCCCAAAAAGTAGGTGCGCCTTATGGGCAAGTGCGCCTTATGGAGCGAAAAATACGGTATTTGCTGGGGGACTGAATTAAAAGCTTTTTGGCAGTCCCAAAAAACTATGTCTATGGGGCCTTCTTTGAGAGACAGAGTGGGCCCCCCTCTCCTTCTCCTCCCTGGAGAGTTTGGGTGGAGCTACACACAGGAAAAACACACACGCTACAAATAAGTCAGAAATTAAATGGTTATAACAAAAGGGGTGGGGAACCCTCTGTAAAAATCACATAGAAAATTTTCTTTGCTCTCTGTCGCCACCTGGTGTTGCATATTTATAAGAAACCCGAAGCATTATTTTTTTTACTAATGTCGCTGAGTCTTTGCCCCAGAGTGACCGCCTGCGTCTACCTGTTTCTCTCCCTCCCACCCTGTGCATTTGACCGGCAGGAGCTGTCCTCCTCTGTCCGTCTCCCTGAGATGGTTCCATCCAGCAGTGGGGCTGACTGCTCAGCAAACATATTGTGACAGGTTTGGGGGGCCAGAGTCTGTGGGTGCAGGTCAGCCACAAATCCTGGAAGTGGTAGAAGTTGGGATTCATCGAGGTTTTGGTTAAAGCCTGCCCAACATGGAAGCCCCAGGATTTAGCTAAGGAGCCAGAAGAGCTCGGGCGGGGGGGGGGGGGAGAGGAGCTGCCTTGCTTGCAGAAGGTCTCAGGAGATGGACCGAGGGCCTGTCTCCATCCCAGGCCTCTTCCTCCGTCCTTCTGTACTTGAAGGGCAGCAGGCCTGGCTCCCCCAGCGCAGGGGGGACTTGGCCCCCTCCCCTCCTCCTCCTCCTCCTCCTCCTCCTCCTCCTCCTCCTTTCTTCCTCCGCTGCTGCTGCTGTTGTTCTCCTCTCTTCATTTCCTTCCCCACCCGTCAGTGCTGACGTCTGATCCGGAGAGGTTGGTGTGACACTGACCCCAGCTGCCTTCCTTCCCCGCTGGCTGCCGGCTCTTCTCATTCCGCGGCCATCCGCTCTTTATTGAAAAGACGCATTCGGCAGATTAGATGAAATTCCTCCCCGGCTTCTGCGCTTTGGAAAGGCTCAAGTTTTGTTCCGGGGCAGAAGGGGCCCTTTGTGTGCCTGAGTGGCCTGGCTAATGAGATGGCAGAGTGGGGGGACACGGTGACCCACAGGTGAGGGGGCAGGTGCCCCCCTCCTCTTTTTCTGCCTCTGGTCCTTATTTAGAGCAAAGCTTTGCTGTGGCAATAGATTCTGCCTTTTCTTTTCAAAAGCATTTTTATTGCAAATAGCAGTGAAATAGCAAAGAGAACTTCAGGAGATAGACGTGGAAGCGAACGAAGCCCGGGCCGGCGTGGGAGGCTACGTTCGCCGGAAGAATGATAAAAGCGGGTTATCTGAATAGTTGCAGGAAGATACAGAAATGAGGCAGCAAGAAGTGTGTGCTGCGCACGACTTTCAAGATGTTCAGAAACGTAAAGCAATAACTGAAGCCCATTGGCAACACAATGAGCACCAAAAATAAAAAGGCTCCACATTGCATCAAGAAATGGATGTTTACGGATCAGGTTTCCGATGACTCAGCCTCCCCTGAGTTCTGCCAGAGATCCGCGTTGCATGATTATATTTGGCACTGCAAGCTGGGACCGTGTGCTGTGGGATCTGCTGTGGGATCTCCCCTTCCTCTGACAAGCAAAATGAGACCTGACAGAACCAGGGAGAGGCAGCGGTGGTGTAGTGGTTAGAGGAAGAGACCAGGGTTCAAGTCCCCCACCTGACCATGAAGCTGCCTGGGCATGACCTCAGGAGCCACGCACTCACTGCCCCTCGGCCCTAACCTACCTCACAGGGTTGTTGTGGGGATCGAATGGGGGGGGGGAAGCACCACCTGAAGCTCCTCGGTGGAAAAAGCGGGATATAAATGCAAAAGATAAAAAATAAATAGCCGGGTTTTCTCAGCCCTGCCTGCAGAGTCAGAGTCAGCAATGGAGCTGAATACAGTGGTCCCTTGGTTCTCAAACTTCATCCGTTCCGGAAGTCCGTTCCAAAACCAAAGCGTTCCAAAACCAAGGCAAGCTTTCCCATAGAAAAGAATGCGAAACAGATTAATCCTTTCCAGACTTTTAAAAACAACCCCTAAAACAGCAATTCGACATGAATTTTACTATCCAACGAGACCATGGGTCCATAAAATGAAAGCAATAATCAAGGTCCCATACTGTCAAACAAATAAGACAGTATTGTAATTGATAAAAATTAAAATTATTATTATTTTCTTACCCACACTGATGATAGTCATTGTTTGGATGGGGGGCTTTGATCCATGTCCGCAGTCACACAATCAATCAATCAATCAATCAATCAGTAGCTGAACCGGGTTCCACGCAGTCAGGAAAAGAAATGAACCAAAAAAGCCTCAGAAGCAAAAACGCAAAATAATACAGATACCTGATAAACTGAGTTTGCAGAAGGCTGCTCCATTAAGGTCTTCCTGTCTCTGAGGCTGACTTAAGGGCCAGACTGGGCCGCTGTGTTGCTCTCTTTTTCAGGAATATGGTTTATGCACTTATGTGCAAGCATTTACTTGTGCACTTACGAACATGCATTTTTTAATGACGGTTATCCGAATTCTTATAGCAGCATTTTAACCTTTTGTATGCTGTTGTAATTTTTTCCTGATTCTCTTGTTTTATCTTTTTAAATTGCTTTGAGGTTTCTTTTTTAAACAACAACAACCAAGCATTGTATAAATTTCATGAAATAAGTGAATAAAATAAATTAATAAGTACAGGCACCCAGGACTCCCTCCCTGAGACACAAGGCAGAATTTTGCTTTCCTGAGGGTCTCGAGCAATATTACGTCTCCCTTGACGCTTTTTATGTGTGCTTATTTTCATTTTATCGCATTGATTTCTTTGGTTTACTTCAACAAAATCTTCTCTTTTTTCAAAGCAATTGGCAGCTAGAAGCACATCTTGTCTCCAGGGACCTCGGAGTCTTCTCAGCAAGATGAAAAGCCCTTCATGAGCCTCTCAGCATCGCAGAGCCCTCCCAGGGAAGCGTAAGGATAAACGGGGAGCTGAGATGAGCAGAGAAGCTTTCTCCCAGCAAGTGAGACCCCCCCCCCCAGGATGCCCACCCCAGGAGATCAAGGGCTCCTGGCCATGAGGGCCCTGCTCCGCCCCCCCCCTTCCAGCCATGCTTCCGAATCCTGGTTGCTGGAAACCACCGGAGGGGAGAGAGGTCTTTGCGGTCCTTCTTCTGGGATTCCCACAGGCAACTGCTCAGCCGCAGTGAGACCAGGAAGCTGGCTAGATGGAGACCAGGCCTGATCCTGCCTCTTCTTATATCAGGCAGGCACCAGCGGTCTGGAGTTTCTGGAGTGCATTAAAAAACAAACCTTATCAATTTGCTCAGTGGCAGTTTTTGGCGCCTAGAGAGCACAACCAATGTTCACCTTTTACTGATAGGTTTCTTGTATATGAAACCATCCTAAATATCTTCACAGAAGCTTACGAAAAGCTTGGCCGATCACTCAACATCCAAAAAACCAAAGTGCTGCACCAACAAGTACAAAATAACCCATTTGCAGAGCCGCAAATCCAACTCAATGGTGTAACGTTGGGAAATGTTGATCACTTCTCCTACCTGGGCAGTTATCTTTCCACAAGGTCCAACACTGATGCTGAAATCCAGCATCGCCTGAGCTCTGCGAGTGCAGCTTTCTCCCAACTAAAGTGCAGAGTGTTTGAGGACCGGAACATTGGCAGGGAAACCAAAATGCTTGTTTACAAAGCTATTGTACTACCAACCTTACTATATGCTTGTAAAACATGGACCACTTACAAACACCATCTCCAACTCCTGAAAAGATTCCATCAACGGTGTCTCCGAAAAATTTTACACATCACCTGGGAAGATAGGCGAACTAATATCAGTATACTGGAAGAAGCAAAGATCACCAGTGTTGAAGCAATGATTCTTCAACATCAACTTCGTTGGTCTGGTCATGTTGTGTGAATGCCTGATGATCGTCTTCCAAAGCAACTACTCTATTCCGAACTTTAAAATGGAAAGCGTAATGCTGGTGGTCAACAAAGGAGGTTTAAAGACTGTCTCAAGGCAAATGTAGTATAAACAGTGACAACTGGGAAACACTGGCCTGCGAGCGCTCCAGTTGGAGAACAGCCTTGACCAAAGGTGTCATGGGTTTTGAAGACGCTCCAACTCAGGATGCAAGGGAGAAACGTGCTAAGAGGAAGGCACGCTTGGCAAACCCTCACCGGGATCAACTCCCGCCCAGAATCCAATGTGGAAGGACATGTGGATCCAGAAGTGGCCTCCATGTTAAAACCGTGTTTATGGAAGACAATCTTACTCGGCCAAAGTGAAGAGGAGAAGAGATATGTTTCATGAGCTGTTGTTGTGCTGTTATTGCAGCTCACCAGCTGGAAACTGCCTTGGTCCTCCCTGGACTTGTGAAAGGTGGAAGAGAACTAGTTTTGCAAATGAAAATTAAATGTGGCTCAGGACTCAGAGGATTGCACAGAAGGGGCCCCTCTCCAACCCCTGGGGTGGCCTGACAGTGCTGTGTGCTTTGGGGGAGGGTACAGGCAGGCAGGCAGGCAGGCAGGCAGGCATGAATCCTGCTGGGCAAGGTTGCTGTCGGAGGGTCTTCTCTGAGCCTGGGCTGCCTGAGGAGCAAAATCTGGGCCTTTGGTCAAGAAAACTTTGTCCTTTTCCCTTTCAGAAGTGCTCCTTCCTTTCAGGCCGTGCCATTGCTAGACAGTCCTTGGGAAGAAAGAGGAAGGAGAGTAAAAGAAGGTGCTAAATTGAGGAAGAGGATGGGAGGCTGTTGAAAAGAGCTCTCTGGGCACAAGTCACCTACAAATCCTGGAATTAGTAAACGTTAGAAAATCAAAACAAAATAAAAAATTCCTTCCAGTAGCACCTTAGAGACCTACTAAGTTTGTTATTGGGCTGAGCTTTCGTGTGCATGCACACTTGCACATACCAATAACAAACTTGGTTGTTTAGTCGTGTCCGCCTCTTCGTGACCCCCTGGACCAGAGCATGCCAGGCCCTCCTGTCTTCCACTGCCTCCCGCAGTTTGGTCAAACTCATGCTGGTAGCTTCGAGAACATCTCGTCCTCTGTCATCCCCTTCTCCTTGCGCCCTCCATCTTTCCCAGCATCAGGGTCTTTTTCAGGGAGTCTTCTCTTCTCATGAGGTGGCCAAACTTAGTTGGTCTCTAAGGTGCTATTGGAAGGAATTTTTTTATTTTGTTTTGGCTATGGCAGACCAACACGGCTACCTACCTGTAGTTAGAAAATCAAGCTTTGATTGAACCCTATGGACTTGTCATTTAAATTCTACTCAATATTGATCCAGAGCAGAACTCCAATGTATAGTTAGCAGAGTGAAATCTTAAAGATGTTACAGGATCCTCCAAAATAGACCAGAGGTAATAATATTTCATTCGGCTGAGCTTTATTGCTACTGAAGGCAAATGAGCATAATGTTCACAAATCCAAAATGTTCAGGATTGGCCCTGTCCATAAGAAATCCAGTTGCAGCAGACGTAACTTAAACTTACCACAACTTATAATAAGTTGAAACCTTAAGACTCAGCATACTATGTACAGAACTCCAGAAGGGAGAGAGAGAGAGAGAGAGAGAGAGAGAGAGAGAGAGAGAGAGAGAGAGACCCTGGCTCCTTCTGGCCTCTTCTTATAGTCAGCATGACCTTGACAGAAGAGATGACAGAACCACTTTAACCCAGCTGTACTCAGGTTCTCTGAAGGAATAACCCAAAATTAGGAACCTTCTGCCTGCTTCTTTTATGCAGAGAAGATTCCAGAACCCTCTTGAATTAATTAGAATAGGAAAGATCTCTACAAATCAGATCCATACTTTCTGTACTAAGAAATGCAAACTGCCAGGACTTACACGCCCCCCCCCCCTCCATCCATCCTCCTGAGAGAGGATTGGGCTCCCTCTGAAGATGGATTCTTCTCTGTGGGAGGTTGTTTTTTAAGCTGAGGATGGACGGTCACCTGACCCACCAAGGATTCTTCAGCTGTTGTTCCTGCATTGCAGAGGGTTGGACTAGATGACCCCAAGTCACCTGGAACCTACAATGCTAAGGTTGCATGTGGAGCTCCTGCAGCTTTGCGGCAAAGCATATTGGTGTTCCTTGTTGTGATGTGCAGCACTCCCTGCCCTGCTCCCAAGAAAGAGCTGCAGCCTGCAGTGCACCAGCCGGCGAGGCTTCCCCTCGCAAATCTGCAGGGCTTCTGGCGCTCGATGTTCCCAGCTCGGCTGCAGCCACGGAAACGGCCTGTGTCCGGGGGTCCTGCCTTGCCTGCCTGCCCCCACCCTTTTGCCAGCCCCGGTGGAGCTCCACACGCAGTGCTGGGACCCCTGTTTGGGGGGAGCATCCTTGAGGCAGCAGCAGGAACCCCTCTCCCCCCGTCAGGAATTGCTCTGGAGCTCTGCTGGGTCTGGTGCCTCATGGACACTGATTGTGCCAGGAGGAGCCGCTCTCCCGGGCTTGCCCCCCAAGGAAGGCAGCTGTGCTTCTCATTGTCATGGGGTGGGGGTGACAAGCCACCTGCTTTTGGTCCTCCCCTGAGGCAGAGAGCTCACCTGGCCGCCTGCGTGTGGGAGAGGAAGGTGGGTGACTGAGAGGGGTGGCGGTGGTCCCCTCCCAATATCTGAACGGCTGTCATGGAAGACGGAGCCAGCTCCAGAGGAGAGGATGCAAACCAGTGGGTTGAAAGAGCAAGGAGGGAGATTCTGACTAAATCCATGCTGGGTCTTAGCAACCACAGCATCCTTTTTCAAGTGCTCTGTGCTAGAGCCATTCTTGAAGATGGGGGGACATTTGCCCACCTCCAGTTTGCAGGCACCGTGGAGGCAGGGCCTCGCCATCAGGACTAGTAGCCATAGAGAGCTGCCAAATTCCACCTGGACCTGTGGGTCTGAGGATGGGGTGGCCCCCAGCTGCCTTGCCTTAGGACCTGCTGCTTGTTGGCTGAGCGGCACAAAGCCCTGCTGCTGAGGAGGGCGGCGTCAGGCTTCTTGGAATCGGCTTCCTCCCACCCCCCTTTGGCAGTAGATAAGCAGAACACATGGAAAGGAGTCTTCTGACTAGTTAGAAACTTTAATGAACACAGCAAGAGAACAAAGAATCCCTTTCCTAGGTATGGCGGTGCTCCCGCCATTAAGGTTTCCACCCCAGTGCTGCTTCTAGCTGTTCCCCATCCAGTATTTCCCAGCTTCTGCTCTCTGAACTATGTCCCTCTGCAAACCACAGTTCCAAATCTATATTGTTCTCCTGCTCCTGGGAAGATTCAGGATACGGGTCCGGAGCAGGGGGAGGCTCCTGCCATTCCTCCTCAGGATGTTCCCTGACAGGTAGGATCCTTTCCTCAGATGCAACCTGGAGGGAAGGGTGATCATCCGGGGATCTCCCTTGACGCCGGTGAGGATGGTTGGATAGCCCTGGACGTGGCCTTCGGAGGGGGTCTGTCCCCTGAGCTTTGTGCCCCTGGCACTGTGGCATTGCCATCCCTGGGCTGGTGTGAAGCCATTGGATGGCTTGTTCGGTGGCTGCATAAAGAGATTCAGTCACAATCTGATCTTTGTATGTGGAGGGCGAAACGGAAGCGTGGAGCCCCCCTCTTAGGGGAGGGGTTGGCTCTTGGTGGTTTGGGCTGTGGAAGTTAATATACCTATAATCTTTTCCATCTTGTTTTATTGTTTCTGTTTTATGACATTTGTGGCCCAGCCTGAGCCGTCAGCCAGAGGCTGGATTATTATCGCTCTGGGTGATTATCAGCTCTGGGTTTATTACTGATCCCCAGACATAATATTTGGGGTCATTTTAAATTAGCCGTGATTCCTATGCGCAGGCCGTGAGGATGCAACGTGGCTCAAAGGAGCTTTGAGAGATGAGGAGTTGATCAGCAGACTCGCCCAGGCAGAGAAGTCTAGAAGAGCTTCAGCTCGCGCGACACCTGACGTGGCCTTGGCGGGGGGGGGCGGGGGGGGTTCAAAACAGCCGCAGCTAGGAGGGAGGTCTCCGGAGCCTGCCCCACAGAGCCCCCCTCTGCCCCAGGTGCAGCGGGAGGAGTCCAGCCACTCTCCCCGCGGACCAGGGCGCTGGGGCTGCAGAGATCAGAGACACGCAGCCGCTGCCAATCTGTTTCTGTTTGCGCAGGCAGGGAGTCAGGTTGGCCAATTAAGGAAATGAGCAGAGCTGCTGGATGAGGCCCGAGGGACCCTTCTAGTCCAGCATCCTGTCCCCCAGTGGCCAACCAAACCCCAAGCAGGACTCAAAACACCCGTGGTCTTCACAAGCATCGTTGCTTCCGAATGCTATTCCCCTCCCCCCATAGGCAGTAAGTTCCACGGCGGTCCCCTTTGGGAGGAGGGAGGGGGGAGAGGTCCAATTCTGGATCTCACCCCTCCACCATCCTCTCTGGGCTTCCTCGCTGCAAGAGAGTGGCTGGCAGATGCATGTCAGACCCGAGTCCTTGGCTCAGTGGGGTAGCCCCCCCCCCAACTGTAGCAGGAACCCCCCCACCCCAATCATTCTGCTTGTACAAACTTCATACACACACACACTCACACACTACATACGCCACATTTCTGTTATAAATTCATAGAAAATCAACCATACATTGGATTTGCACTGTTCCATTTTTATTTTACTCCATATGACAAGAACTAAGAAAAGGGGAGGGGGGTTTGACCCTGGTCAGCCAAAATCCCTTCACTGTCTCAGCACATCTGCAGGAGCCCTGCCCAGATGATCCCAGACAGAAGACAATCAAAATCACAAAGAACCTGCATATGGGAGTGGATTCAGCATGGACTGAAACAAAGGACAATGATCAGATCTTCCCTCAGGGGGCAGGAAACTGCAAACTCCCTTTTGTCTCCTGGAAGTGACTCGAGGGGTAGGGGGGAAGGGAGGAACCAGCCAGGTGACAAGACACTCAGGTTACCACCAACTCCTCCCTCAACCCCTCCTTTCTGTAATGTATGCATGATGTTACCACCACAACTCCACCCTCAACCCCTCCTGTCTGTAATGTATGCATGATGTTTCTGGGGGTGGGCTTGATCTAGAGGAGGGGAATTTCAAAAGTTTTTATAAGACCTGGCACACCATTTTTCTGGGTCCTTCCTCTCACCTGCGAGTGAGGGGAGCACCCTGTCGCGACAGTCTTTCTTCAATAAAGACCAGGCCTACAGGCTGCTGATTTGCTTCAATTTGCTCTGGTTGGTGTTTTATTTTTGTCCAAGGGAGCCCTCAGATTTTTCCTGCAACAGTTGGCGACCATTCTCAGGGACACTTGGTTCTCCTGCAAAGGTGAGAGGGGAGATAGAGGGGATCAGGCGCCACTGGGCAACCTTAGCCCAGGGATCCTTCTTCCTCTCCCTGCCTCCTCTTTGCGGGCGGTAATCAATCGTCACCAAAAGCCCAACCAGGGGAAGCAAAGGCGAGGTCAAGCCGGCTAAGGGGAAAGGATCCTGAAATCCGCAGGGGACATCTTCGAACGTGAGTATGGTTTGAAGTAAATACATTGGGAGGGGGGTGGAAAAGGAACATCTTCACGACAGCCAGACTTTCCTTCTTTCATTTCTGACGTTACCCCTCGGAGTCGCCCGGGTACGTTTAAATTCTGTCCTTTTCTACCCCGATTCTCCCCTTTCGGAAAGTGGCCAGGGAAATCGCGGAGCTTTACTGTCTGGCGCTTACCTCTCGGAGTCGTCTGGGTACGCCAAAGCCTTTCTCTTCTCTCCCCTCAATTTCTTACGCGGAGTGCAGCCGGGGAAATTGTGGAACTTTACTGTTTTCCGGCGCTACCCCTCGGAGTCGTCCGGGTACGCCTTAATCTACCTATCCCTTTTCTCCCCCGTTTTCCGTCTTGGAATTGAGTCCGGGAAAGCGTGGCTCTTTTACTGTTTCTCTGATGTCTTCCCTCGGAGTCGTCCGGTGGCATCTTTTCAAAAGTATTTTAACACAAGGTCATTTGCTTCCTTTCAAACCTTGGTTGTTTTCTTGGACCCCGATCTGGCACTGCATTGCGCAGGCGTTCAGTAGGGGATTCCGAACTTAGTCTCAAAGGCTAGGCAGGAGGCTGTTGTGGGTGGTAGAGGGGGTTTAGTCTTGTAAACAGCGCTGAGGTAAAGGAATTCCGGGCAGAGAGACCCGTGGTTTGAGTTTTCGGGCAGAGGGACCCGTGGTTTGAGTTTTCGGGCAGAGGGACCCGTGGTTTTGAGTTTCAGGTTCAGGTTTGAGATCTCCAGAAATTAATTCGTGGTTTATAGATAAGTAGGAATTGTGTTAGTCAAGGGTACTTTGAGTACTGAAAGGATCTTTTATCTGTCCCCCCTTTCTTTCCCATTGCCCCTCCTCCCTTGTGTGTGTGTTTCCACTCTTTCTGTCTTTAGTGTACGTCGTTAACGAAAAAAGCCCAATAATGACATATGAGAGAATGGGAGCTCACTAAAACACCCTAGCTGGACTCCTCCTGGCAACAAAGCTTCCATGAAGCCTTTTTGCCCCAGAGAGGATTCTAATATGCCCCTCCAGCTTGTCATCTCCAATTGGAAAAAAAAATAAAAATAAAGGGGAAAAATGGTCTTTCAAGTACAAAGTATGAGACCGTTGTAACTTTTAGTGGGTGGCTTAGGCTCACCACCTGGAACCCAGGGCACAGCAGCCACCTCAGGGATCCTTCAACAAAATCAGGGTGTGAACCCTTAGGGAGAGCTGAAAACATCAAATTTGTGTTGTTAAACTATAACCTAAAGCTAGAACATGAAACCGTAAACTTAATGGTGCTCAGAAGGCAGTAGATATAATAACAGCCCAGCCTGAGAGCCCACGCATTATAGAGATCTTAGTTATTAAAAATAATAATAATAAATGAATAAGAGATGTACTCAAAGATTTAGAAATATTTCAAGGGTTTGTATTTACATTGGCCTCGGCATCCACAGACTGTTCTTAAAATGCACATAGTTTTAAATTGCAAACTTGCTTCAAAATTTTTAAAAACTAAGGAAGCCATGTTGGGCCTTGCCAATCTTAAACAAAACAAAATGGAGAATGAAGTGTGCAAATGTTTATTATTTGAGAAAAGCTCTAAAAGAGAGTTTTCCTCCCATGTGGTAAAATCCTGTATACATGCTACCTGTGTTCTGAAAGGGGGATTACCCCACCTCCTTCCTCTAATTTAAGAGAGGAGGGTGATTTTAAGTCTAGTGGTAAATGATGTTTTCATGTAACTTTTGAGTTTGTGAGTCTACATCCGTTTTCCAGTCTTTTGTTCCAGTATTTTGAAATGTACTGTGAAAAAAAACAACAACTAATGTTTCTGCTGCAAAAGCCTAGTTGAGCCAACTGCTCTCTCAAGCTAAAATGCAGTGTATGTATTTCATTAAGCACATGCCTATGAAAGTGTGGTGTTCTTTCTAAGAAAATTGTTATTAAATGTAGAGGCTTCCATGGCCAGCAAAATTCTATGAGTCCAGTCCAAATATCAGTCTCTATAAGACTTCCTGGCTTCTTTCTTAGAAGATGCCCCCCCCTGTTTCATTCTGTCTCTTTCAGGTTTTTCCCCTCTCTCTCTTTCTTCTCCTTCTTACTTCTGTGCCAAGTGCATTTACTCCTGAGTAAGCTTCCTTTAAAGGAAACTGCAAGGGGGGGCTTACTATTCCCCTGCAAGTTCAGGAAAAATTGTTCACTCTTGTATTCCTTTTAAATCAAATCTATGGCTGTTTTAATTATTTGTGAGTGGTTATATCAATTGAATTAACTTTGCTTTATAAGAGATCCTCTCCCTATCTTAGGAAAAATGTTCACTTCAATCTTCCTTTAAAGATAATTTCTCTAAGAACTTGCATTCTTTAGTCTAAGGAAGCAAACTCACTCACACTATCTCAAGATCTGCAAAAAGGGTTCTGTGTAAAGTTGGGTACTTTTATTTTCCTCTTCCTTAGTACATGATAGGAGCATAGATGTTTCCTTTCCCAGTTGAAAATCTGTACTTAAATGTGTATGTCTCTTTGATAGTACAAATCCTGCTGTGAAATCTTGCTGTGAACTCTATATTTTGGAGGGTTGGACTAGATGACCCCAAGGTCTCTTTCAACTCTCCCAATTTGTGGCTGTGTGGAAGGAACATGTGTCTGCAAGCATTGGAGGGTAATTCCTAAATTCTGGTGTGCTGATGGAGTTGAAAATCAGCCTAGCTTTGCTCTTTAGTTTTAAAAGGTGAGAGGTGAAGCTGTGATGTTTTGAAGCACAACGGGTAATATCAAACATTTGAGTGATTACACTGTTTATCATTGGGGGGGGGATCAGACTTCAGAGTCGATTCAAAGTTTAAGCACATACAAATACATATGGGGGCCTTGACCAATCCTGTAAATAAAGGGCAGAGAAAAAAATTTTTTGTCTGCAAATGGTGAGGCTGAAATGACTGAGAATATTTATAATAATAATAATAATAATAATATCCTATGATTTGTGACTCTCTGGCCATTTTCCCCATATATAAGGGCGTGGCATTGTTCTGCGAATAGCCAGAGGGATATTAGCCCTTTCCTGTACATAAAGGAAGCAGTCCTTTGCTTGGGCTGCAATTGCTAGCTTTGGTGAATACTTGAATTGCTGAGTTTCTCCTTTTGTTTTAAAACCTAACCCTATTTTTAAAATCTACTCCTTACCCTTTCCTTCCCTTATTCAAATTCTAATTTAGCCAAAGGTGCAACATTTTCAATAGTATAAAAGGTTTGCTTAGACATGAACTCTGCACATACACAGAGGCTAGATCAGTCAAAAAAGAGAGAGAGAGAGAGAGAGAGAGGAAAGGGGGGAACTGTAGGGTGTAGAGAGGAGGTTTCCACAAGACCTGGGCTGCAGGGAGGAACTTATTCAAATTTCCTTATGTAAAAAAACTTAGAACCATTGAGGGAAATCACCCTCAATGTGTCTTTGCTCCAGGGGCTACGTAAGACAAAAGGGTCAAAAAAAAAACCAAAAAAAAACTAGCCCATCAAAAGTCAAGAGCTTTCCAGGTTCCAAATCTTAACATGCCAAAATTCTTTTCACAGGTAAATATCAAAGCATTCCCCCCCTCAATGGAATTTAAATCACAGACTTTGTTTGTGTGCATCTTAGGAACAGCATTTTCTGACAGGCTTCTCACATGAAATAATTTTCCCTTTTAACAGGATATGTGAACCCCAATAACAAAGTGTTTGTCCTTTTTTTCCTCCCACAGCAACTTTCTTTCTGATCTGTGAAACAAGTCTGAATCCCTGCTATATTAGTGACCTCCATCTCTTTGTGGCTTTGACACTTTTAAAGTTACAAATAATCTGTTTTCATGTATTTAATCTGTTTTTCCATGATGTCTATGAAGTTAATCGAAGCACAACCAAACATTGTTTGTGAAATGGTACTTGTTTACCTTTGCCTGAGCATCTCTTATTAATTCTGTCATTTTGGCTAGTTCAAGGTACTTGCACAATTTTAAATTGCCATTCATTTTTCTTGGTATTAAGTCATTTCCCAGCATTTTGCTATTAACATTCTAGCCGATGTTGTCACATCAAGAAACACTCTTTTATTTTCATTGTTACTTCAGATTACTTAAAATTGTGTGTCTTAGCATTTATTTATTTTTCGTTCCTCATAAGTCATTGTGTGTGTGTGTGTTTCATTATTTTAACCTTGTATTTTTTTTCAGTTCTCTTTCTCTCCAAAGTGAAGGAAAGCAAACGAACTTAGCAGATAATAACAGTAATTATATGGAAATGTGATAATAATATTAAAATGAGTAAAATGCTTAACATGCTAAGATTTTATTATTTGTAGCTGATAACTCAAGGAGATTATCTTGGGGAGGGGCCTTTTGCCCCTTCTTTTCCTAACTCTTGTCTTTTAAGTCTCCAAACCCCTGCCCCTTACAGGATGTCACTTCTACAGATGTGTTGCTACAGACCTATGATGAAAAAGCCACCGGCTGCACCAACAACAGACACCAACAGACACCAAAGGATATAAACTGACGGGGGAGTGGGGCTGACAAAGGGGGGTGGAGTTGAATTGCAAGGACATTTTCTCATTTTTGAACCTTAAAGACTGT
Organism: Podarcis pityusensis; assembly: GCF_964106645.2. Lineage (NCBI taxonomy): Eukaryota > Metazoa > Chordata > Lepidosauria > Squamata > Lacertidae > Podarcis > Podarcis pityusensis. The sequence continues at coordinate 455,154 of NC_138027.1, forward strand.
GCTTCAGGATTGAGAAGATCACAATTATCTCAAGATATGCAACTGATATTTAATTAGTTTGTTTTGTATTATGTGTTATTACGTAGGAATGTTGAAATGTGTCTGACAGTGTGTTATTTCCACAAAGGGGGGGGGGCTATTTGTGTGTGTAATTGTTTTTATGTTTAACGTCTTATTCCTTACACCCCAGTGGAAGATTCTCATACATTTTATGCGTTCTAAAAGGGGGGGGGGCTATTTTGGGGGCTATTTTTCTGTATAATTGTTTTTATGTTTAATGTCTTATTCCTTACAACCCAGTGGAGGATTCTCATACATTTTATGCCTTTTAAGAGACCAGGCTATTCTGTAGTCCAATGTTTAGAATTAGATAAATTTATAACCATATTTCGTTGTTCCACCTGGCAACCTTCCCTACCCATTTTAAAAATGTGCTAAAACTCGCTTTACTAAGGAGAAGCTTCTAAGATACATGAAGGTAGATATGCTTTGGTTTAGCAGGAATAATCCCTTATAGAGTTAAATTGACTTATTTGGACAAATGCCCTCTAAGAATGGTTTTGTTTTAACAGATTGGTTTGAGAAGTTGGGAACCATGGGGCAAGATAAATTCAAATTGGACTCAGTTTGAATTGGGCAAGTGTATCCAGGCTGCAATTAGCTTTTGGTCCTTAAAGTGCAAGTGAGCAACTTCCCATGACTGCAAGACCAGAGCCTATAATAATAATCCCATAGAGCGGCCAAGGCAAAGACACTTCTCTCATGACGTGCCCAAACCTGTGCCAGCTATGGTGGGTGCCATACAACATGGTTAATATGAAAGCCCTAAGTGGATTCACCAGGGATTGCCACTGCTGTGACACCATGCCAGTGTGAGACCATAGAAGAGCTACCTTGACACCTGAGAACACAAAAATGGCGGGGGACAAAGCGAACTGCATTTTTCAGTCATTAGTGGACCTTCCTGCTAAATGTAAAGCATACGCCACTATTGAGAAAATATCTCTTCCAAGGTACTAGAATGCCACAAGTAACTGAGCAACAAAATATTAATTTTGCATGATATCCTATGTCTAACTATGTGCACTGTTACACCATTATATTTCTATGCAAATATCCTTAAGAAGCATGACATCCAAGTCCCTTTCACGTTCACATGGACACACGGAGAATAGCAGGTTAATATTTACCACCTTAAATTGTGCGGAGAAAAGGATTGCAAAGTAGCCACCTTTGCAATCTTATCTCCGAAGGGGGGAACTGTAGCAGGAACCCCCCCACCCCAATCATTCTGCTTGTACAAACTTCATACACACACACACTCACACACTACATACGCCACATTTCTGTTATAAATTCATAGAAAATCAACCATACATTGGATTTGCACTGTTCCATTTTTATTTTACTCCATATGACAAGAACTAAGAAAAGGGGAGGGGGGTTTGACCCTGGTCAGCCAAAATCCCTTCACTGTCTCAGCACATCTGCAGGAGCCCTGCCCAGATGATCCCAGACAGAAGACAATCAAAATCACAAAGAACCTGCATATGGGAGTGGATTCAGCATGGACTGAAACAAAGGACAATGATCAGATCTTCCCTCAGGGGGCAGGAAACTGCAAACTCCCTTTTGTCTCCTGGAAGTGACTCGAGGGGTAGGGGGGAAGGGAGGAACCAGCCAGGTGACAAGACACTCAGGTTACCACCAACTCCTCCCTCAACCCCTCCTTTCTGTAATGTATGCATGATGTTACCACCACAACTCCACCCTCAACCCCTCCTGTCTGTAATGTATGCATGATGTTTCTGGGGGTGGGCTTGATCTAGAGGAGGGGAATTTCAAAAGTTTTTATAAGACCTGGCACACCATTTTTCTGGGTCCTTCCTCTCACCTGCGAGTGAGGGGAGCACCCTGTCGCGACAGTCTTTCTTCAATAAAGACCAGGCCTACAGGCTGCTGATTTGCTTCAATTTGCTCTGGTTGGTGTTTTATTTTTGTCCAAGGGAGCCCTCAGATTTTTCCTGCAACACCCCAAATACAGAGGTCTCTTGGTTCTCAAAGGCCTTGGGACTCAAACAACTTGGAACCCAAACACTGCAAACCCGGAAGTAAGTGTTCCAGTTTGCAAACTTTTTTCAGAAGCCGCACGTGCTCCGTTTTGAGTGTTACGCTGAGGTCTCTCTGTTTTGCTATTTATTTTGCCTTTTTGTGGCTCTTTTTTCTTTTGTTTTTTGTGACTCTGTGGAACCCAGTTCAGCTACTGATTGACTGATTGTGTGACTGCGGTATATTGTTTATTGCTTTCATTTTATGGATCAATGCTCATTAGATAGTAAAATTAATGTTAAATTGCTGTTTGAACGAGCTGTTTGAAAAGGACTGGAGCAAATTTATGCAATATATGAAAGAACGTTGTAAACCTTTGAAAACGTTTCCAGGTTTTACTTAAAATATTTTGTAATGTTGATATATGGAACTGGTTTACAAATATGGAAGGGATTTTTTTTTTTAAGGATAAAAAGAAGGTAAATCGGGGGAGATAGGAGTGCTAAGATAAAAGTGTGTACCTAAGAAAGCCACGGAGTGGAAGAGGGCGAAGTCGGGGCTCAGGAGGAGCAAAGATGTAAGTGATGCTTTGATTTCATGGATATGGGATAAAGTACAAAACGAAAAACCTAATAAAAAATTTATATATATATAAAATAGATTAATCAGGATTCTGCCTTTGGGTAAAGGGCAGGGAGAGAGAAACTGGGCTCCTCTCGGTTCTTTCTGTGCCTGACTGAGATAAAAATAAAGGGAACAGGGTTGCTGAACTAAAAATTTATATATATATATATATATATATATATGCTGTTTTAGGGGTTGTTTTTAAAAGTCTGGAACAGATTAATCCATTTTGCATTGCTTTCTGTGGGAAAGCGCACCTTGGTTTTAAAACGCTTTGTTATTGGAACGGACTTCCGGAATGGATTAAGTCTGAGAACCAAGGTCCCACTGTAGCCCCCCCCCCAGGAGCTGAAATCAGACAAGCCTCCTCCACCGCCTCCGCCTCGTCCTCCATCAGAGCCAGGCAGGTGCAGTTTGTTTGAGGCCAAGGCCAGTGCAGGAACACGATGGAGGCCATCTGGGTGCTATGGCAACTCATGGGCACCAGAACAGGGAATAAAGGGACCCCCCCTTTCTTCCTTGCACTCCTGAGTGGGGAGGGGTCAGCCCAGAGGTGCTTAGCTGGCCTGCTGGGGAGGGGGAGAGCTACCAGAGCAGCAGCCTAGCAAGGGAGCCCCTTGTGCCATTTGGAAGCTGGCCGGCCTGTGGGCTGTGCTGGGTCTCCCCTTCTGTGGGGCCAAGGTGGCGGGTCCTGGCTGGGGCTGAGGGGCTGCCCCAGAAGAGGGGGGCACCTGCTGCCCTGCCTGTGCCCCTCACCAGTGGCGTAGCGTGGGGGTGCAGGGGGGCCGGCCGCACCGGGCGCAACATCGGGGGGGGGTGCGGAAGAGACTTGAGTGCTAAAATCCACGGGTTAGGGGGCGTAAATTACTTGCCTTGCCCCGGGTGCTGACAACCCACGCTACGCCACTGCCCCTCATCCAGCCTTTGCGGTGTGAGGGGAGTCACAGCCAGAGCCAGGTTTGCATAGCGGTTGGAGAGCGTTAGACTGGGGCAGGGGAGGGACTAGTGTTCAAATTCTCCCACTCAGCTCTCCCCCTTGGGGGCCAGTCTCTCTCTCTCAGCCTAAGCTACAAAGGCCACCCTACAATATGATAATACGATACGATACGATAATCTTTATTGTCATTGCCCCACACAGAACAATGAAATTGAAAATCTACATCAGACATTCAGAAACCAACAAGCCTGCTATCACAGCTATCCCAGCCTGGTTAGCCCCCTAAAAACTCTGATTCCCCATAATTAAACACCATATACTTACATAAAGGCTGCCTTACACTGCGTTTAAAACCAAAATCGCATTTGAATAGAAACTGTTTCTCAGGCAGCTAGTCCTAGTCTTTATAACCCTGTACCTTCTTCCAGAAGGCAGAAGCTGAAAGAAACCATTTCCGGGGTGCACATTATCCTGCCCTATCTCTGCAGCTTTCTTATGGCACCTGGAAGCATAGATTTGATCCAAGGTAGGGATCCTCTCACAGGGGCCAACCTGATTCCCTCTAATGGAAGACCCCCAAGCAGGACCTGGGCACAGCAGCCGTGCCCCCCCCCCCCCCAGTTTCCAGCAGCTGGTCTTCAGAAGCATTTATGTGCTTTGGTGTGTGCAGAGAACCTTTGCTAGCCTGGTCTCCCTCCCTCCCTCCCTCCCTCTCTCCATCCTCTGCTTTCTTCCCATCTCCCCCTCTGGTTTCTTGCTTCCCCTCACCCAAAGCAAAGCCCTCGGCTTCTGATGGCTCTCTTCCCCAGCAGAGGGCAAAGTGGGTGGTCCCTATCCCTGGTGCTGAAAGAAGGGAGCCCTGATAGGGTGCCTGTTGACCGCTGTCCAAGTGCTGAAGACTGGGAAACACCCGCCCCCCTCCCAGCACTACTGCTTGTGGGAATTGCTGTTTTGGGCAGCCGTCTGTCTCAAGAGACAATGGAGTGCATCTCCAGGGGTGACGGCAGACCAAGGGGGAATCACAGCTCCCGCTGCGGCTGCAAAGACCTCAACAACTACATGCAGGCGCTGGGAGAGATCATCAGGGGGTTTGGGCTGGGTTTTGATCAGTATGCGGATGATACCCAGCTCTACCTCTCTTTCAAATCAGAACCAGTGAAGGCGGTGAAGGTCCTGTGTGAGTGTCTGGAGGCAGTTGGTTGGTGGATTGCTGGTGGCTAACAGATTGAGGCCAAATCCTGACAAGACAGAAGTACTGTTTTGGGGGGACAGGAGGCGGGCTGGTGAGGGGGACTCCCTGGTCCTGAATGGGGCAACTGTGCCCCTGAAGGACCAGGTGCGCAGCCTGGAAGTCATTTTGAACTCACAGCTGTTCATGGAGGCACAGGTCAATTCTGTGTCCAGGGCAGCTGTTTATCAGCTCCATCTGGTACGCAGGTTGAGACTCTACCTGCCCGCAGACTGTCTCACCAGAGTGGTGCATGCTCTGGTTATCTCCCGCTCGGACTACTATATGCACTCTACATGAGGCTACCTTTGAAGGTGACCTGGAAACTACAACTAATCCAGAATGCAGCAGTTAGACGTGACTGGCAGCAGCCGCCAAGACCATATAACACTGGTCTTGAAAGACCTACATTGGCTCCCAGTATGTTTCCGAGTGCAATTCAAAATGTTGGTGCTGACCTTTAAAGCCCTAAATGGCCTCAGTCCAGTTTACCTGAAGGAACGTCTCCACCCCCATCCTTCTGCCCAGACACTGAGGTCCAGCACCGAGGGCCTTCTGGCGGTTCCCTCGCTACGAGAAGCCAAGTTACAGGGTACCAGGCATAGGGCTTTCTCGGTGGTGGCACCTGCCCTGTGGAACGCCCTCCCACCAGATGTCAAAGAGAAAAATAACTACCAAACTTTTAGAAGACATCTGAAGGCAGACTCTTTAGGGAAGCTTTTAATGTTTAATAGGTTATTGTATTTTAGTGTTCTGTTGGAAGCCACCTAGAGTGGCTGGGGAAACCCAGCCAGATGGGCGGGGTATAAATAATAAATAATAAATTATTATTATTATTATTATTATTATTATTATTATTATTATTACTACTACTACTACTTGTAATGGCTGCCTCCGTCTCCGGGGCGCAAGCCTGGGCAGTGTGCATGGAGGACCTGGGATGCCCCATCTCAGCTTCCCTGATGGGCTCCAAAGGAAAGCAGACCAAGACATTTGGCACCGGCTTGGCTGCAGGAGTTGCCGGGGGGAGGCGGACCAGGCACCATCCAACTCCTTAGGGACTCTCCTCCCACCTGCAGGGATCAGGACCAGCCCCGCCTTTCAGGCACCTGCTGTGGGCGTCCCAGGTGGGCACCCTCAGCTGGCATCATTTCCCACCACTTAGAAAGGCTCCGTCTTCCCTGACCATCTCCCCTGAAACCAGAAACTGCTGACGATCAGTCCTGCGAAGAGATGAGTCAGGTATTAATTTGGGCTGCGGGAAAAGGCATTTGAGTCGGCGTCGGAATGCAAATCCTCTTGTTTTCCTCCCGTGCCCATGAAATGCCAAGTCTTTGTCTCTCTGAGGAGGAGACGAGACCCCCCCTCAGCCGGGATCGGTGAACTTCCCCGCGTGCACATTTTAACCCATGGAAAGGGGGCTGAGTGGTTCCCCCCATCGCCTCCCCGTCTGTGGCTGCTCACCTCTTCGCTCGGCTCTGTTGGCACTTGGGTTCCATAACGCAGAAGATGCCTCTCACTACAAGTTGCCTCTTGCCTCCGGCAGCAAACGCTCCTCCGCCAGCTCCTCCTCCCTCGTCGCTGTGTCTGTGGGCGAAAAGGACCTCATCCATCACACTCTGCCATCCTACCCTCAGGCTTCCTTGCTCTCCGCGTGGCTCAGCTGCTTGGGGGATTCCTCTGGAGGAGTGTGGCCTTGATTGGTGACAGCTTTGCCAGAGAAACGCTCGAATCCCGCAGGCACCGCAGTTGCTTTCCTGAACCTGTGATTTCTTCCCTTCCCTCACGCCCATCAATCTCCACCTTTGCCTTAACGAAGCCACTCTTGCAGCTCCACTGCCGTTCGACCCCATTGAGACAATCAGGAACATCCGCCCCCCCCCAACAGCTAGGAATGCTTCATCTCAAAGAGGGCACCCCTCAGATATTTTATTTTATTTATTTATTGAATTTACCGTATTTTTTGCTCCATAAGACTCACTTTTCCCCTCCTGAAAAGTAAGGGAAAATGTGTGTGCGTCTTATGGAGCGAATGCAGGCTGCGCAGCTATCCCAGAAGCCAGAACAGCAAGAGGGGTTGCTGCTTTCACTGCGTAGCGATCCCTCTTGCTGTTCTGGCTTCTGGGATTCAGAATATTTTTTTCTTGTTTTCCTCTTCCAAAAACTAGGTGCATCTTATGGTCTGGTGCGTCTTATAGAGTGAAAAATACGGTATATACTGCCCTATGTGGGATGCGGGTGGCACTGTGGTCTAAACCACAGAGCTTAGGGCTTGTCGATCAGAAGGTTGTCTATTTGAATCCCGTTGTTCGGTCCCAGATCCTGCCCACCTAGCAGTTCGAAAGGATGTCAAAGTGCAAGTAGATAAATGGTGTTTCCATGCGCTGCTCTGCTTCACTGCTCTGGTTTGCCAGAAGCGGCTTAGTCATGCTGGCCACATGACCCAGAAGCTGTCTGCGGACAAACGCCGGCTCCCTCGGCCTATAGAGCGAGATGAGCGCCACAACCCCAGAGTCATCCACGACTGGACCTAACGGTCAGGGGTACCTTTACCTTTATACTGCCCTATACCAGGATATCTCAGGGCAATTCACATAAAAAGATCACAGTTAGTAAAATAAAAATACAAGCAATAACCCAGTAATACCCCCCAAAAGAGTCACATTTTAAAAGAGTATGGGATGTTGATCAGGTCAACCAAAGGCCTGGTTAAAAAAGTGCCTAATGGTGAAGGCGCCAGGCGAACTTCCCTGGGGAGAGCATTCCACAGATGAGGAGCCACTGCAGAGAAGGCCCCGTTCTCCTGCCAGCTTCTCCCTTGGGGGTCCCTCCAGAAATTGCTCTGATGCCTTCTAGATCTTAGGGGCCAGAAGTCTGGCTCCAGGGTGGTTCAGGTGATGCCGATCCCTTTCTGGTGCCTAGATATAATGATAAATAATAGTGATTCCTGCACTGCAGTGGCTGGACTAGATGATCCTTGGGTCCCTTTATGTTTTCAGGAAGCCCAGAGTCCTCTCCCCGACACCACCATCCAGGGCGTGCTCTGAGGCTCCTCAGCTCCGTCTAGCTGGGTTGTAAACAGCTGCAAAGGGCTCTGTGGTGCAGTGTGGTGTAGTGGTTAAGAGCAGTAGTCTCATAATCTGGGGAACCAGGTTCGCGTCTCTGCTCCTCCACCTGCAGCTGCTGGGTGACCTTGGGCCAGTCACACTTCTCTGCAGTCTCTCAGCCCCACTCACCTCACAGAGGGTTTGTTGTGGGGGAGGAAGGGAAAGGAGAATGTTAGCCGCTTTGAGACTCCTTCGGGTAGTGATAAAGCGGGATATCAAATCCAAACTCTTCTTCTTCTTCTTCTTCTGTGTCAGGGCACAAAGATGCTCTCGATTTTGCACGTCTGCTCCCGGGGTCTGAGGTGCTGGTGACTGAACAGGAAGGAGAACTTGGGGTTGCAGTGGGGACCTGGGCGAAGATGGTGGCCCAGCGTGTGGCAGCCGTGGGAAAGGCAAATGCCATGCAACTCTGAGAAGCGGACGGGGCGCTGGTCTGATGCAAGAGGTCTGCTCTCATGTTCTGACATTCGCTGACAAAAATGGAAGAGTCCTGAGCCCGGGAGCATCTTTTGGGGTGCAGCTCAGTGGGTTCATTGCACTTCAGGGACAGAGCAGTTCATGCACATTAATTGTATATATCTATATGGTGTTACTGGAATTTATGCAAAGGTTGGGGGGGGTTGCCCCTCCAGCGGACGTCATTCACACACACACACACACCCACACACACACACACACACACAACCAAAATCAACACAATCACTCCTGCATCTGTCCCCACAAAACACTTCAGCACACAGGTGCCCCCCCATCTCTATTCAAAGGGCCTCTGCTGCACATTACCAAATGCAACAATTCACTGATAAATGTGTTTACGCACTGGCTCCCTGGGAAAACTTTAGAAAGTCATACAAAATCACTCCAGTTTGGATTTGCACCATTCCAACTTTGTTCTGTTCAGGAAAGGAATGGCTACCAAGAGGGGAGCCTGGGATGTGGGCGGCCATAATTGCTCAAGCCTGAGATCAGGTACTCAGCAACCTCTTGCATGGGAGAGAATTGCTCGCATCCTGGCCCCTGAGCGCCAGACAGGTAGCCATTCCAGAGACAATGGCAAACCATCCAGGAATGGTCAGGACAAAGGAGGGTGATTACCTTGACCAGGAAGACTGGAACCTGTCAATGTTTCCCTTTGCATCACTTGCTAGGTGTGAGGTGGAGATCATGAGAGGGATGGGGGCAAACTTGATACTCAGGTTTCTGTCGCCAGACCCTCTCAGTTTGTGATGTATTCATGATGTATGCATGATGCTACATTGGGGTGTTGTGGGTATCTTTGTGAAACTGATAAAAGTGGGAGCCACCCTTTGCTCTGGGCTTCTTCCTGCTTCTCCCATGGGGTGGGTGGAAGTCCTGCTGCAACAGTCCTTTGAATAAAGACCAGGCCTACAGGCGCTGTTTTGCTCCAGTTTCTTGGCTGGCGTCTTTGTTTGGCAATCCAAGGGAGCCCAGGAGATTTCCTTTAACAACAGTAACCCTTCAGCGTTCAACTGCACACGGCACAAGGCTTCACTCTTGAACTCACTCCTGTGGGAGACAGTGATGTCCACCAACCCAGAGAGATTTAAATGAGGATGAGACTAATTCACGGGGAAAAGAGGGCTATTGATGGCTACGGTCAGTGAGGGCCAGCCTCTGCCTCCACAGTTGCTGGAAACCCCAGAAGGGGAGCGTGGCTCTTGAGCTCGGACCCTGCTTGTCTGTTTCCCACTGGCATCTGGTTGGCCCCTGTGAGAACAGTGTTGTAAACAAAAATCTGCCCTTTCCCCCTTATGGAGTATCCAAGAGCCCATATAGAGTCCTTACATAGGTTCCCTATTGGTAGGAGAAAAGAACAGAGGCCAACCAGAAAATATTGAGAAGCAAAGTAAGCCTGATCTTTATTGATCTGGTGCAACAGGGTCCTCACTCACCACACGCAGGAGGGAGAGGGAACCCAGAACAAAAGGGTGCCTGCCCTTATATAGACATTTTAAATTCCCTCCCTGGAGTCCAAGACCACCCTCAGAAACATCATACATACATCACAAAAGGAGTGTAGCCCAAGACCAACCCCCCCATATACATCATACCTACATCACAGAAAAGGCTGTCTACAGCAGAAATCTGAGTGCCTTGTTTATCTCGTCTGACAGGTTTACCTGTTAATGCTCACTTGATTGGATTTCCTGGGGAGCCTGGCCAGTCTTTTGTAATGATAAATACTTAGTTCCTGAGCCAGGTCACAGGCTCACGCCCTATTCATATCTTAAATGTGCCCTTAAGACAGGATTTGTGAAGGAAAAGACAATGGGGAGGCTTTTCCATTTTCCTTTGACCTTGCAGAGAAAACATTGGCTCAGTTTAGGAATCAAAATGGTTCCAGGTCGGTCTTCCTGTGCTTGCTTGCTTGGTACACTTATGAACATTTAACATATATCTAAGACCTCAAAATTCCTATCACAACAGGAGGCTGGACTAAATGGGCCATTGGCCTCTTACACTGTCAATGGTAGAGGACCTGCTTTGTATGAGGTCCTGGGTTCAGCTCCCTGCAGAATCTCTGACGAGGGAGATCCTGCCCGCAACCCTGGTGACCTGCTGCCTTTCAGAGCAAGCGATCTCAGGGTAGGGCCTGCCTGGGCCAAGGAGGCAGCTTTCTGCTGTGGGATGTAACATGAGCAGTCAAATACAACATTTCCTGTTTGCCCAGAGAGGTCACGCAGAGGGGATGTTACTTCAGCCAGAACCTCCTGTCCCACCTGGTCTGGAGCATCCTTCCTTTGCATGTGACCAGGTAGGTGGACGTGACCCTTGCAGACCCCACAGAAGGTCCCTTCACGAAGCCACCTTCCTCTCTTTTGATGGCTTTTCTTCTCTTGGACTGTGGGATGAGTTCCCATCTGGGATGAACTCAAACCCTCTTCTGTAACTCTAAGCTAAAGCTGGACTTCAGGGATCCAGCTGTGAACTGAATGTGAGTAAACTTCTTATTAAAAGAAGACCGTTGTGTCTTTATCCTTTTAGGACGGAATCAAAGGGGTCTTACCAGGAATAACAGAACTTAAAGAGATTCTCACGAATCTGCAACCAGCTTCCTGCTGTGTAAAGAGGGAATGCAATCTGCTGTATGAAGAAACTTGCTAGTGCGAGTTAGGAAGGATAATATTTACTCAATATATCCTCTCCTGCTACCCACAACATTCCCACACCTGCCCCTGCGCTCCTGGAAGAGGTTGGCCTGTCAGTAGCTGCAGCAGCTTCTGGCCCTGTTAGCTGTTGCAGAGCCCCGTTCCCAACAAATTTCAGGGAAAGGCAGGCTGGCCAAACTGGCCTCTGACCAGAGCAATGACCTGCTCCCCACGGCTGTCGGGATGCCAATTTGGGAGCAGGTTAATGGAGAAAACGCAGAGCAGAAGCAGCCCTTTCCATCCCCAGCCTCAGCAAAGCTCCAATTGCAAATGAATCTAGAGAAGAGGGTCTCTCATCAGGTGAAGAAGGCAGCCCTCCCAAGGCAGTGTGGGATGTGCAACACAAGAGCAGTCAAGTACAACATTCCTAGAGCGAACATGTTTACACATGGGGAGGAATGTTTGCCCAGCCAGCAGGTCAACTTCCTGTTTCCTTCTGGGCTGGGACAGATTTCCTCTGCATGTGACTAGAGGTGGGTGTGGCCTCACCTGTGCAGGTAATGACAAAAGCACAGGGGAGGGCAGTCATCTCTCTCTCTTTGACTACATGCATTGAAGAAGCAACATCTGCTTAGCCAAAGATGCTCTCTTGGCCTCCAGCCAAGAGAGGACAACGGGACTGTCTCCTTATGAGATAGTTTCTAGGTATATGTTACTTTTCTAAGATAAGTCTGCCTTCTGGGATCCAATTGTGAACAGACTGATGTGTGAGTAAACCTTTTTATACTTTTATAGAAGACTGTGTTGTGTCTTATCTTTAATGAGGGAATAAGGGGGAAATACCAGAACAGTTATTCTAGAGGCTTTAGTGAGCCTGAGCAAATGCATCTGCTGCAAGTTTAAAAGGGGGAATGTTACTCTGGTAAATTGTGAACTTGTTAACACAGGTTGGAAAGGTTATTATCAGACAATATATCCTCTCTTGCATCCCTGAACATTCCCACAGTCAGGATGTGGATGAGCAACAAATGAATGCACACACCTGGAGACGGGAGCCTGGAGACCCCCACCCCAGGCAGGCTGCCTCTCCCTCCATGTCACATCACCAGCCTGTTAGGAACTGCTCCCGGGTCCAGAGCTGCCTCTGTGGAACTGCTGCCTGCTTGCACACCCCAAGAGCGGCCTCCTTGCCAGTCGAGGAGGGTGAAGGCAGAGCTGGCCTCCTTCCTTTGCGGGGGGCCCTGCCCAAAGAGACGCGAGTTCTGCTCCAGGGCAGGCAAGGAAGTGAAATGGCAGCTGAGCCCAAGAGCCAGTTTAGAAAAGCAGGGGTCAAGCCCCAGTCATATGTTGGAGCACATGCAGAGTCCTTCCGCCCCCAGCCTTTGGAATGAGAGGGCAGTCCTTTTCCTGCTGAAGAGTGTGGCTTCTGTAAGATCTTGGCACCTCTTGTTTTTTATGTAGAAAATTAACCACTTGGCACGGCCAACGGCTTTATATCTGGGTCCCCTGGAGCACACTAAGGAAATATTTGATGAGGGTTTGTTGTGCTGCAATAAAATAATGGCTAAATCTAATAAGGCTACAGAAGCAGAGCCAAGAAGAATCTGAAGCTCCATCTCGGCCCCTGGTGCGATCTGAGGCCTGGCTGTGCAGGGGGACGGGGGGGCACACAGACCCACATCTGCTGCCCCCAAGAGCCCCCTGTAGGAGCAGAGGTCTCATCTGAGGTCCCCCCTGGCTCCCTGCATTGGGGGGGGGGGGTGTCTGTGCCTCAGTGGAAGCAGAACCTGTGTTTTGCAGGCACTGTGGGATGAGTTTTAAAAGGCAGGAGAGGATATATTAATTGCAGTTTATTCCCCCGGACCCCCATGTGTGTGAGCTGAGCAGCCTTCTAAAAGTCACATCCTTAGCAGACAAATTAAAGCTTGTAGGAAGAGGCTGTGAAGCCTTCTTTTAATTAAGCCCAGCTACAAAGTAAGCTGGCTTCGCCCTTTCTTACCCCATTTAGCAAAGAAATCAGACGACAGACTGGAAAGCTTAGAATTTAATTCACTTGCTCAACAGTCTCATGTTGGTTTTCAGATATAGCAGCAGTAAAAATTATCCAGGTAAAATACTTTTATTTCGTTTCAGGCTTATGCCTGGGATTGGAGCAAGCACAGGGCACGTCTCCCCTCACGGCTGGTCAAGGAGAGAGTGGGGGGTGGAAACAGGAAGTGACATATGCTCCTTCCCTCCCAAGAGAGGAGGGGAAATGACATCACACAGAGCCCTCTCTGCCAATTACATTTTCTATGGTCTGAGTATCTGCCTAGCAGTAATGCATCTCTGTGGTATTAGCCCCTTCTCAGGCTGACTAGCAGAAATCTGCATTCGTTCGGTTTGGCTGATAATCTCCCACATGCAGACGGTCCCAGGTTTAACCCCCCAGCTGGAAACATCTTCTTCTGGAACTCTGGAGAGACTCTTCCCTCAAGAGCCCAGCCTCCCCTTCCTGGCTGATGCTGCTCCTCTGCGTCTTCCATCTCTCTTTGGGTCATTGAGCCAAAAAAGCCCCGGCCAAAGAAGAAGACCAAGGAGCAGCTTGTATCCCAAGAAGCAACTGGGAGGCCAAGAGGCCAGGAAGGCATCTGCTACGATGGAGGGTGGGCCCAGGGGGTGGGTGGGTTTGCCACTCTCCCCTCCTTGACTTGCCACGTCCAGTTCTGGGCACCCAGTTGAAGAAAGATATTGACAAGCTGGAAGGTGTGCAGAGGAGGGCGACCAGGAGGAGCCATGGAGGAGGTTGGGGGTGTCTAGCAAGGAGGAAAGGAGATTGAGGGTCATCTTCAAGGATCTGAAGGGCCACCACAGGGAAGATGGAGCAGCAGAAAGCAGGACCCGGGCCAATGGATTCAAATGGAAAGGAAGGAGGAAGACTTCTCTAATGGAAAGAGCTGCGCTACAGTGGAAAGGATTCCCTCAGAAGGTCTTCTCTGGCGATCCCTCGTAGCCGAGTAAGATTGTCTTTCATGAACAGTGAGTTTTAACAGTGAGTTGTGACTGTGGAGGCCAATTCTGGATCCACACATCCTTCCACAGTGTGAACATTGGATTCCAGGTGGGAGTTGATGACGGTGAGGGTTTGCCAAGCGTGCCTTCCTCTTAGCACATTTCTCCGTTGCGTCCTGAGTTCAAGTGTCTTCAAAGCCCATGACACCTTTGGTCAAGGCTGTTCTCCAACTGGAGCGCTTGCAGGCCAGTGTTTCCCAATTATTGATGTTTATGCTATATTTTTTTAGATTTGCCTTGAGAGAGTCCTTGAAGCATTACATTTTCCATTTTTAAGTTAGGAATAGAGTAGTTGCTTTGGAAGACGATCATCAAGCATCTGCACAACATGGCCAGTCCAGCGAAGTTGATGTTGAAGAATCATTGTTTTGCCACTAGTGATCTTTGCTTCTTCCAGTACATTGGCATTAGTTTGCCTGTCTTCCGAAGTTATGTGCCAAATTTTTCAGAGACACCATTTATGGATCCAGTGAGGTGATGATCCAGCGAGTGAGCCTCAGAATCTGGGCTCCCATTCACTGGAGGTTTTTCAACAGAGGTTGGAAGCCTGTCTGCCATCTTGAACTGGACTAGATGACCCTGGAAACCCTGCAATTCTATGAAGGTGTTGGAATCGCCTTTGCTGGAGGGTCTTAAAGCAGAGGTTGGATCTGCCAGGGAAGCTCAAGCTGTGATTCCTGCGTTGCAGGGGGCTGGACTAGATGCCCCCTGGGGTTCCTTCCAACTCTGCAGTTACATGACTCTCTGGCCTCCCTTCCCACCTGGCAAATGAGAGGAAGGGAGGATTGGCATTCCAGAGAAGTGGATTCCTCACCCACCTCCCCTATTCGGAAAAGAGGATTTCTGCTCTCCAGCTGCAGCCACCCTCTTTGCCCCAGAGTGGTGTGTAATAAATGAAAATCTGCCCTTATTCCCTTATGGGGGACACAAGAGCCCTTATAGAGTCCTTTGCAGGTTCAGACCTGTGGTTTATATATTTATGTACGCGTTTGCTTGGTACATTTATGAACATTTATTATATATATAAGACCTTAAACTTTTTTCAGGTGCAAACGGTTTCTGCTCCCCTGCCATCGCCATTGAGCTGTGCCAGCCCAGCTGAGCTGGAGCTATGGAAGGACAACCAGCTTGTCTCCCCCCGCCCACCCACCCCCGGCGACAGAAAGACCCTCGCTAGCTCCTCTGAGCTTAGAGGACGGTCTCCTGGTGCGAGGAGCAGCCTCACAACCGCAGCTCCCTTGGGGAGGGGGCATCCGTGTGGGGTGTGGCTCAGCAGCCATGGGGCTTGGCAGGGCAGTCCTGGGGGGCTGACTCACCAGCCTGGATGGGCACCCCTCTACCGAAGCTCTCCGGGCACCCAGGTCCCTCCTGTTCCTCCCTCCCCGCTCTCTGCCTTTCCACTCCGAGTACCTGGCGGAGTTCCTTGTCTCTGATCTCTGGTTAAACACAAAGCAATTTGTTCTGCTACAGCTGTCGGCATCTCCTCCCTGCGGAGCGGGCGGGCGGGGGGAGTCCCCTCCCTGGCTCTGCACCAGCTCAGCCCCCGCTCAGCTGCTGGCGCTCTTCCCTTAATCACATTCACACACGCCACTGCGCCCGAGAGGCTGCCTGGGCACTGCCATCTGGACCCTCTCACCCACCCCGGTGCCAACTGCTCCCCCCCCGCCCCCGTCGTGCGCCTCAGCGGGGCCAGGAGTGAGTTTTAAACACACAGACACGTTCATTCAAGGCAGGGCGTCAGCTCCACCAGGCAGGTGAAAGGAAGGAGTGGAACTGTGGAACTCCCTCCCTCAGGAGGCAACTTGAATGGCTTTAAAGGAGGATGGGGCAAATCCATGGGCTGCCGATGGCTTTTAGCCAGGATGGTGTGATAGGGATTTTGAGGCCTTAGATATGTGTTAAATGTTCATAAGTGTACCAACCAAGCACGTACATAGATCAGCACTGGAAGACCGACCTGAAACCATTTTTTATTCCCATTGTCTACTGACCAAATGTTTTCTCTGCAAGGAGGGAGGGGGGTCAGGGAGCCCTCCCATTGTCTCAGGAGTTGAGCAATCAGCATTTTAATGGGTGACAGACGATCAGGAAAGGCAATCAGGAGAGGCAATCAGATAACCTGGCAAACAGGAAAAACAACATTCAAATTTCTGTTTTAGACCGCCTTTTCTGTGATGTAGGTATGATGTATGTGGGGGTGGTCTTGATCTACAGGGTGGCAATTTCAAAAGTCTATATAAGGCCTTGTGCGCCATTGTTCTGGGTTCCTCCTCCCTCCTGCGTTGTGGTGAGTGAGGACCCTGTTGCACCAGATCAATAAAGATCAGGCTTACTAGCTGCTTTGCTTCTCAATATTCTCTGGTTGGCCTCTGTTATTCTCTCCTACGAACAGGGAACCTATGTAAGGACTCTATACAGGCTCTTGGATACCCCATAATGGAAAAGGGCAGATTTTGTTTACAACAATGGCTCTGCTCTTTCCTCGACAGCAGTGCTTCTGAAGACCCAGGAAGGGAGAGAGGTGGGATGAGGAGCCATTGAGAGGGGTGGGCATGTTGGGCCTGGAGAAGAAGAGGCTGAAGGTGAGAGCCCTCCTCAAATAGCCGAAGGGCCGCCAGGCGGAAGGCGAAGGAAGCTTGCTTTCTGCTGCTCCAGAGACTGGGACTCCAACTGACGGATTCAATGACACGAAAGGAGATTCTGGCAAAACCTTGGGAAGAACCTTCCGAGGGTGAGAGCGATTCAACAGTAGACTCTCCTTCGTCTGAGGTTTCTAAGCAGAGGTTGGGTGGCCACCTGTTGGGGAGTCTGCAGCTGCAATTCCTGCGTGGCAGCGGGCTGGACTAGATGGTCCCTGGAGGCCCCTCCCAATGGTACAATTCTGTGGTTCTGCCTACACACACAGACACACTGTCTAGGAAAAAAAGGTAAAGGTACCCCTGCCCGTAGGGGCCAGTCTTGCCAGACTCTAGGGTTGTGCGCTCATCTCACTCTATAGGCCGGGAGCCAGCGCTGTCCGCAGACACTTCCGGGTCACGTGGCCAGCGTGACAAGCTGCATCTGGCGAGCCAGCGCAGCACACAGAACGCCGTTTACCTTCCTGCTAGTAAGCGGCCCCTATTTATCTACTTGCACCCGGGGGTGCTTTCGAATTGCTAGGTTGGCAGGCGCTGGGACCGAGCGATGGGAGCACACCCCGCCGCGGGGATTCGAACCACCGACCATGCGATCGGCAAGTCCAAGGCGCTGAGGTTTTACCCACAGCGCCACCTGCGTCCCTCCCATCTAGGAAAAAGGCAGGATATAAGTAAGTTAAGCAGCAGCTCTCCAGGGTCACCTCCGATGGGCTGACCCGAGCGGTTCTGCAGCTGATCCTTTTTAAAAAATAATAATATAAATCTTTATTAATTTAAAATACAACCATACAGTAAAGGTAAGTATAACAAAATTAAGCACAAAAAAGAAAAAAGAAGAAAAAAGGGATTCGTCACCTCAAAAAGGTGACAATAATCCCACTTCAGGAAACACAGTAACACAAACATGCAGGTCGAAAAAAGGTTTAAAAGTAACAAAAAAGAAAAAGAAAAAAAGACAATTAAAAGAACCACATATTTATACAACATCATGTCTTATAGTTTTCTGTGAAAAACTTCCAATCGTTCTCTTTATACTTTTTCTATTGTCTTGATTTTGTTGCACAGTTCGTTTTATATCTTTTTCAATATATTCCTCTGAACTGTTTATTCCATTTATTTATTGCACACCAGTATCATTCTCCTGCAACTGATCCTGATGGATTTTGTTTTATTATTTCGGCTGCCCTCTGCGTCTTCTGGAGCTTTCCATTGATTTGTTTTCTTTTGCATTTCTTGTCCTTTTGCCAGTCCTGGAGCAAACTGCTGAGGCCATCAAGGTAGCAGCAAAACAAGGTTGTCCTCAGGCAAAGCCCTGCTCCCCTCGAAGATTCAATCCCGCTGCAAAATCCCACCCCCCCCACCCCCCTCGCCTCAAGGCCAGCGAACAAAGTGTCACCTTAGAGACTGGCAGGTGCAGGAAGCCTTGTTCCAAAGTGTTGCCTGGAAATAGAGGGATTTGCGCCTCTTCCTGCAAAACTGCCTCCGCTTCAGCCTTGAATGTTTCCTTGAAGTTCAGCTCTTGTGCTTTGGATGAAGCAGACGGAAGGCAAACAGAAAACAGCCCTTTTCTCTGATCCAGGCAGCCAACTGAGCTGTCAGCGGTTGACGGATGACCTGATGGCTCCACCAAGCTCAAGCCTGGTGTGTTAATTGGGGGTGGGCTTCAGGCCTTTGTCCATGTGGGTTGAGGAGGCCCAGGGCACCCGGGAGAATAAAATCTCCTTTGAATCATAGAATCATGGAGTGGGAGAGTTGGGAGGGATCCCCCAGGATCATCCAGTCCAACCCCCTGCAATGCAGGAACCACAAGTGAAGCATCCCTGGCAGATGGCCACCCAACCTGACCATCAGAGCTCTTTGGCCGTGCAGCAGACTTGTCTTAGAAGGGAGTGGATGCTCCTTCACTTGAGGTTTTTAAGCAGATGTTGGACAGGCGCCTGCTTTAGTTGAGATTCCTGCATTGCAAGAGCTTCAAAGAATCATAACATTGTAGATTTGGAAGGGACACTCGAGTAGGACCCTGGTAGAGTCACATACCCTGAAGTGAAGGACATGAGGCGGGAGCTGATAATGCAGGTGAGCTGCGCACAGGTGAGCTGCAAGCAAGCTGCCGGCCAGCTCTGTGGAGGCTCCTTTTATTGACACAATATGCAACCCCAGGCAGATACATTTTGGGCTGTGACCTTTACACATCTTCCAGTCCCAAGATCGTGGGGTGGTACAAAGCTATTTTGGCACCTGTTTCCACCGCGTCCTTTTCCCCTTGCACAATGTATGACGAAGGAGACAAAGGTCTCAGAGACAAAGGTCACAGACAGGACACAGCAGACTACTGAGACCGCAAAAGGTTAGACAGAGGGCAAGATGTTCAGACAGCTGTGGCTTTATCTGTGGAGGGGAGTGTGCTCCACAGATAATGGAGGCATATAAGATAATGGAGGCATATAATCTGGATAAGAAAATTGGTTTCCAGGTGGAAAAATCAAAATTAGAAACAGAACTGTTAGAACCCAAAACTAAGATTTTGTCAAAGATGTATAACTTGTTGTTGAAATGGAATACTCAGGATGAAACGGTGAAATCTGCTATGATTAAATGGGCACAAGATGTTGGACATAACATAATGATGGCTGACTGGGAACAGTTATGGACCACAGGTATAAAGTTTACGGCATGTAATGCCTTAAGAGAGAATATTATGAAAATGATATACAGGTGGTACATGACCCAGTCAAGCTTGCAAAAATCTATCATTTGCCCGATAATAAATGCTGGAAATGTAAAGAAACTGAAGGTACATTCTTTCACCTTTGGTGGACGTGCCCAAGGATTAAGGCTTTCTGGGAAATGATATATAATGAACTGAAAAAGGTATTTAAATATACCTTCTTGAAGAAACCAGAGGCCTTTCTTCTGGGCATTGACGGCCAATTGGTGCCAAAGAAGGACAGAACTTTTTTTATGTATGCTACAACAGCAGCAAGAATACTCATTGCAAAGTATTGGAAGACACAAGATCTACCCACTTTGGAAGAATGGCAGATGAAGGTGATGGACTATATGGAATTGGCAGAAATGACTGGCAGAATCCGAGACCAGGGAGAAGAGTCGGTGGAAGAAGACTGGAAGAAATTTAAAGACTACTTACAGAAATATTGTAAAATTAATGAATGATAGAATGATGTTGGATAGTAACTAAGTGGTTTCTAGCTGTAATGCTTTAAGAGAATATGAAAAAAAGGGTTATAAATGGGTTAAAATCTAATGGTAAGGATTTGCTGAACCAATAAATTGAAGTGGAATACAAAAAAGGGAGGTATGAGGAGGTCCGGGAAACAAGCTAAAGGAAAATAAGTAACTGGAAACATGTGTGTTTTTAATTGTTTTTATTTTGTATTTTTCTCTTTTCTTTTTCATTTTTACTGTAATATTTCAAAAAACCTAATAAATATCTTATAAAATAAAATAGGGAGTGTGCTCCACAACCCAGCGATCTTTCCTACAATACCCAACTGGCACGTTCTCTCCCTCCTGGTCGTTCGTTCGGGAGCTCCAAAAGCTTTCTTCAGCATGAACATCACAGCGACCGATGCCAGCAGACACTGGCACACTTAGGGCTCTGCAGAGTCTTCGCAGTTTGCATAACAGACCTCAGCAACTCAGCATTTTGGCTAATCTACTTTTATTTACACATAAACACACACAGAGCACTGCAACATGGCTCCCTCTCTCTCTAGCATCAGACAGCAAAGAGAGAACAATAATCCCACTTCAGGAAACACAGTAACACAAACATCCTGTCTCCGTCACTTCCCACTCTGTGGAGTCAAAACATACACCGTCATGTGAAAGACAACAATCCCATGACTGCAATCACGTAGCAGGAATTCTAACATCCTTAGGGCCATCTAACATTGCAGGGGGTTGGACTAGATGGCCCTTGGGGGTCCCTTCCAACTCTCCCGTCCTACGATTCCATGAACCTCTGCTTAAAAACCTCCAACGTGTGGGAATGTTCAGGGAGGCAGGAGAGGATATATTGTTTATTAATATGCTTCCTAACTTGTGCTAGCAAGTCCCTTTACATTCCTCTTTTAAACGCACAGCAGATAACTAGTAAGCCTCTCACTGTTAGGTTCCTGTTAAGTTCCCTTTTATCCCTCTTAAAAGAATAAACAAGCCACAATCTAGTTTAAAGTCAATAATAGTAGTTTACTCACATACAGTTCACAGTTGGATCCCTGAAGGCAGACTTAGTTACAAAGTATATGCATGTGGATCTATCCCTCTGGGGATAATCCCAGTGTCCTCTTCTGGCTGAAAGCCAACGGGGCATTTCTAGCTAAAAAGCTGCTCCAATGACGGAGAGATGACACAGCATGCCCTGTCCCTTTGTTACCTGGACAGGTAAGGTCATGCCCACCTCTGTTCGGTTTTTAAGATATACAAATAAATACATAAATAACAACAGGAAGCTTTCCACTGGCTGCACCAAACATTCCCCCGCATGTCCACTCTAGGGAAACAAGGAATGTTGTACTTGACTGCTACTTATGTATCACATCCCACACAATGGAGAGTCAAGGACCAAGAGCTCAGCCTCTGCCCCAGAATGCCTTCCCTCTTCTGAGGATGTCCCTTGGGTCTCCTGGCCAGAGTGCAAGAGGGGCTTCCTCTGTGAGGGGCCGCTCTGGAGCCTCACCCCTCCCCTGCTCACCTTTGGGCAGGCATTGTATGTTACTTGTTGCAATTACACCCCATGCCCATGGTTCCCCCATCCCCTCATTTAATCCCAACATCCCTGAGAGGTAGGGTGGGTTAAGAAGAAGAAGAAGAGAGTTTTGGATATCCCGCTTTATCACTACCCGAAGGAGTCTGAAAGCGGCTAACATTCTCCTTTCCCTTCCTCCCCCACAACAAACACTCTGTGAGGTGAGCGGGGCTGAGAGACTTCAGAGAAGTGTGACTAGCCCAAGGTCACCCAGCAGCTGCATGTGGAGGAGCGGGGAAGTGAACCCGGTTCCCCAGATTACGAGTCCACCGCTCTTAACCACTACACCACACTGGCTCTCAAGAGGGAGCGACTGGCCCCCAAGGTGAGCTTCATGGCTGAACAGGGATTCGAACCCTGCTCTCTCCCAGATCTTAGCCTGACACCCTAACCACTGCACCACACAGCCCCCCTGCTGGAAGCCTCCCACCAGACCCTGGCGGGTCTTCTGTGAAGGCGGCTTAGCAACCAGCCTTGACTCCACCTGCTGGTCTCACCCACTTCCTCACCCACATTGCTTCATCACCTTGTAAACCAAAATACCCCAGAGGGACTTGGCTGGATGCACAATGAATGATGTCTGCAGCATTCCCACTGACCACTAACTCAATCACAAGGCTAGTTGGGCAGAATTTATTGTTGACAAATCCATACTGGCTGCTGTTATCACTGCCTTGCTATGCAGATGCTTATAAATGAGCACATCCATCATCTTCTCCTCTTCTTTCCAGGAACCCATATCAGGTTGGGAAGAGACCTTGGGCTTGGACTCTTGGGCTCTTGACCACGGGGCCAAGACGTGGCAGAGGGTGTGTGCACCAGGCCGGACTGTTGTTCAGGGGCAGAATCGAGGGCTGCCCCCACTGGAGCCCCTCCTGGTGCCATTTCCTATTTGGAGAAAGCCCAGGCAGAAGGTGGAAACCCACCCCCACCTCACAGTCCCAGGAGAGCAGTGGCCCTTGAGGGCAAAGAGGTCAGCAGTGGGATCATAGAACTGTAGAGGTGGAGGGGTCACGAGGGCCATCTAGTCCAGCCCCCTGCCTGCAATGCAGGAATCCCAGCTAAAGCATCCCTGACAGGTGGTCACTCAACCTCTGGCTGAAAACCTCCATTTGAGTCTTGGGTCCTCCCCTCTGGAGAAGCAGAGAACAAGTTTTCTCCATCTTCCATGGGGCACTTGAAGATGGCTCTCCGATCTCCTCTCAGTCTCCTCTTCTCCAGGCTAAACATACCCAGCTCCTTCAACCGTTCCTCACCTGGCTTGGTTTACAGACCGCCATCTTGGTCGCCTTGGAAGGTGGCGGACTCTCCTTTCTTGGAGGTCTTTAAGCAGAGTTTGGGTAGCCCTCTGTCATGGATGCTTCAGTTGCGATTCCTCATTGCGGGGGGCTGGTCTGGATGACCCTCGGGGTCCCTTCCATCTCTACAATTCTATGAGTCTATGGGTCGTGCCAAGAGGACTCTGTCACAGCTAAAAATTGGCCGCTGTTTATTTAATGCTAAAAGAACTAGGTCAGCTGGTTGTGTTTGGTTTCTGTAAAAGCTGACAGTCGTGGTTGGAGAAGAAGACTTTTTAAGAATACAGTGGTACCTCGGGTTACATACACTTCAGGTTACAGACGCTTCAGGTTATAGACTCCGCTAACCCAGAAATAGTACCTCGGGTTAAGAACTTTGCTTCAGGATGAGAACAGAAATCACGTGGCAGCAGTGCAGGAGGCCCCATTAGCTAAAGTGGTGCTTCAGGTTAAGAACAGTTTCAGGCTAAGAACAGACCTCCGGAATGAATTAAGTACTTAACCCGAGGTACCACTGTACAAGCGGCAATACTCTGCAAGAATACTCCTTCTCAAAGACTCTTTTGTGCCAACTAAGGTCTGAGGACCAGGCAAAGGCGTAAACAGGAGGTCAGAACCTTTTCTTTTTCAAACCCTGACAGGTTATGGGCCCCTTCCCGTCCCACGATCCCCACGGCCCCCTCCTGCCTCTCTCTGTGCTGGTGGATGACAGGAGGCCCAGGCATGGGCTGGCCATCCTTGCAGCAGTTCTTCTTTCTCCACAACTGGGGGGGGGGGACGGGGCGGGGGACGGGCTCTGGGCTGCAAGGAGAGGTGACAGGCAGAAGACATTCATTAGCCTGGATGCTACATGACTCTTCCAGCTCCTCTTAATGGACTTCAAAGATGGAGATAGATTTCTTTGACAGCTACAAGAGCTGGATTTAAGATGCTGGCAGGAAACAGACGCAGCCTCAACGCTGCCAGGAGTCCTGACACCCCCTCAAGGAGCCGGGGGGGGGGGCAGGCAGGAAGCAAGCAAGCAAGCAAGCAAGCAAGGAACCACCACAGTCATGTATCAGTATTTAGGAAACAGAGGCTGACTCCACCAGCAGAGGACTTTGTTTTCTGCCCCCTGGAGACCCACCTGGCCTGGTGGGGGGGATTGGACCACAGACACCACATGGCCCTGCTTGGTGGGTTTCTTGAATTGTACAACCCTCCCTTCTTCCCCAAGGAGCTCAGAGAGGCCAGCTTTACACTGGACACAGAGATGGTTGGGCCAACCATCGTCTGACCACCCCCAGTGGAGAAGAGGAATTCTGGTGGGAGGGAGTTCCTCAGCTCACCTCTGTGCTGTGTAAGGAAGTCCTTTCTTTTCTCCATCTTGAATCTTCCAACATTCCCCTTGATTGGATGTCTCCTGGGGGTGGGGGGTGGCGGCACTGAATTTGCCCACAAGGATCCAGCAATAGCATTTCCCAAGAAGCAGGGAGCGGGCAAGAAACCAAGAGGAGGAGGAGGAGAAGCTCTCAGTCCCTCCCTCCCTCACCCGGAAGGGGCACAGGGCAGCCTGGCATGGGAGAGGGGGCCTCCCCAGGGGGCCTCGTGCCAGGCCGCCTCTGCCCCCACATGAACTATGGCCTGGCCAGCATTTGGGGAACTGACCCCATGGTGTGTGTCTGTGTTGGAGAGACACCTCCTCATTCTTTTTACCTGCCCCAGAAGACATTTCTCTGGCAAACAATGAGAATGGTAACTGTGAGAATGATCAGGAGAGTAAACCCAGAGAGAAGAAGAAGAGTTTGGATTTGATATCCTGCTTTATCACTACCCGAAGGAGTCTCAAAGCGGCTAACATTCTCCTTTCCCTTCCTCCCCCACAACAAACTCTCTGTGAGGTGAGTGGGGCTGAGAGACTTCAGAGAAGTGTGACTGGCCCAAGGTCACCCAGCAGCTGCATGTGGAGGAGCGGAGACGCGAACCTGGTTCCCCAGATTACGAGACTACCGCTCTTAACCACTACACCATACTGGCTCTCATCAGAGAGTAAATCCTATTGAGCTCAAAGGAACTTAGTAAAGGTAAAGGGACCCCTGACCATTAGATCCAGTCGTGACCGACTCTGGGGTTGCAGCGCTCATCTCGCTTTACTGGCCAAGGGAGCTGTGGTCAGCATGACTAAGCCGCTTCTGGCGAACCAGAGCAGCGCACGGAAATGCCGTTTACCTTCCCGCCAGAGCGGTACCTATTTTTGACGTGCTTTCAAACTGCTAGGTTGGCAGGAGCAGGGACTGAGCAACGGGAGCTCACCCCTTCTGAGTAAAAATGCTTCGGATTGCAGTGCAAGGCTGCCCTGTCTTGACACAGTTACCTGGGAGTAAGCTCCATTGAATACAGTGGGAGTTACTTCTCAGTAGACCGTGTAAGGCTCCCTTTACAATAAAGGAATAAACGAATAAAGGAAGAATTCCAATGAAAGACTTTAGAATGGATGAGTGACCTTTTCCTTCTTCATATCCCAGCTTTGCCATTTCTTTCACTTGGTGCAGGAATTTTATTTCCAGTATGAACAGAATTGGGTTTTTTGCACCTGCACCACTTCTAATTATTCTCCGAGACGTGGACGGAAGGAAAAAGGGAACCCAGGGCTTTCTGGGATCAAATCCTAAACCAGGTTGGCTTCTGTAATTCCAGGATTGTCCCTGGAAAATCGGGACACTTGCCAGTTTTGTGGGCATGCTGGAAATGTGCCCCCCCCTTTCCAAAAGCGTAACTGGGGATCAGGTGGGGAGTGTTTTCATTTCCTTCTTCTGGTGCTGAGAGGCTCCAGCAAGGAGGGCTCTTGGGGGGGGGGGAGCTGAGGCTGCGGGAGGCCCCACCAAGGCCGTTTCCATGCCACCCCTCCCACCCCTCTTCTCCCGCAGCTCAGAAAAGGCACAGGAGATGAGCATTGCCCCAGAATGGATGATTCAACAGCCGCTGGCATATTTAAGTGGAGAAAGTGATGATGCCTGGGGGTGGGGGAGGCAAGGGAAGGAAAGAGCAAAAATCCCACATCCCCAGGTATTTCTCTCTCTCACCCCCCCCCGGCAAAATCCAGGGACTGAGACCAGCCTGCCACTTTCTCCGCCGCGCTGAAAGCAGGAAGGAGACACGAGACAGATCACGCTGGAGAACCTTTATTTTCCGACAGACACACAACCATGAAAAAGACCCCTGACCCCCACTAAAAGGGGGGTCTGGCACAAACAGAAGCAGGGGGTGTGCAGCAAGAAGGGGCACAGGGAAAGAGACCCCAGGCCCCATTGCAGGGAGCAGCCTCAGGGGATGTGCAGAGTGGCAAGGTCTGCCTCACGAGAGGGGTGGCCCCCTTGCCAGCGGGCAAGCCAGATCCCACAGCCAGCACAGGTGGCTTCCTATGGGTGGGATGGCAAGGCGCCCACCAGTTTGTTTCCCACCTTCAGCAGCCAAACATCTTGGCTCAGGTGGGGGTCTCCTGAGAAGCCCCTGCCTGGCTCTCTAGAGGGCGGCCATGGTGACGCAGGGACTACTGAGGAAAGGCACTGCAGGGAGGCTGCTCCCTTCCGGAATGGCCCACCAAACCTGCACCCGAGGCCACTGATTTGGGGAGTGGGCTTCCATGTCCACCTGCCCTCAGAGCAGCCCTGCTTCCCACATAAAAAACATCCACATAAAAAACCCCGAAATTAACAAGACGACAAACAAGCCAACCAAAACTAAGGTGTCCAGCAGGGAAAGGCAGCAGAAGGGCCTTTGGAGCAGAGCAGGTGTCCTTTTCAGATTTTTCAGAGGATGGGGAAACTCCAGATGCAGCAGGGAGAAAGTCTGGGGCAGAGGCTGCTTTTGGTGTGGGGACGAGGGGGAACTAAAAGAGACACAGGAGTGTGTGGTGTGAAGTGGGGCGTATTTTCAAGATTAAGCTAAGGTGTGAATGGGCCCCACCTGCATCGTCTCAGGAATAGCAGAACTGTAGAGTTGGAAGGGGGCCCCGGGTCATCTAGTCCAACCCGCTGCAATGCAGGAAAAGCTCAGCTCCTCTTTACGCCCCTCTTGCTTTAGTCCCCTCTGCAACCCCCCAGGAGGTTTCTGACTTACCTTACCAAGGTAAGAGGGGAGCCAGGGAGGAAAGGTTTGGGGTGCCAGAGACACAGCCAAGGGGAGGGCGGTGAAGCCTCCTGGGGGAGGGCGTGCGAGGGAGCGGGGGGGAGGGTCTCGGGATGTGGGGCAGCCCCCCCGGAGCTGTCTGGCAGGGTCAAGGGGGCCCGACGCTGCTGACGGTGGTGTAGCTGAACTTGGAGAGGGAGGCCCCCGTGGCCGTGAGCTCGTCCTCGGGGGGCCGAGGGCGCCTCCGGTAGCAGGGGGCCGCCCGGCCGCAGGAGCAGGTGGTGGCAAAGGCCTTGCGAAAGCGCTTGTTCATGAAGCAGTAGACGAAGGGGTTGACGCAGGCGGAGGCGAAGCAGAGCAGCTGGATGAAGGAGATGGGGGTCCCCGAGAGGGCGCGGTGGGCGGCCTGGGGGTCGAAGGCCCGCCAGGTGTTGACGGCGTAGAGGGGCAGCCAGCAGACGAAGAAGAGCACCACAATGGCCACCAGCATGCGCACCACCCGCTGCTTGGCCAGCAGCTTCGCCCGGGAGGTGTTGACGCGAGCCGCCTCCTGCTGGGCCCCGTCCTCGGGGGTCAGGACCGACAGCTCCACCGCGCCCCCTGCCGGCCGGGACACCTGGACGTAGCAGCCGTCGCCCTCCTCCGCGCAAGGCGGGAGGGGCTCCACGGATCCCCCGTTCTGCTGGGCTGGGGGACACAAGGGGGAAGGGCGTGTGAGGAGGGCTCGGGAGAGCGGGGCACCCCCAGGGCCATCCAGTCCACCCTCTGCAGTGCAGGAATCTGAGCTGAAACATCCCAGGCAGATGACCACCCAACCTCTGCTGGAAAACCTCCAGGAAGGAGAGTCCACCATCTTCCCAGAAAGTTTCTCCTGAGGTTTAGGCAAAATCTCCTTTCTTGTGATTTGAATTGGTTGGTTCAGGGCCTCCCTTCCACAGCGGGAGAAAACAAGCTTGCTCCACCTTTTATGTGACGAAAGATGGTGGGGCTCTCCTTCCTTGGAGGTTGGACGGTCGCTTTTCAGGAGTTCCTTAGCTCCGATTCCTGCTTCCTTGGGGGGTTGGACTAGATGACCCCTGGGTTCCCTTCCGAGTCCATGATCGTGACATTTCTAACACAGCACCCGTCCTCAGGCAAAGCCAACAGGGTGGCCAACAGTAGGTGCACAAGTAACACGAGGAACAAGCTTCAAAACGTAGCCCAATAAACAGCAAAATGGGTTTCTGAGGCATCAAAGCTGCCGGTGACTCAGTTACACTGGTCCCTCTGGCCACGACCTGAAGGCTTGTACAGATGCAAAGGTCTTGCATGACACCTCAACAACAGAAAATTGGGGGGGGTATCCCGGCCTGTGCATCTTTACAAGCCCAGAGACCTGCTGCCCTGCCTCCTCCCAGGCTCCGGCTTAGCTGATGAGCCCACCCCCAGTGACCCCCAGCCAACGCCCCCAGCTTTTCCCACCCCTGCCCCACACCAACCTTTGGCCTGCCGGGTGAGGTCCATCTCAAACTGGATGCCCCTGTAGAGCTCCCGGGAGATCAGTCCATAGGCCACGATCATCACCAGTCCTGGAATCAGGAAGAGAGTGACCAGCAGCAGGACGGACCTGGCCAGGAGGGAAGGGGAGACGGTTGCCCTTGAGAAAGGCCTCACTCTCCTCCCTGGATTTGCCAGACCCTCTTTCCAAAGAGCTCCCAGGTGCACAAGGTAAACTCACATCCACAAGTACGTAAGCAGGACAGAGAGCAATACAGCAGCAATTGAGCCCCCCGGTCAGCCTTGGAGACCCTCTCAAGTCACGTCACAGGGAAGCCCTCTGCAAAACCAGTCTGGCAAGTATCTGTTGAGCTTGCCAAGCAGACCTGCCCAAAGGGCATCTTCTGGGCATGGATGGGGAGCCAAGGCATTCAGCATTTCCAAAGGACGCCTCAGACAGGCCAGGAAGGGCCATTGTCAGGTAGGGTCATGCACCTTGGTGGAGAGACTTGTAGACAGGTTGGAGAAACAGGACCTCTGAGCATGAGCTGATGTACACGGCCAACCCATTTTGCAATGTCTCTGACATTTTTGTGTGGGATGTGAAATACAAGAGTAGTCAAGTACAACCTTCCTAGAGTGAACATGTTTACACATGGGGAGGAATGTCCAGCCAGCAGGTCAACTTCCTGTTTCTTTCTGGGCTGGGACAGACTTCCTCTGCATGTGACTAGAGGTGGGCGTGGCCTCACCTGTGCAGGTAACGACAAAAGCACAGGGGAGGGCAGCCATCTCTCTCTATGACTACATGCATCGAAGAAGCAACATCTGCTTAGCCAAAGATGCTCTCTTGGCCTCCAGCCAAGAGAGGACAAAGGGACTGTCTCCTTATGAGATAGTTTCCAGGTGTATGTTACTTTTCTAAGCTAAGTCTGCCTTCTGGGATCCAATTGTGAACAGAATGATGTGTGAGTAAACCTTTTTATACTTTTATAGAAGACTGTGTCGTGTCTTATCTTTTATGAGGGAATAAGGGGAAAATACCAGAACAGTTATTCTAGAAGCTTTAGCGAGCCAGAGCAAACGCATCCGCTGCAAGTTTAAAAAAGGGAATGTTACTCTGCTAAATTGTGGAACTTGTTAACACAAGTTGGAAAAGGATATAATCAAACAATATATCCTCTCCTGCATCCTTGAACATTCCCACATTTTGATGCGGTCTTTCTGCCATGGGCACAAAACACTTTCCTTCCCACTGGAATTCGTGGCCGTTCGATGAAGCTGAGTGTCGGATGATTCAGGACAGAGAAAATTAAACTGCTCCTGGATTCCAGTTGCTCGGATCCTGCTTCCCACAGACAATTGTTCAGCCATGGCAAAAACAGGATGTTGGACTGCGTTGGCCACTGGGATCTAACAGGCACTCTTAAAGAGAGCCCAAAGGGCGGAAAGCCACCACTCTGACCGCCTCTGACCTGCGGGTCTTTGCCTTTTTCTGTACAAAATGGCTTTTTTTTAATTAAAAAAAGGCTGTGAGTCAGCAAGTCAAGAGATGGTACTTAGAGTCTGATTGATGGGCCCATCGACATTCTGCCCAGGGCTGCCCTCTCAGGCCTGGTTTACTCATTAAACTTGGCTCCTGTGCGGAGGAGCTGAAAGGAGGAGCCGTGCTTTTAATGCCGTTCGACACGTGTCCTTGGGGCCAGCAAATTGACTGGGGAGGCTTCCAGACCTCCTGGAAAGCATTCCCTTCCTGACTGCAGCTTGAAGAAAGGATCCCTTGCCAAGCAAGGTGCAGAGGCTTCAGCCCAGAAAGCAGACAGGTGCTCTGGGGCAAAACTTGGGCTCATCACAACTCAAAGTGCCCTGATACATCCATGCTACACCTCTTCCCATATGAACCTTCCCGGACCCTGAGATCATCTTCTGAGGCCCTTCTTCATGTGCCTCCCCCCCGAGAGGTGTGGAGGGTGGCAACAGGAGAACGGGGCCTTCTCTGCAGTGGCTCCCCGTCTGTGGAATGTTCTCCCCAGGGAAGTTTGCCTGGCATATTCATTATACACCTTTAGGCACCAGGCAAAAAAGTTCCTTTTTAACCAGGCCTTTGGCTAATCTTATTGACATCCAACACCCTTTTAGAATGTGGTTCTATTTGGGGGGCGGGGCGTTACTGCTTTTGGGTTGATTTTATATGTTGTGGTCTTGTTGTGAACTGCCCTGAGACCTCTGGGTATGGGGCGGTGTATAAGTTGAAATAATAATAGTAATAAGAATAAGAATACACCCGCCAAGTTTCCCTCTTGCACACTGCAAGATGTTTGGCGTGGGGGGGCTGGGCAAATGCTGCCGTCCCTTTGAGCAAGGACTTTGTGCCTGTCTCTGCCCCCCACTTCTCCCGTGGGTGCTCCCCCCATGGCTTCCTGGGGGCTTCCCCCAAATCTTTAAACCAGTGGCGCAAAGGAGCTGTGCCTTCAACGCCCCCCCTTCCCCCCTCAAGCTGCTGGGGCTGCCTGAGCAGAAGGAGGCCTCGGGATGAACGGGGCCCCAATCCTGCCATGTCTTTCTTCACGCTGCTGCAACTGCTCTGGTGAGAGATCAGCGGGTGCTGCTTGGGGGGGGGGCAGCACTTCTGATGACTGGATCTGTGCAAGGGGACTACGTGCAGGGGTTTTTTTGGGGGGGGGGTGCATCCAGGAACAATTTATATATGTCATGTATTTACTTAAATCCCACTTCAGCTTCATAGCTGAGTTGGGCGCTGAACCCTGGTCCCTTCTAGGTCTAACCACTGCACCACACTGCCTCTCAGGAGGCCTGTCACGCTTGGGGACCGTCAGCTCTGTGGGACATGGTGTCCCACACACCAAGAGAAAACCCTCCCCTCCCCAACACTCAAACACATGGGAGATCCAGGATGGGTAAAAGAAAGTCCTTCTGCATGCTGTGCAGTGTTAGTCTGTGGAACTCCCTCCTTCATGAGGCAGCCATGGCCACGAACTTGGATGGCTCTGGAGAAATAAATTCACGGAGGGGGAGAGCGCTATCAGTGGCTCCTAGCCATGCTTCTGAAGACCAGTTTCTGGAACCCTCAGGAGAGGAGAGTCCTCTTGGGCCCAGATCCTGCCTACGGGTTTTCCCATTGAGGATCTGGTTGGCCCCTGTGAGAAGAGGACCCTGGGCCAGACGGGTCCTCTTTGGCCTGATCCAGCAACCCGGGTTCTCCTTGGGTCCTCCTGGAGCCCCCAGTCCCAGTGGCAGTCTATCTTGCTCCCTAGGGGCATTTGGCCACTGGGAGGACTGGCTGCTGGGCCTGATCCGGCCGGGCTCTCCTCCTGCTCCCTCGCGCTCTTCCCCCCACCGACCGCTCCTCACCAGGCCTGCTTGACGTTGCTTCCGGGCCAATTGTGGGTGCACTGGGTGATGTGGGGCTCTCCGGGCGGCGTGGTGGTGGTGGTGTAGATGGGGTAGGGCAGCATCAGGAGGGCCGAGATCAGCCAGGTGGCGGCGATGACGCGGTAGGCGTGGGAGCGGGTCTGCCAGACGCGCGACTGGAGCGGGTTGCAGATGGCGTTGTAGCGCTCGATGGCGATGGCGACGAGGCTGAAGGTGGAGACGCTGACCGCCATCCCTGGGGGAGGATGGGGAAGAGAGGAAGAGGGTCAAGGAGTCCCGTCTCAGACCCACGGAAGCCCCTTCCCCTGCGTGGGGCTCAAGGGCGCCCCTGGTGTGCCGCCCCCCGGCTCACCCATGAGGTAGGCGACGCCCTTGCAGACGACCTTGCCAAAGATGAAGGTGCCCATCAGGCTGGGGATGAAGCTGAAGGGCAGGCAGAAGACGGCCACCATGAGGTCGCTGAGCGCCAGTGAGAGCAGGAAGGAGTTGGTGACGGTGCGCAGGCGCTTGTTGGCCACCAGCACCCAGATCACCAGCACGTTGCCAAAGACGCTCAGCAAGAAGATCACCGAGTAGAGAAAGATCCGCACGGTCACGTCCAGGTCTGCTGCAGAGGGATAATAATAATAATAATAATAATAATAATAATAATAATATATTTATACCCCACCCATTTGGCTGGGCTTCCCCAGCCACTCTGGGCGGCTTCCAACAAAATATTAAAATACAGTAATGTAGTTTAAATGATGTCATGAAGAGAGCAGGGGGAGAGGCCAGCATGAGCCCTCCTGCCCAGAATGAGGGGGGTGGCAGCCAAGCGGGCCAGCCGGCCTGGCCCCAGAGAGGTCAGCCAGGAGCTATGGGGCTTATGCTACCCCCAGGGATTCTGTGGCTGTGTTTCCAGCATTGCTGGGGGTGGACTCGATGACCCCCGGGGGTCCCTTCCAACTCGACAGTTCTAGGGTGCTTGCAGCTTCCCTGTGCTTCAGCCTGGGGGAGGGGCTCTTTAGTGATGAGCTTCCTGGGGGAGTATTATAATCATAATACTTCCACCCCCCCCCCATCTGACAGGGTTGCCCCAGCCATTCTGGGCAGCTTCCAACAGGTATAAAAACATAATAAAACATCAAACTTCCCGAAACAGGTCTGCCTTCAGATGTCTTCTAAAAGTCAGATAGTTGTTTAGTTCCTTGACATCTGGTGGGAGGGCGTTCCACAGGGCAGGCGCCACCACCGATAAGGCCCTCTGCCTGGTTCCCTGTAACTTCGCTTCCCACAGTGAGGGAACCAGCAGAAGACCCTCAGAGGAGGACCTCCGTGTCTGGGCAGAATGATGGGGGTGGAGACGCTCCTTCAGGTCTACTAGGCAGAGGCCTTTTAGGGCTTTAAAGGTCAGCACCAACACTTTGAATTGTGCTCAGAAATGTACTGGGAGCCAAGGTAGGTCTTTCAAGACTGGTGTTATGTGGTTTCGGCGGCCGCTCCCATCACCAGTCTAGCTACCGCGTTCTGGATTAATTGCAGTTTCCGAGTCACCTTCAAAGGTAGCCCCACGCAGAGCGCATTGCAGCAGTCCATCCTCCCTCCCTCCCAGACAGGGGCAGTTCTGGATCTGGTCTGCCCAACTCTCCATATCCTGCGTGTGCCACCCACCACCCTGGGGTGTTATTCCCTTTTCTCCTACCTACTGCCGCCTGACCTTCTCTCAGCAGCTGCTGGCAGCTCCCCTCGCCCCCCCCGTCCCTGCCACTCCAATGCCAGCCTCCCTGCTCTGAGCAGGCTGCTGGCACTGCTGCTGCCCACAGAGGCCTCACCAGGCCCTGAAACCTGCAGAGACTGACAGCTGGCCTCCCCTGGGAGTTTCCTGAGGGTGGCTCGTTTCAGAGACGGGCCTTGCCCACCCAAGACACCCACCCTCATGCCACCCATCCCAGAGGACCCAGGCGCCCTGCTATCCTTGCCGCACGCCTCTCCAGGTGTTGCTTCCTCTGGTTTCTCCCAGGGAAGAGGCCGCTGTTTGCCAAGGTACCTTTCTGCTGATAAGGATGTGTCAGCCGGCCGTGACATGCAGAGATGGGAGCGGAAGGCAGGAGGGAGCAGGCAGTGCCAGCACCAACAGCCCCCCCCCCGAACAGGGGTTTGTGTGTGTGGAGAGCTGTGTCCACACCTACACAGAGACAACCCGGATCTTCCTCTCTCTCTCCCTGTCCCTGCCAAGGACATGCCTTCCAGCTGACCCTCCCCCAGAGGGGGGAAGACCCCTGGGCATGACTGCCTGGCACCCCCCCCCCCTTGTGCCTCTGAGACCCAGACCCTACGCCTCCCAAACCTCCTGTCTGAATTAATGCAGGAGGGGTCAGGATCACAGCTGTACCTTGGAAGTCGAACGGAATCTGTTCCGGAAGTCCGTTCGACTTCTGAGACATTCAGAAACCAAGGAGCGGAAGACGTCTGGCTTCCAAAAAAGTTCGAAAAAACCTGAACAATCACTTCCAGTTTTCAATCATTTGGGAGCCGTAATGTTCGACTCCCAAGGCGTTCGGGAGCTGAAGTAGCACTGTACTTTTGGTTATTATTTATTAAATTGGAGGCTCACTTTATTTTGCCAAAGGCAACTCAAAGCGGCTTAGAAGCAAACGAGCAAACCAACCAACCAACCAACAGAAAACCTCTACAGAGATACGTTAAAATAAAACAAAGAACATGTTGAAATAATACCTTAAAGATACATTGAAAACACCATACCAGTTCTAAGAGGTCACAGAGAAACACAAGCCAGAGAGCTAGTTAAAGAGGAAAGTTTTTGCCCAGCATGAAAGCCATGAGATGATTGTGCCAGGTGAGCCTCCCCGCGGAGAGGCTTCCGCAAACTGGGAGTCGCCTCTGAAAAGGCTGCACCAGGAGGGAGTCCCACTCTCTTTCGCAGAAGGGAGACTGAGGGTCATCTAGACTGACCCCCTGCAATGCAGGAATCTCAGCTCAAGCATCCATGACAGGCGGCCGTCCAACCTCTGCTTCAAAACCTCCAAGGCGGGAGAGTCCGCCATCTCCCCAGGGAGACCACTCCACTGTCAAATCATAACAAGTAAATGACTCCTGATGTTTAGTGGGAATCTCATTTCTTGCCCTTTGAATCCACCAGTCTGGGTGTTACCCTCAGGAGCGGCAGAAAACAGCCTTGCGTCACCTTCCGACTAAACATTAGGAAGAACTTTCTGGGAGTAAGAGCTATTTGGGGGGGGGGGGCAGACTCCCTCCCTGCGAAGGGGAGAGGTTCTCCTTCTGAAGCAGAGCTTATCATCACCTGGCATTCTTGTTATCTGTTTATTGATACCCCGCCTTTTCCCCTGTTGGAATGCAAGGTGGCTGACAGATAAAATAAAAACAGCTAAAAACAGTCATTAAAAAAATTAAAAACAAACATTAATAGAATAAACCTGTCTGTCTGTCTTCTCTATCTATCTAGTGGTTTTTTCTTTAAAAAATTGTTGAGGGGTACTCTCATTTTGTTTTCCTTTATAAAGTAGGGAGATAAAAGGAAAACAAAATGAGAGTACCCCTCAACAATTTTTTAAAGAAAAAAGCACTAGATAGATAGATAGACAGACAGACAGACCGACAGGTTGGTCACGAAGAGTCGGACACGACAAAACGACTAAACAGCAACAACAACTCTCCTTTTCCTACTCATATTGAAATCCTGCCCCTCAATGAGGCCAAACTTAGATCCACAAAATGTTTTGGGGTATGCGTCCCTCTGCGTCCCCCCAGAAAAAAACACACACTCTCTCTCTCTCTATCTGTCTGAGCTATTTTAAGACATGCAATTGTAATGAAACCAGCAGGGTCCCAACCCTTTCATTAAAAGGTCTTCGGCTACCAGGGAAGGACAACCAGGAGGGAGCCAGTCTCGCTTCCCAAGGGAGGGAGTTCCACTGGGTGGCCTCTGTCCCGGATGCTTCAGCTGAGATTCCTCCATTGCTGGGGTTGGACTAGATGACCCTTGGGGTCCCTTCCAATTCTGCGCTTCCAGGATTCGAGGGGGACATCCCTTCCGATATTGGAAGATGGCTATCCCGTCTCCTCTCGGTCTCCAAGCCCAGCTCCCTCCACGGTTCCTCCCGCGCCTCATCCTGCTCTCCCTCCTCCGCACACCTTCCCGGCCGGACTCGAGGGGCCCCTGGCATTGTGCTCATGCTCTTACCCGCAGGAGAGAAGCCAGCCCCCCTCGAAAGCCCCCCAGAGAAGAGAAGCCAGGGGTCCAACCCGGAGGGACACGGCAGCACCCAGGCCACAAAAGAACTCTGTGCATGCTCCGAAGTCCTCCAAGGACCGGAGGGAATGACTGAGATGGACTGCGGGAGGGGTGTCAGGACCTGCAAAGGGCAGAAATGGAGGCTGGAGGACCCGATCCAGGGACGTGGAGGTGACACCACGTGGAGACGAGGGGGTCTCCCCGCTGCCTCAAACACGGGCTTCGGCTGGGGAGGCTCCAAATAGTTGGGTTGGGGGTTTCACCAGAAAACGGGGGTCTATCAAAAGGCACCCCCTATTTTCTGGCGACAGGGGTCTCCTCTAGGATGCTGAGGGAGAAAGTCCATTACCCTCCCCAGCGCCGTTGGGGCTGTGTGGAATCGCGGGTGGGGGCGCTTCAGAGTTCCCGCGCGAGAAGCGCGAGGGGGGCCCCGGAGGAACGTGTTGGTTGTGTGTGTTGCATGTCCCCTTTGGGGGTGTCCCGGGCAAAAAGGGAGACCCTCTCCTTTAGGGGGATCTTGCGGGGTGGGCGCGGAAGCTCCGCGGCCGAGATGCGCGCGCGTGCGCGCGTGGCGGGTGGATTCCGGCATTAGGCTCGCCGGTGCTGCAGAGAAGGTGGATTTTTTTGGGGGGGGGGGGCTGTCCCTGTCCACCGATGCCTTGGGCGGGGTCCCCTTCCTCCTCACCTCGGGCTCCGCGCGGGGGTCTCCGCGAAGCGTCGCAGCCTCCGCCGGTCCCGTTCCAGACGCCGCCGGCCGAGCCGTTCCCGGTCCGGCCGCACAGCAGCGACTCGTTGAAGGGGCGCGGAGCCTCCATCCTCGGCGGTCCTCCGCGCCGGGCGCTCAGCGGCGTGGCGTCGCGGCCGGCAGCCCAGGCAGACTGACGCCCCCTCCTCGCCCGCCCGCCTCCGCCGCCGCCTCCGCCGCTGCCTCCTCCCCCTTCGCTCGCCGCCGCCTCTGCAGCCGCCCGGCTCAAGGCTGCTGCCACCCCGAGCCCGACACCCAGCGCGCCGGCGCAGCAGCGCCCCCTGACGGCGGACGGAGGCCCTCGCTGCGCCCGGGAGCTGCGGTCCGCGGCGCAGGCGGGGCGCTCTGCACATGCCCCGGCGGCGGGGGCGGAGCGCAGGCCAATCACAGGGTGGCCGAGTGGGAAGGGAACCCAGGGGTCATCTAGCTAACCCCCTGCCATGCAAGGAAGGAGGGCCGCTCTAGAACAGCTTGGCGGCGCCGAGGCTCACCCTTGAGCATGGGCAGAGTTCGGGGCAAAGGACACTTTTCCGGGGTGGCGAGGCGCTTTCCACACGAGGGCCGCACCCCGTGCCCCAGGGCATGTGCAGAGTGCCTTTATCCCCAGGCTCCCTGGTCTTTCGGGGAAGAAGGTCGGCCGGCCGGCGCTCAGACTCCAGCCAGCCAGGCGCAGTGCGGGGGGCATCCAGAGCCCCCACCCCACCCCTGCGCGGGCCAAACTGCTGGCCCTCGGGCTCCTCGAGTGGGGGTGGGGGGTGGCGTCTCCCAGCAGCAGCCCCGAGCCGGAAAGCCGACGCCGTGTTTGCTGGGGGAGGGGCGGAGGCACCTGACCGCCCCCCCCGCTGTTGACACAGGTGGTTGTTTACCTGGCCGAACCGCAGCCAGGTAAGTGCTGCCTGCGGGTCCGAGCGGGGGAGGGAGCCTGGCAGCCGCAGAGGGGGGCTGCTCCTCTCTCAAAGCCTCCCAAGGTGCCCCCCCCGGCACATCGCCTCCCCTTGACCGCTCCCCCCCCCCACGATCCGAGAGGGGAGAATTTTGAGAACTGCAGCTTCTCTCGTTCCTCCTGGTCCCCAGTTCCCCCCTCTCTTGGGTCAACCTCCCTCGCAGGGTTGTTGTGGGAAATAAATGAGGAGCTGGAGAAGCCCCTTGTTGCGCCCCTTGAGCTCCTGGGAGGGAAAAGGTTGGCTATGAGCGCAATAAACAGAGCCACAGTTCTCTGCTCCTGGCGGGGGGGGGATCCCTCTCCGTCTCTTTGCGGGGGAGGCGCTGGCTGTCATTTGGCAAAGCAACGTTGTCAGACCAGGCAGCCGGACGTGGAGGGACTGCTGAGCGGGGAGCCTCCTGGAATAGCAATAAAGGGCGGCAGGTTCTCCTCCGGTGCCCTGGGGGGCTCTGTCTGCGCCTGCGTGGCCTGGGGGCTCTTCACACTTTCCCTTTCTTGGCTTCCCCTTGAAGCTGCATTTGATGTCTCTCTCTGAGTTTTGGAGAGAGGGATGAAGGGAGATTGGGGGGGGGGGAGGAGGGGGTGATCTCCTCCTCTGTGCAGAGGGTGGCGGCTGCCACTAGGAAAAGGGGGTCAGTGAAGGCAGAAGATGCAGCCCTGCTGGCAGGGGCTGGCAGGATGCTACACGGGAAGAGGGACTGGAGTCTGGCTTGAAAGAGGGGGCCAGTGATCTGTGGGGAACTGGGCCAGTCGGGAGGCAAGCGTCGGAGGCAGGGGATGCTTCAGAGCTGGAGGAAGAGGAAGATGAGGCAGGCCAGGCCAGGGAAGGGCCAGGGGCTTCCCCACCTTCTCCTGAACCTCCGTCTCCCAGAACCAGGAGGGGACTGAAGAGGGAAGGGCAGAGGGAGCTTCCGAGCAGGCTCAGTCTCTGGCCGTGAGGAGCATAAATGGATGGAGGGAGAGTCACCCCTGTTGTTGCAGCTGCTCATAGAGTGCAGACCTGGGAAGAGCTGCATCCTAGCTCGAAGCTACCAGCATGAGTCTGACCAAACTGCGGGAGGCAGTGGAATAATAATATAAATAAATAAAATTTTATTTATATCCCACCCTCCCAGGTGAAGCCGGGCTCAGAGCAGCTAACAGCAGTAAAAGTAACACAGCATTCTAAAATCAATTCATTCTAAAATCAATTCAAAATCAAATTAATGCCAACCATTGGACTAGAGTTCTGTGAGGATTACCAAAGGAGGGGGTCAGACTGTGCCTTGGCCAAAGGCCCGGTGGAACAGCTCCATCTTGCAGGCCCTGCGGAAAGATGTCAAGTCCTGCAGGGCCCTGGCCTCATGAGGCAGAGCGTTCCACCAGATCGGGGCCACGGCCGAAAAAGCCCCGTCTCTGGTCGAGGCCAGCCTAACCTCCCTGTGGCCCGGGACCTCCAAGATGTTTTTGTTTGAAGACTGTAAGTTCCTCCGTGGGACATACCAGGAGAGGCGGTCCCATAGGTACGAGGGTCCTAGGCAGGAGTGCCTGGCGTGCTCTGGTCCATGAGGTCACGAAGAGTCAGCCCTGCCAGCTCCATGGAAGGAAACAGAGCTGTTGGATGGACGGGGGGAGAGAGGCTTTCAAGCTCCAACATAAAGTTCATTCTGGGGAAGGCAAAGAGGAGGCATCAGGGTGGGGGGCAGCCGTGCTCAGTTTGCGAAGAGGCAGCAGGAGGAGATGGCCATTCCGGGACGGGGCGGGGAGGGCAAATGACTCCTGACTTCTTGGCATGAGAACCCAGGAACCTAACATGAGCCCCGCAGGGCATCAGAATCCGGCCTCCTCTTTTCCCAGGGGTCAGCCAGGTGCCTGTGGGGAACTGAGACCCATAAGCATGGCAGAAGCAAGAAGCAGGGGGTTCTTATGTTGCGTGGAAAAGGTCTTCCTTTTGTTTGCCCCGAATCATCCAACCTTCAGCTTTGCATCTTCTAGTATTTCCCATGTGCCAGTTTGTGCAGCTCTCTTGTGGGTCCTCTTCCTTGCCTTTTCTATCAAGTCAAAAGGCCCAGATGTTGCTACAGAAGAGCAAAGTTGTCTCGGATGGTCCCTCTCGAATGCCGTGTTATGTTATGCCAGGCTTCACAGCCCCCCCCCACCATGCCACTCTTTTTGTACCCAGCTCCCTCAGCGCTCTCGCAAAATTCAGTGCTAACCTTTTCCCTGGCGCGACATGTTTTGTTTTTGGAGAAGTCGGGTTTCGGCAGAGAACCGACTGGTTCCAATAGACGGTTTGCCAAAATTAAAATGACAAGAAGAGCAGCAGTCCAGACCTCCCTAAATGGCAGGTGCGTCAAAGCGCAACTCCTGGCGCAATTCCAGGGGTGGTTGGCCAACGGAGCCAGGGAGGAGAGGAGTTCGAAACCTGCAGCAGAAGAAGAACAGGGAAGCAGACCTCCCTCCCCTGCCAGCTCTGAAGGGCACC
Organism: Podarcis pityusensis; assembly: GCF_964106645.2. Lineage (NCBI taxonomy): Eukaryota > Metazoa > Chordata > Lepidosauria > Squamata > Lacertidae > Podarcis > Podarcis pityusensis. The sequence goes on from NC_138027.1 coordinate 495,348, forward strand.
TCGTGGTAGACGGAGCCAGCTGGTTTCAGAGGCTGAAAGTACTGTTTCTGGGGGACAGGAGGCGGGCAGGTGTGGAGGATTCCCTGGTCCTGAATGGGGTAACTGTGCCCCTGAAGGACCAGGTGCACAGCCTGGGAGTCATTTTGGACTCACAGCTGTCCATGGAGGCACAGGTCAAATCTGTGTCCAGGGCAGCTGTTTACCAGCTCCATCTGGTACGCAGGCTGAGACCCTATCTGCCTGTGGACTGTCTCGCCAGAGTGGTGCATGCTCTGGTTATCTCCCGCTTGGATTACTGCAATGTGCTCTACATGGGGCTACCTTTGAAGGTGACCCGGAAACTACAACTAATCCAGAACGCGGCAGCTAGACTGGTGACTGGGAGCGGCCGCAGAGACCACATAACACCGGTCTTGAAAGACCTACATTGGCTCCCAGTACGTTTCCGAGCACAATTCAAAGTGTTGGTGCTGACCTTTAAAGCCCTAAACGGCCTCGGTCCAGTATATCTGAAGGTGCGTCTCCACCCCCATCGTTCTACCCGGACACTGAGGTCCAGCACTGAGGGCCTTCTGGCGGTTCCCTCACTGCGAGAAGCCAAGTTACAGGGAACCAGGCAGAGGGCCTTCTCGGTAGTGGCGCCCACCCTGTGGAACACCCTCCCACCAGATGTCAAAGAGAACAACAACTACCAGGCTTTTAGAAGACATCTGAAGGCAGCCCTGTTTCGGGAAGCTTTTAATGTTTGATGTATTATAGTATTTTAATATTCTTTTGGAAGCCGCCCAGAGTGGCCGGGGAAGCCCAGCCAGATGGGCGGGGTATAAATAATAAATTATTATTATTATTATTATTATTATGAAGCCAGACACAAACGTTTGGCGTCAGATAAAGGCAAGAAATGAAACCGAAAACCCCACCTCTGCAATCCAACAAGAAAGACTGTTGGGAGAGGGAGGCACAGAGAAAAGAAAGCGCTTCTTTATGGGGTGCAGAGTTGAACCACTGAACTCCCTCCTGCAGGATGCAGGGATGGCCCCTCACCTGGGTGGCTAAAAAGAGGGTGAGGCTACCAAATAGGATGGGAAACAGCCCTACTAGAAAAATTAACCAATAAACTGAAACTGACACGGGGACAAATAGAGGAAGACACCTTCACCCCGGTGTGGCTCCCCTTTATCACACACACAGCCCAACAAGACAATGACAAAAATCCACCAACAGCATACAAATCAGTATGGCTAACCTGATCCAAAACACCCACCCACCCCACTCACACATGAAAACAAAGACCACCACAGCCAACCACAAATGAACAACCCCACCCTCGGCCAACCCCAACCTCACTCACCACCAAAGGAACACAAGTGAACAGCAGAGAACCTGCGCAAGCAACGCTGACACCAAACCCCACATATATTAAGTAAAATAGAACATTGTCACCCGACCCCCCCGACCCCCCACCTCCCCCCCACCTCTTCCCCCTTTTCTTCCTAATGTCTCAACAAATGAAACTGATTTGTAAAATGTTACATGGGGGGGGGGGAATATGAGAGAGAGACAATGCACACACTTTTGTAAATCAACAAAATCTTTAATAAATAATAATTAAAAATAGAAGAGGATGAGGCCAGTTCATGGGGCAGGGCTGGATTACACCCTGTGGAGGGAGGCCCCTAGGCAGTCAAACTCGGGGTGGGGGGAGGGCCTCATGCGCCCCCTGGAATAACATTGAACTAAGAAAGCTTGATTGCCATTTTCTTTTAAGATCAAATCAGAATTATTTTGATCCATTGTCCCAGGGTGCCTAAAAGGGCCAGGGTCTACTCTGCCTATTTGGTATCCAGCATGGCCCCTTTGGCCACAGGAGAGAGGAGAAAGGAAGTGGAGGGAGGCCTCCTGATGCGCTGCAGATGTTCCCCACAAGGAAAGGGAAGGCTCCACATTTGCCAGGCACTTTCGGATGCTGAGCAGTCGTGTGTGGATACAACAACCCTGTAAAGTAGGCCAGTGCTATACGCTCCCCATATTGCAGCTGTGGGGTCTCCCGAGGCCGATCTGAGGCAGGATGGCCAGGGTCTGGGGGGAATGATCCGGAAGGGTGGGCTGCCCCCAGCAGCCTTTGCAGCATCGGAAGGCCGTCCCTGAACCACACTGGCTAAGAAGACTCTGTGCCCCCCACCCACAGCATCCAGAAAAGGCAGAGGCACTTTCTCAGTCTGGGTGTCCTGGGAAAAGGCAGAGTTTCTTGTCAGGATGGTTCTGACACGGTGGTTTTCCCACCAAAGGACTGCATGACCTGCAACGTGGAGGAGGAGAGAGTTCAGAGCAGGTCACCCCTCCCAAAATGGGGGGGAAGGGGGATACTGGTCCAGCTGGGCAAAGGAGCTCCTAGAACTTCCATGAACCTTTGCAAAAGACGACTTGTTCACTTCCCATTAAATAAGGATTCTGAAAGGCTGACGCACCACCAGAGCTTTGCTCTCCAGACTGAGCCCTTTGCCTCGCCTGGGTCAGAGCAGGATGCGGCCTGAGGAGGGCGTCCCTTCTGGAAGAGCTCCTCCAGGTTGCACTTCCAGGCATGGATTCCTAGAGTCAGAATTGTAGAGCTGGAAAGGGACCCAAGGGTCATCTAGTCCAGCCCCCTGCAACGCAGGAGTCACGGGTGAAGAATCCCTCACAGGTGGCCATCCAACTTCTGCTTAAGAGCCTCCAAGGAAGGAGAGTCCACCGCCGTCCCAGAGAGGCTGGCCATCAGAAAGTTCTTCCTGATGTTTAGTCCGAATCTCCTTTCCTGCCCTCCCATCTGGAGCAGCAGAAGACAAGCTTGGTCCCTCTGGCAGCCCTTGAGATATTGGAAGATGGCTCTCCTCTCAGTCTCCTCTTCCCCAGGCCAAACATACCCAACTGCCTCAACCGTTCCTCATCAGGCTTGGTCTCCAGACCTTTGATCCTCCTGGTCGCCCTCCTCTGCTGCCCTTCCAGCTGCTCAGTACCCTTCTTGAACTAGACAAAGGTCTCTCTGATCTCAAAAGGATATTAGATTAATTCAAGGAGGAGGAGCCAGTGTAATGGCTGGACTAGGACCAGCATCACCTGCACTGACCGGCAGCTGCTCTCCAGGGTTCGGGGGGGGGACATTGTCAGCCCCCACGGAGATGCTGCCCAGGATGGAAATTCTGAATGCAAAGTTGATTGTCCAATCCTGCACTGTGGAGACCCCTAGCCTGCCTGGGAGGATGTGGGGCTGGTCTCCCTTTGGGAATGGGGCTGCAGGAAGAAGGAGGTGAAAGGAAGATGCAGCCCAGCTGCAGGTGGAACAGCAGGGGCCTCCGAGTTCTGAAGGAGGAGCATCACCAGGTGGGCCCAGGTCCAGGTGAGGGGGTTGCCACGGTGACAAGGACCCGCCCTCCTTTGTGACATCTCTTGCTTCTCCTTTAAAAGCCACTGACTTTCAGGCAGCCATTGTGGAGTAGGAGTGAGGGGAGTGGAGGAGAGAGGAGTTGGTGGCGGTTGGAGAAGATAAGGAGAAGCGTTTGGTTTATTGTTATTTTTCCAGTTTCTTATTTTGATTTATTACTTTTATTTGATTCATTTTATTTTATTTATTATTTTACTTTTTATTTTAACACTTTTGTTTTACTTTTTACTTTTATTTTTTGCTCAGCTCCTCCACACTCTTTCCATGCCTTCCCCCTTTCTCTCCCCTCTTATCATTTATTATGACATTCCTAGACCATTTTCCTCCCAGGAGCTCAAGGTGGCCTTCATGGTTCTCCCTGCCACCTATTTTTATCTTCTCAGCAGCCCTGCCAAGTAGGCCAGGCTGGCCCAAGGTCCACCAGGGAGCTCCATGACTGTGTGGGGATTCGAACCCTGCTCTCCCAGGTCCTCCTAGTCCCGCCCCCCAACTGCTACACCTCTGCCTGGCTCCATCTTGCATCTCTCCAGCTGCCCAATGCCAGCTCCCCCTTCTCCCCCTTCCTGGGGGTCTCTCTGACTCCAAGGAAGACTCCACCACCTCCCTCAGGTTCTGCTCCTCTTCTGGGACCCCTTGGGACTTGGAGGTCCCTCCTAGGGGTCTCCTATCTCTCTCCAGGAAGGGCAGGGCTGTCCTAAGAAGATGAGGCAGAGCAGCCCTTGAACGGCTGGCAATGCTTCTCTTTCCTTTGGGCAGGAGCGTTGGATATAGCAAGGGATATGGCATAGCCGGATAAGGGGCTTCCACCCAGAGCCAAGGCCAGGCAGATGTCTCCAGGAAGCCCACCAGCGACAGCCCACTCCTGCGGCCTGTCCTCCCGCAGGTGCCTTCCATGCTAGACTCTAGCTGGAAGCTCTAGACAGCTAGGTCTGATTATAACCAGAGATACTCTCCTCCTCCTCCTCCTCCTGTGAAGAGACGTGACCCCTGTTCCAAACTGGCAAGCCTGTCGTCCTTGCCACATCTTGTGGCTTCCAATTTCACCAACCAATTAAACATTATGAGAATAAGTTCCCATCCATGTTAATAATGACCCAAAGCTCTTCCCTCTCCCTGTTTATTTCATTTGTTTCATGAAATTTATATACAGCTTGACTGCATGAATGAGGGAGCCAGGCTCTCTGGGTCCTGGCATGGCCGTAGCTCTTGAACCCAGAGCACTTGGGGCCTCCTTTCTCTCTCCGCCAGCCCTTCGTGCTCTGGGCTGCCTCTTTCAGGCTCTGATGATGCCCCTTCAGGTCACTGAACTGCAGAGAGATGGAAGGACTTGGTCACGATGGGCCGGCAAAGATCAATTAGGTTCCACATACGTATTTCTGTTCTGCCAATTCAGCGGTGGTTCCTTGTCTTCTCCAGACGCCCCTCCTCACAAACAAACACCCTCCCCCCCACAATTAGGGCTGCCGGCTTCTGAGTCGCTCTCTCCGCTCATCCCTTCTAGGATCAGGTGCTTAAGGCGCCTCTTCAGAGGCTGCAACAGGGTGCCCCCCCCCAGCAAGGCCCGGAGCAGCCCATGGCGCCAGGTGAGCAAGTGGCCCTCCTTTTTGGGACAGAGGAGGGCAGGAATGGGCATGGGGGGCAGCTAGTCAAAAGATAAAGGTAAAGGTAAAGGTACCCCTGCCCATACGGGCCAGTCGTGTCCGACTCTAGGGTTGCGTGCTCATCTCGCTCTAGAGGCCGTGAGCTGGCACCGTCTGAAGACACTTCCGGGTCACGTGGCCAGCGTGATGAAGCGGCATCTGGCGAGCCAGCACCAGCGTAGCACACGGAAACACCGTTTACCTTCCCGCTATAAAGCGGTACCTATTTATCTACTTGCACTTAGGGGTGCTTTCGAACTGCTAGGTGGGCAGGAGCTGGGACCGAACGACGGGAGCTCACCCCGCCGCAGGGATTTGAACCGCCGACCATACGATCGGCAAGTCCTAGGCACTGAGGTTTTACCCACAGCGCCACCCGTGTCCCTAGTCAAAAGATGCAAAGAGCCAGATGGCTGGATCCGACCCAAGGTCCATCTGGGCCAGCGACTGGAAAGCCAACCCCCCAGTGGCCACCGCATTTGTGGGGTCTGATAAGGAAGCAGGGGGCTGGGCTGTGGGGCAGTTGTCAGCTGGAGGGGCACCTTCCCTGGGGAACCACGTTCTGGGGGAAGGAGGCCAGGATTGACCCCCAAGGCCTGGGGTGTCCCTCCCCTGTATTAAGACTTGGAATGCGGGAGAAAACTCTTGGAATAGCCTTGACAGGTGCTCAGGGAGGGACTCACCTGTCCCCATGTCCTTCTCTTTGCAGATGTGCTGTGGTTCCACATCCCTACCAGAGGGGTGAGTATTGAGAGAACCAGAGCAGGGACTGGACCCCTCAGACCTGCCCCCCGCTACCCGGGCTCTTTGCCCCCCACTCTGCCCTCTCCGATGTGGAGGAGCCCTCTGCTTGTGAGGAACATATGCCTGAAGAGTCTGTCTTTGCCTTCCAAGGAATAATACAGGAAACAAAAACAGAGCACCAATTCCCTGACCTCCCTTAGAAGAGGAGGTGCCCCCCTGGCTATGGGGAACAGAATCCACCTCAGTAGGACTTTGCAAATCAGCCACGCCAGTCGGATAGATCTACCATACCCATGTAGTCAACAATCCCCTGTACCTAAAGAGGCTATCAAAGGCTTGAGATCCCATGATGAATGATTTCCCAGAGAAGGGAATTCTAGTCCATTGCGCCTTTCCTTGTAATACCCCCTTACTTCCGATTAAAAAACCGGTGGGGGGGGGACCCCAGTGCGCTACCGCTTGGTCCAAGATTTGGGACTCGTTAACCAATTTGTGATACAGTGCCTCCCAGTGGCAGGCAACCCAAATTCCCTTTTAAATGCCATCCTGGCAGAAACTACCTGGTAGTTCCTTTTTGCTTTTACCTGGAAAGCAGGCCAACTACAGGTAATCTGGACAAGGCTGCCCCAGGGATATGCAGAGTCACCCGCCATATTTTCCTCAATCTTGCATCAAGAGCTACAGGACGTACTTCTGCCTGCAGGGTCTGTGCTTCTGCAATACATTTTAATATGCTCAACTCTTGGGAGAAAAGCAATGACAAACCTAGACAACATCTTAAAAAGCAGACAAAGGTCCGTATAGTAAAAGCCATGGTTTTCCCAATAGTGATGTATGGAAGTGAGAGCTGGACCATAAAGAAGACTGATCGCCGAAAAAATGATGCTTTTGAATTATGGTGCTGGAGGAGACTCTTGAGAGTCCCATGGACTGCAAGAAGATCAAACCTATCCATTCTTAAGGAAATCAGCCCTGAGTGCTCACTGGAAGGACAGATCCTGAAGCTGAGGCTCCAATACTTTGGCCACCTCATGAGAAGAGACGACTCCCTGGAAAAGAGCCTGATGTTGGGAAAGATGGAGGGCACAAGGAGAAGGGGACGACAGAGGACGAGATGGTGGGACAGTGTTCTCGAAGCTACCAGCATGAGTTTGACCAAACTGCGGGAGGCAGTGGAAGACAGGAGTGCCTGGCGTGCTCTGGTCCAGGGGGTCACGAAGAGGCGGACATGACAACAACAACAACAACAACAACAACAATAATAATAATAATAATAATAATAATAATAATAATTTATTATTTGTACCCTGCCCATCTGGCTGGGTTTCCCCAGCCACTCTGGGCAGCTTCCAACAAAGATGAAAAGTACACTAAAATGTCACATATTAAAAACTTCCCTGAACAGGGCTGCCTTCAGATGTCTTCTGAATGTCAGGTAGTTGTTTATCGCTTTGACATCTGATGGGAGGGCGTTCCACAGGGCGAGCGCCACCACCGAGAAAGCCCTCTGCCTGGTTCCATGTAACCTTACTTCTCACAGTGAGGGAACCGCCAGAAGGCCCTTGGTGCTGGACCTCAACGTCCAGGCAGAACGATGGGGGTGGAGATGCTCCTTCAGGTATACTGGACTGAGGCCGTTTAGGGCTTTAAAGGTCAGCACCAACACGTTGAATTGTGCCCGAAAACATACTGGGAGCCAATGTAGGTCTTTCAAGACCGGTGTTATATGGTCTCGGCGGCCGCTACCAGTCACCAGTCTAGCTGCCGCATTCTGGATTAGTTGTAGTTTCCGGGTCACCTTCAAAGGTAGCCCCACGTAGAGCGCATTGCAGTAGTCCAAGCGGGAGATAACCAGAGCATGCACCACTCTGGCGAGACAGTCTGCAGGCAGATAGGGTCTCAGCCTACGTACCAGATGGAGCTGGTACACAGCTGCCCTGGATACAGATTTGACCTGTGCCTCCATGGACAGCTGTGAGTCCAAAATGACTCCCAGGCTGCGCACCTGGTCCTTCAGGGGCACAGTTACCCCATTCAGGACCAGGGAATCCTCCACACCTGCCCGCCTCCTGTCCCCCCAAAACAGTACTTCTGTCTTGTCAGGATTCAACCTCAATCTGTTAGCCGCCATCCATCCTCCAACCGCCTCCAGGCACTCACACAGGACCTTCACCGCCTTCACTGGTTCTGATTTGAAAGAGAGGTAGAGCTGGGTATCATCCGCATACTGATGAACACCCAGCCCAAACCCCCTGATGATCTCTCCCAGCGGCTGCATGTAGATGTTGAAAAGCATGGGGGAGAGGACAGAACCCTGAGGCACCCCACAAGTGAGAGCCCAGGGGTCTGAACACTCACCCCCCACCACCACTTTCTGAACACGGCCCAGGAGGAAGGAGCGGAACCACTGTATGACAGTGCCCCCAGCTCCCAGCCCCTCAAGATGGTCCAGAAGGATGTTATGGTCAATGGTATCAAACGCCGCTGAGAGATCCAGCAGAACTAGGAAACAGCTCTCACCTTTGTCCCTAGCCCGCCGGAGATCATCAACCAGGGCGACCAAGGCATTTTCAGTCAAATGATGAGGCCTGAATCCCGACTGGAAGGGATCCAAATGGTCCGCATCCTCCAGGCATTCCTGGAGTTGTTCGGCAAACACTCGCTCAATCACCTTGCCCAAGAATGGAGGATTTGAGACTGGGCGATAATTGGCCATCGTGGCCGCATCTAAAGATGGTTTTTTAAGAAGCAATTTAATAACTGCCTCTTTCAGCAGGTCTGGGAAGGCTCCCTCATGGAGGGAAGCATTCACCACCCCATGAAGCCCATCACCCAGTCCTTCCCAGCTAGCTTTTATAAGCCAGGATGGGCAAGGATCCAGGAGACAAGTGGTTGGCTTCACTTGTCCAAGCAGCCTGTCCCCATCCTCGGAGGTAACAGGTTGGAATTGATCCCACGCAACTTGACTAGACAAAACTCTAGCACACTCCCGCCCCGGCCCTGCTCCCACGGTGGCGTCTACCTCTTCCCGAATCTGAGCGATTTTATCTGCAAAAAAACTTTGCAAAATCATTGCAGGAGATCATGTGGCCCGTACTGGGCCCCGATGTAGCAGGTGGTTCCGCTAAATTGTGAACCACCTGAAAAAGACTAGATGACTAAACAACAACAATATGCACAACAAGCAAGGGAGCATGCAAAACAGACACTAAACAGCTCCCCACTGCCCTTGCTTACAAGGGACAAAAGTATCCCCTAAAAAGATACAATACTGCAAACAGGAAATCAAATACCTAGGACATATTCTAGGTGTCGGCACCCGAAGCTTAGCCACCGATAGGATAGAAGCCGACAACTTTTGAGGCTTCCTAGGTATGGCAAGATTCTGCGGGGCTTGAATAGCCAGGTACAGCAAAATAACAAAGCCACTATTAGCCATGACCTGACAAGACCATCCAATGAGTTAATCTGGAACAATGAGGCATACTCAAGTTTTGAACAGCTTAAGAGAGAATTAAGATCCGCCCCAGCTCTAGGTCTGCCAGACTATCACATCCCCTTCAACTTGTTTATTCATGAGCAAATGGGGGTGGCCTCCGGAGTTTTAACTCAAACTTTCCGTGACCAAGAATCTCGTATCTTCCCACCTTCCCACCACATATGTATTGTTGTACCTTCAATTTTCTTACATCTCCAGCAGACACTCATTTTTTTTTAATGCATCTTAGCTAGTTTGGCTGGAGTAAGATGCCAACGATAGAACATTTTAAACACATTTTCTTTCAAATTATAACATGCAGTGAATTTTAGATCCTCTTCGCACTCATTCATATAAATGTTGTGACCAAGGTCCATTACGTAACGGACCACCCCTGATTTTACCTCTTCCTCCCTGACTTCCCAGTCAAGGAGGAGCTTATACATTTGAGATAAATACTTCCCTTTAGATTGAATTAAGTTTTCCTTTAATTTGGATTTCTCTGTGGAGAAGCCCTTTTGTTTATCTTTACTAAATCTCTCATTGAGTTGAAAGTATTGAAATCAGTCAGTTAGTTGGGAGCAAATTTCTTTAAACTCAGTTTGTTTTCCTTTTCCTCCCATGACATTTTATAGGTTGCCCATTCTCTTACACTGTGCGTAAGAGAAACCTGGTGGACAAGCAGCGGCAAGGACAGGCCCATCTGCTTCATCCAACCAAGTCTCTGTTACACATGCCAGGTCAAGTCCTCCATCCATGATCAAGTCATGGATGGCAGTGGTCTTATGAGTCATTGACCTGGCATTGCACAGCAACACTTTCAGGTCATGTGGGTATCCCTTGCTGATTCTAGTATCCATCCGGCAATGACATGGTCTCGCCTTAGTGTAACTCCTCCTTTCCGTGATCACTGAGATCGGGGGTCCCAGTGCATCCCCCCCGAACTTGTCCCAGCCGTTTTGTTGGCTGGGGCCCCCTCCCCGGCAGCCCTGGCCCGCTCCCCTTGAGAACCAAATACAAACTATACAATAACCCAATAAGTCAGTAGAAGCTAATTTTAACAATAACAACAACACAGAAAAACTTACATTTATACTAAAATTAAACTAATCCCCAGCCCCAACTAAACGTTTATCCCACCCCCAAGAGAGGGAAAAAACCAACACCCAACATTTAAAGTGCCACAGATTAAAAACTATTTTAAAGCAACATTTGCCCCAGCCCCAGAGTTTCTTCCAGTGAGTCTGGGCTCCCCAGGACTCACAGCAGGGCAATGTCCTTCTGGCCCCCCAGGAGTCTCTTCTGTGGAGCAGGGGGAGTCTGGTCCTCTCCCCCCCAGGCCAGGGGAACAGAGGGGGAACAAGGTGGGGCGGTGGGGTTGGACCACCCCGGGTGCCATCCTGAGGGGGGTGACATCCGTCCTGCCGCCCGCCCGCCCGCGCCCGCAACTCCAAGCGTACCCCGAGCCTTCGAGGGAAGGGGGAGCTGCGCTGATGTGTCGCTTTGCCCTCTCCCCTGCCTGCCTGGCTGGCTCTGCGCCATTGAAAGATAATAAATGCAATTTGTCTGATTTTGTTACCCTCCCTTGAAAAGAAAAAACAGAGGACACGCAGCAAGCTTTAATTATGATTGCAAGTGAGCAGCAGCAGCAGCAGCAGCAGCAGCAGCCCAGAGCTGGACGGACCCTCGGAGAGGGCCAGGGCCGTCTGTACCTGGGGGGGCAAGGGGTGGGGGCCAGGGGCTGCCACTGAAGCCGCCTAAGCTCTTAACCATCTACCTGTTAAGAAGTAATAAATAATTTTGATCAAGCTAGAAAAACAAAATACATATAGGTAAAGGTAAAGGTACCCCTGCCCGTACGGGCCAGTCTTGCCAGACTCTAGGGTTGTGCGCTCATCTCACTCTATAGGCCGGGAGCCAGCGCTGTCCGCAGACACTTCCGGGTCACGTGGCCAGCGTGACAAGCTGCATCTGGAGAGCCAGAGCCGCACACGGAACGCCGTTTACCTTCCCACTGGTAAGCGGTCCCTATTTATCTACTTGCACCCGGGGGTGCTTTCGAACTGCTAGGTTGGCAGGCGCTGGGACCGAGCGACAGGAGCGCACCCCGCTGCGGGGATTCGAACCACCGACCTTTCAATCGGCAAGTCCTAGGCGCTGAGGCTTTTACCCACAGCACCACCCGCGTCCCTATACCCAGGTATTACTGAAATGTATACCTACTTTATCTCTAAAGGACTTGAGACTGGGTGTGCTCATTTACCAAAGATGCGCCGCGCCAGCAGCGGTGCTTGTCAAACTGTTGCAGGAATTTGTGTATAGGTTGGGGGAGGGGTTGCCCCTCCAGCAGACCTCATGTACATGCAGCCCACCCCCAAATCAACACAATCACTTTTGTGACTTGTCCCCACAAAACACTTCATCACAGTTTCTACCTATCTGTTCAAAGGGCCTCTGCTGCACGATACCAAATGTAAGAATTCACTGATAAATGTATCTATGTACTGGCTCACTGGGAAAACTTCAGAAATTCATCTAGACCTGTGAGCTCAGCTACTCAGCAGCCCCTCTGCCTGAGCGATAATCCCTGGCATCCTGATACCTGAGTGCCAGAGAGGTAGCCATTCCAGAAATAACAAACCCAGAGGAAGACAAAAGGGTGGGAAACAGGGAAATGTAAAGATCTCTTTTGTGACACTCCATGGGTGTTTGGTGGAGGGCAAGGGGAACCATGGGGCAGGGTCCAGGATGCTCAGATTACTGCCACCAGACCTCCCCTTTCATGATGTAACCGTGATGTATTAGTGATGTAGTTGGGGGGGGGGCATCAGCAGCAGCTAATAAAAGTTTGGGTTCTCTTGTTCCACCTGGTGGCAGGTGGGAGTCCTGTCGCGACAGTCTTCAATCCAGACCAATTCGCTCTGCTATTCCTGCCCGGTGTCCTTGTTTTTTGTCCAAGGGAGCCTCAGATTTCTCCGTTAACAATTCTCCACGGTGCCGTGCACTGAAATTAACTAAATTTGGGGGAATGGGCAGGTCTTTGCACCCCGGTAGCGCATATGCTAAAGACAGCCCTGGAGGGGGCTTTGACTCCCGAGCGCAGCCAAGCATAGGATGGGGTCTGCGCAGAAAGTGAGGGGTGGAGACCCCTGCGGGCAAGGAAAGGCAACCAGCGCTGGGCTTCCCTGGGCTTCCCGGCAGCAGCGAGGCAACGTCCCCTTGACAAGCGCCTGGGACGAGGCCTCTCCCCGGGGGGAGGGGCGGGAGGAGCGCCATGCAGCGGAGCGGGGGGGGGGGGTCGGCAATCACCCCTTGAGTCCAGCCCTGGGGGTGTTAACGGAAAAATCCGAGGGCTCCCTTGGACAAAAAGAAAGACACCAACCAGGATAACTTGGAGCAAAACAGCAGCCTGCAGGCTTGGCCTTTATTGAACTGTTGCAACAGGGTGCTCCCCTCACTTGCAGGAGAGAGGAGGGACCCAGAAAAATGGTGTGCAAGGCCTTATAAAGACTTTTGAAATTGCCATCCTGTAGATCAAGACCACCCCCTGAAACATCATACATACCGTATTTTTTGCTCTATAAGACTCACTTTTTCCCTCCTAAAAAGTAAGGGGAAATGTGTGTGCGTCTTATGGAGCGAATGCAGGCTGCGCAGCTATCCCAGAAGCCAGAACAGCAAGAGGGATTGCTGCTTTCGCTGCGCAGCGATCCCTCTTGTTCTGGCTTCTGAGATTCAGAATATTTTTTTTCTTGTTTTCCTCCTCCCAAAACTAGGTGCGTCTTATGGTCTGGTGCGTCTTATAGAGCGAAAAATACGGTACATCACAGAAGGGGTGTAACCTAAGACCATCCCTCAGATACATCACACCTACATCACAAAAAAGGCGGTCTTAAAACAGAAATTTGAATGTTGTTTTTCTCCTGTCCTTGTTTGCGGGCACACGCACTAAACCCTGTCTGTGGTGCCTACCCCTTTTCCCAAATGATAACACAAGAGACCAGAGTATGGGTTCAAATTGGCCACAACTTTATTGAACTTCAGAAGTGGGAAACTTGGCACAGGCCTTGGCAGGTAACTCTCTCAGCCCGCCTGGCTGAGGATATGCAGGCAGTTGAGGCCCAGTGAGAGGGGACTGCAAAGCGCAAACTTACACAGCCTGCCCTTCCACTGACCTCGTCCGGGGAGTTTGACCTACATGCCGCCGCTCTAGAGCCAGTCACTCCCGGTTTGCCCTTTAACGGGCCCTGCACGCACTGCCGCATGGGGAGGGAGCATGAATGCACCCCCCCAACTTGATGTTAGACTAAAGGCTACCTTGCCAAGGCCTAAAACCGCCACTCGAGGCCCTAAGGGGCCTCGCCGCCAAGTCCCACAACCGAGGACCAATTAAACCCCGCAATCTATCCAGTCCCCAAGGGCTTGTCGCAAGTCGTGGAGCCAGACGTCATTGCCCAGTGGGGTCAGTGCACCCCATCCCCCCGGAATAGGTCAACTCTATCTGATGTGATGGTGGGATGTGGGATAGGGAACCCACCAATTTGGTGCATGGTGTTGCGCATGGCCCTGATAATTTTACTCACCGCATAATGGAGGCGAGAGGGATTGGAAGCCCCCCTCCAGTGAAGACGGGGTAGGAAATTGGACCAGCTGATGGTCATTGATGGGTACAAGGCATGCAGGCTTTTTAGATCTGCCCTTGCAGCAACGGTAAGGGCAATGCCTTTTTGCTCCACTAGATCGTTCTCCCCCGCATGTATAATCAAGACCCTTGGAGGATCATGGGTCGCTGCAGCACTACGCAGCATGGGCATCAAGCTCCGCCAACGCATGCCCCGCTGGGCCATCCAATAAAAGCGTACCTTGGGGTGGATGTTAAGGTTAAGGCCACAATTTTGAGACTGTGCATAATCTGCTGCCCAATGGACAATGCTGTGGCCTATCACCCAGATCTTCATGGTGGGCAAACCTGTAAGACAATTAAATTGCAAGTGATAAGGAGGAGGGGCCGGGACGAATGTAACTTTTGTAGGCTGTCGAGCGCCAGCGGCCCAGTGTCTTGATGTGTGCGGGGTCCCAACCCTGTATCGCTGCTGAAGTAGCAGCCCCGATACGAAACGAGTGCCCGGAATATTCCTGGGGACTAACACCGCAAGCAGATAAGGCTTTGCGTAAAACCGCTGTGAATTGTGATCGCGTCAACGGGCGCGTGTTTGAGTGAATGAAGAAAGGGCCCTTGCACTGGGGCCGGACCCTGAAGAAGCAGCGTGTGTCGTGATATGGGCAGGGGCCCGCCTGTTCCGTTGGGGACAGCGCGAGCGTGACCCCTTTCCGCAACTGGTCAGTTTTTGAGGACCGAATCTTAACATTCAACGTATGCCCAGAGAACTTGATGTCGTTGTCTGCCAACCCTGATTGCAGGGGCCCAGCCAAACACTCCCCAATGCGCATGGCACCAAAAAAGGCTAGGGAAAATGCTGCCCAAAAGAGACGTGTTTCGAAATTTGACCAGCAGATCTCTGGTAGTTTTTTCCAAATTAGATAAAGTATGTCTATGGTGATAGGCTTCCTGCCATCCTGACGAGGGGGAATGACACACCGCCACCCAGCCAGTAACTTCTTGACATGGAAGCTGTTACTGGGATCTGGCCAGTGACGGAATTTACAAAAGAAAGAAATAGCTGCCCTGTAAAGCATTAAAGTTTTTATGGCAAGGCCCTTGCGCTTTAGGAGCACCAAGAACTGAAGCACCACCTCCTCAGATGCGTGCCGTGTTACAGAGCCACGAAAGCGCCCAAAGGCATCCCAGGCCCTGGAATAAGAATGTCTAGTGGAGGGTGCTATTGCTGCCAATACTCCCTGGTTTACTTCTCGCTTCCAATCTCCCACAGATCGTCTGGGAAGGCGTCTGGGGACTGGGCTGCTCCTGGTGCCAGTTCGTGGAAACGCTCCATCTGGAAACGAGACAGTGCATCAGCGATGTTATTGTTAAGGCCAGGTATGAAGCGGGCAGTGAAAGAAATATTGTGCCGCAGGCACTCCAGCACAAACAGGCGCAGGACCCTTATGACCCTCTGGGACTTTGCTGACTGCCTAGATATAACTCTTACCACTGCTTGATTGTCAGACCAGAAACAGACCCTGGAATTTGAAAAGAGGGTTCCCCAGATGCGAATGGTGACTAGAATAGGAAAGAACTCCAGAAAGGTTAAATCCCGAGTAATGCCTGCTGCGTGCCAAGAAGATGGCCACGGCTGGGCGCACCAAGGTCCCCTGAAGAAGACGCCGAAGCCAAAGCGGCCAGAAGCATCAGAATGAACCTGGAACTCCGCCCCGGGGTTAAGGCACTTCTGCCAAAAAGAAACCCCATTATAATCCTGCAGGAATGCAAGCCAAACCCTCAGATCGTCCTTTATCTGCTTTGTCACCCTGATGTGATGGTGGGGGGCTACCCCCCCGGCCGTGAGCCGTGCCAGACGGGCACAAAAGGCACGACCTGGCGCCACTACTCTACATGCAAAATTAAGATGACCCAACAGGGATTGCACCTGGCGAAGGGTGGTCTTTTTAACCCCAAGCATTGCCTCCAGCAAAACTTTCAAGGATTCCAACTTGGTTTGCGGTAGGCGCGACGACTGTCGAATTGTGTCCAATTCAATACCCAAGTAGGAAAGGAGAGTCGAAGGGCCCTCGGTCTTGTCAGCAGCCAGAGGTATGCCAAAGTCAGCTGCAAGGTGCATGAATGTAGCTACGGATAGGGCACAGTCGGGGGCGTCTGGAGCCCCAATGATAAGAAAGTCGTCTAAGTAATGGGTCACAAAAGGGGAACCAGATGTGGTTTTGAAGGCCCATTCAATGAATGTGCTGAAGGTTTCAAAGGCCGCTCAGGCCACAGAGCAGCCCATGGGCATAGCCTTGTCAAAGTACCAGCTATCCCTGAATTTGAATCCAAGCAGCCAAAAATCTTCAGGATGAACTGGGAGCAGCCGAAAGGCTGACTCAGTGTCACATTTTGCCAATAAGGCCCCAGTGCCCAATTCCCTGATCATTTTAATGGCCACATCCAAGGATGCATATTTAACTGAACAAAGCTCCCGTGGTATGGCGTCGTTTACAGACCCACCCCTAGGATAAGAAAGGTTGTGTATCATGCGGAACTCACCAGGAAGTTTTTTTGGCACTATGCCAAGAGGGGAAACTATAAACTTTTTGAAATGGGGAGCCCAAGGAAAGGGCCGGCCACCCTGCCTAAACGCCGCTCTTTTCCAATTTTGTTAAAAGCAACAAGGGGCATTTCCATTACCGACTTTTGATTAGGAGGGGTTCTGGATACCGGTGTATTGGAGACAGGGATGCGGAAGCCAAAACGAAACCCTGCTTCCAAGTAGTTGGCTGCAGTCCTGTTGGGATAAGCCTGTAACAAAGGTAACATTGCGGAGAGGCGGACAGGGGTTGGGGCTAGGGTGGAAAAAACCTCATTTCCGGGAGGCAGCCTTGGCTTGCTGGGCTCCAGAGGTAGAGGCTCCTGAGTCTCCCTTGGCGTCCTTGGCTCCACTCCCTGATCCTGTTTTTCGAAAACTGCGAAAAGGGGGCTTAGCCCGAAAACACTTAGTCCGTGAGTGAGGACCACCACAACACTCACAGGCATGGTCAAAGCGGCATCGGTCCCGTTGCACAACCCATTATTAAACTCCCAACATGTTGATATAGCCACCTTTTGCACTTTGGAGGGGGGTTTACCTGACTTCTCCCCAAAAGCCCTTTTTTGGAAGTTTGGGGCCACTACTTCAGACCAAAGATCATTATCCTTGATGTCCCAACGGGCCGTGGGTTCTTCAGCAGCCCTCTCACAGAACAGCTCATCGTAAGCCAAAGCCGCTGAGTCCCCTGCCATTTTTTTGGCTTTTAAGATAATGCCCAGATAGTTAGCCAAGTGCCACGCCCTATCTGGGTAAGCAGCGGCCACCAAACCCATGTAAGAGGTGAAATCAGCTAGCCAATTGTCAAAAGTTCTATCAATATCCACTGCCCTCTCCTTCTTGTGACGCGATTCAGGCTTAAACTTGGAACTACAAGAATAAGCTGGGTAAAGGTAAAGGTACCCCTGCCCGTACGGGCCAGTCTTGACAGACTCTGGGGTTGTGCGCCCATCTCACTCAAGAGGCCGGGGGCCAGCGCTGTCTGGAGACACTTCCGGGTCACATGGCCAGCGTGACAAAGCTGCATCTGGCGAGCCAGCGCAGCACACGGAACGCCGTTTACCTTCCCGCTGGTAAGCGGTCCCTATTTATCTACTTGCACCCAATAAGCTGGGTAGAGCAGGGCAAACAAGTCCACAAATTCCCCATTTAGAAAGCGGTTGCGTATATTCTTTTTAAGCCGGATGCCAGGAGGCTGATCGGTGGTCTTGAAGTTTGACGCCCGCACCTTCCCTTTTGCATCAAGCCCATCCGCCCCACATGGTTCCTTGGCCCCAAAGGCACGGCGATGGCGCCGGGTGCGATGTTCCCAAATCCAACTAGGCAGGCCAGGGGCCTTGTGGGTAGTAACCCAGTACCCTTTGCACCGTTCTTCCGACTCGCCACAGGAGGAATCACACGTACCTGAAAGATCTGAAGAATCTGAAGAGTCCCTCCTGCACTTACGCCCATGCTTCCTCGATCTGCAAGACCTCTTCTTCCTGCGACGTGTTCTGCGCAAATCAGGGCTGGAGGAGCTGTCTGATGGACTCGAAACCGGTGACCTATGCTACGCCTACCCTCGCAGGAGCATCGAAGAAGAGAAGAAGAAGAAGAGTTTGGATTTGATATCCCGCCTTTCACTCCCCTTCAGGAGTCTCAAAGCGGCTAACATTCTCCTTTCCCTTCCTCCCCCACAACAAACACTCTGTGAGGTGAGTGGGGCTGAGAGACTTCAAAGAAGTGCGACTGGCCCAAGGTCACCCAGCAGCTGTATGTGGAGGAGCGGAGACGCGAACCCGGTTCCCCAGATTAGGAGACTACCGCTCTTAACCACTACACCACACTGGCTCTCGGGGACTTAGGGGACTTAGACTTATCTAAGCGCTCCTTAGCCCTAGCCAGGCGATGCTGCAGAATGCGGTTCTGACACAGCAATTCCTGCACATCGTCGTCACTGGACTGGGAAGAATCGCTCTCAGCAGTGAGCTCCTCTGTGTATGCCCACTTTTTCTTCTTAGGAAGGGCCGTGTAGGGCCTGGCATCAGAGGTGGAGGGGCCATCATCCCTCACTTTTTTCCACAATAATACTACAACCAGACTTAACAACCAGACTCGCAATACTTCCACAATAATACTACAACCAGACTTAACACGGACACTGGCACCAGAGCCTGCAATAAACCCAGATGCCAACTTTGCTGCCACATACACCCGGACAACACCATTACTGGCCCCAACAACATCACACATACCATCTCGGGACTATTCAATTGCTCATCATCTAACATTGTGTATGGCATCAAATGCCAACAGTGTCCTTCAGCTCTCTATATTGGACAAACAGGCCAAACCTTACGCCAAAGAATAAATGGACATAAATCTGACATCAAGAATCACAAAACAGAGAAACCAGTAGGAGAACACTTTAATCTCCCAGGACATTCTATACAAGATCTCAAAGTAGCTGTTTTACTACAAAGGAATTTCAGAAATAGACTGGAAAGAGAAGCTGCTGAATTGCAACTCATTACCAAACTTAAAACCATGGAGAAACCTGGTTTGAACAAAGACATTGGATTCTTATCCCATTATACATGACTAAGCCATTTCTCACCTTCTCACCCCTTGCCTTTTCCTGTAAGACCCATTACAGTCGTTAAGAGTCGTCAGCAGGCTCATCCCAGCTATCTGCCTATCTCCCATTCCCACCACCCTTCTGAGTAATACCCCTCCCCACCTTCTCACTATATAGAAGGATCTGGCAACTTCTGTTTCAGTGTAGCTGAAGAAGTGTGCTTGCACACGAAAGCTCATACCAAGAACTAACTTAGTTGGTCTTAAAGGTGCTACTGGAAGGATTTTTTTTAATTTTTTCTTAGAGATAATTAACTTCATAGGTGGGATCTTCCGGCTGGAAGACAAGGCCCTTTTTTTAATCCTGTTGGCTGCCTTTACGGCATTGCTAGGGGTACCCTCGATGCGGCTCTTGGGGTGCCCACCCCTACGGCACCAAGAGAGTGCGAGGGGGAGCCTTCTCTTTGATCAGCAGCCACGGCTGGAGACATAATGCACCTTGAAGCAAGTCAACCACTACTAAGACCTACAAATACCTAAGTATGATGGCAGTTTGTTGTATTTGTTTTTGTTTGTTTGTTCCCAGAAGGAAGAGCAGCAAAAGAGGCTTGAGCTCAGGGGTCAGCCTCTTTTCTTTTGGCCTTAGGCCCACCCCGGCCGGCCGTCCATTGTCCTCCCTGGCCGAGGGCGGGTCAAAGGCCAGCTCAAGCAGGTGGGTGGCACCCGCCCAGGTGAGCCTCCCTTGGTGCCGCAAACCCTGCCCACCTGTGGGGAAGGGAGGGCAGGTTACTTGATTGGATTGCCTGGGGAGCCTGGCCAGTCTTTTGTAATGATATATACTTAGTTCCTGGGCCAGGTCACAGGCTCACACCCTATTCAAACACAGACATACCCTTAAGACAGGATTTGTGAAGGAAAAGACGATGGGGAGGCTTTTCCATTTTGACCTTGTAGAGAAAAGATTTGGTCAGTTTAGGAATCGAAATGGTTCCAGGTTGGCCTTCCTGTGCTGATCTATGTATGTGCTTGGTTGGTACACTTATGAACATTACCATATATCTAAGACCATAAAATTCCTACCACAGGGGGCAGTCGGAGGAGGAGGGGGGGAGGGGGAGGCTGCTCTGTCGCCTTCACACGTGTCCTTTGGGGTGCCATTTGCTTAGCACTGTTACGGAAATTACGGGGGGGGCACATCTTTAAAGTTGTTAAAATGTTACAAATATCACGCATAAATGTATCCTTTCGACTTGACAGCTCAGGGAAGTTGTTGTTGTTGTTGTTTAGTCGTTTAGTCGTGTCCGACTCTTCGTGACCCCATGGACCAGAGCACGCCAGGCACCTCTGTCCTCCACTACCTCCCGCAGTTTGCTCAAACTCATGCTGGTAACCTCGAAAACACTATCCAACCATCTCATCCTCTGTCGTCCCCTTCTCCTTGTGCCCTCCCTCTTTCCCAGCATCAGTGTCTTCTCCAGGGAGTCTTCTCTTCTCATGAGGTGGCCAAAGTACTGGAGCCTCAGCTTCACAATCTGTCCTTCCAGTGAGCACTCAGGGCTGATTTCCTTCAGAATGGATGCGTTTGATCTTCTTGCAGTCCATGGGACTCTCAGGAGTCTTCTCCAGCACCATAATTCAAAAGCATCATTTTTTCGGCGATCAGCCTTCTTTATGGTCCAGCTCTCACTTCCATACATCACTACTGGGAAAACCATGGCTTTAACTATACGGACCTTTGTTGGCAAGGTGACGTCTCTACTTCTCAAGATGCTGTCTAGGCCTGTCATTGCCCTTCTCCCAAGAAGCAGGCGTCTTTTAATTTCATGGCTGCTGTCACCATCTGCAGTGATCATGGAGCCCAAGAAAGTAAAATCTCTCACTGCCTCCATTTCTTCCCCTTCTACTTGCCAGGAGGTGATGGGACCAGTGGCCATGATCTTCGTTTTTTTGATGTTGAGCTTCAGACCATATTTTGCGCTCTCCTCTTTCACCCTCATTAAAAGGTTCTTTAATTCCTCCTCACTTTCTGCCATCAAGGTTGTGTCATCTGCATATCTGAGGTTGTTGATATTTCTTCCGGCAATCTTAATTCCAGCTTGGGATTCATCCAGCCCAGCCTTTCGCATGATGTATTCTGCATATAAATTAAATAAGCAGGGAGACAAAATACAGCCTTGTCGTACTCCTTTCCCAATTTTGAACCAATCAGTTGTTCCATATCCAGTTCTAACTGTAGCTTCTTGTCCCACATAGAGATTTCTCAGGAGACAGATGAGGTGATCAGGCACTCCCATTTCTTTAAGAACTTGCCATAGTTTGCTGTGGTCGACACAGTCAAAGGCTTTTGCATAGTCAATGAAGCAGAAGTAGATGTCTTTCTGGAACTCTCTAGCTTTCTCCGTAATCCAGCACATGTTTGCAATTTGGTCTCTGGTTCCTCTGCCTCTTCTAAATCCAGCTTGCACTTCTGGGAGTTCTCGATCCACATACTGCTTGAGCCTGCCTTGTAGAATTTTAAGCATAACCTTGCTAGCGTGTGAAATGAGTGCAATTGTGCGGTAGTTGCAGCATTCTTTGGCACTGCCCTTCTTTGGGATTGGGATGTAGACTGATCTTCTCCAATCTTCTGGCCACTGCTGAGTTTTCCAAATTTGCTGGCATATTGAGTGTAGCACCTTAACAGCATCATCTTTTTAAATTTTAAATAGTTCAGCTGGAATACCATCACTTCCACTGGCCTTGTTATTTGCAGTGCTTTCTAAGGCCCATTTGATTTCACTTTCCAGGATGTCTGGCTCAAGGTCAGCAACCACACTACCTGGGGTGTACGAGACATCCATATCTTTCTGGTATAATTCCTCTGTGTATTCTTGCCACCTCTTTTTGATGTCTTCTGCTTCTGTTAGGTCCTTACCACTTTTGTCCTTTATTATGGTAATCTTTGTACGAAATGTTCCTTTCATATCTCCAATTTTCTTGAACAGCTCTCTGGTTCTTCCCATTCTGTTGTTTTCCTCTATTTGTTTGCATTGCTCGTTTAAGAAGGCCTTCTTGTCTCTCCTTGCTATTCTTTGGAAATCTGCATTCAATTTCCTGTATCTTTCACTATCTCCCTCGCATTTTGCTTGCCTTCTCTCCCCCGCTATTTGTAAGGCCTCATTGGACAGCCACTTTGCTTTCTTGCATTTCCTTTTCATTGGGATGATTTTCGTTGCTGCCTCCTGTACAATGTTACGAGTCTCCATCCATAGTTCTTCAGGCACTTTGTCCACCAAATCTAAATCCTTAAACCTGTTCCTCACTTCCACTGTGTATTCATAAGGGATTTGACTTAGATTGTATCTTACCGGCCCAGTGGTTTTTCCTACTTTCTTCAGTTTAAGCTTGAATTTTGCTATAAGAAGCTGATGATCTGAGCCACAGTCAGCTCCAGGTCTTGTTTTTGCTGACTGTATAGAGCTTCTCCATCTTTGGCTGCAGAGAATATAATCAATCTGATTTCGATGCTGCCCATCTGGTGATGTCCACGTGTAGAGTCGTCTCTTGTGTTCTTGGAAAAGCATGTTTGTGATGACCAGCTTGTTCTCTTGGCAGAACTCTATTAGGCTTTGCCCTGCTTCGTTTTGCTCTCCAAAGCCAAACTTGCCAGTTGTTCCTTTTATCTCTTGACTCCCTACTTTAGCATTCCAATCCCCTATAATGAGAAGAACATCCTTCTTTGGTGTCACTTCTATAAGGTGTTGTAAGTCTTCATAGAACTGGTCAATTTCAGTTTCTTCAGCACCAGTAGTTGGTGCATAAACTTGGATTACTGTGATGTTAAAAGGTCTGCCTTGGATTTGTATCGAGATCATTCTATCATTTTTGAGATTGCATCCCAGTACAGCTTTCGCCACTCTTTTGTTGACTATGATGGCCACTCCATTTTTTTTACGGGTTTCTTGCCCACAGTAGTAAATGTGATGGTCATCCGAACTGAATTCGCCCATTCCCATCCATTTTAGTTCACTGATGCCCAGGATGTCAATATTTATTCTTGCCATCTCATTTTTGACCACCTCCAACTTACCCAGGTTCATGGTTCTTACATTCCAGGTTCCTATGCAATATTTTTCTTTACAGCATTGGACTTTCCTTTCGCTTCCAGGCATATCTGCAACTGAGCGGCCTTTCGGCTTTGGCCCAGCCGCTTCATCAGCTCTGGATCTACTTGTACTTGCCCTCCGCTCTTCCCCAGTAGCATGTTGGATGCCTTCCGACCTGAGGGGCTCATCTTCCAGCGTCATAACTTTTATATGCCTGTTGTCTTTGTCCATGGAGTTTTCTTGGCAAGGATACTGGAGTGGCTTGCCCGTTCCTCCTCCAGGTGGATCACGTTTGGTCAAAACTCTCCACTATGACCTGTTCATCTTGTGTGCCCTGCTCGGCATAGTTCATAGCTTCTCTGAGTTCTTCAAGCCCCTTCGCCACGGCAAGGCAGTGATCCATGAAGGGGTCAGGGAAGTTACCTAGCTTTAAAAATCATATAAAATCATCTCCTTTCCCAGTTTCCTCCACCTCAACACTATTTTGCCCTTGGAAAAAGTACTCTTTTCTCTGTCACCTCCCCAAGCGTGAAGACATGTAGACACACCTCCCACCGCAGGAAGTGCCCAGAGGTGGCAATTGCTGAGCTGATTGTTGGCCAAGGAAAGCCTAATCCCATCACCAGACTTGCCAAGGGGTCCAGACACGCAAAGGAAGTTCTCTTGTACTTTGGGTGCTGGGACTTCAGAGGTGTTTGCCTATGCTAATCTTATACCTGAGTCTTGCCCTGCCATGTCTGCTTATGCTAATCTTGTACCAAGGACTTGTCTGGACATCTTTGCCAAGCTTAACCCCTCCCCTTTGGTGACATGTCAGTGATGTAGCAACGATGCTGTATGAACTGTATTCTGGAATATGGTGGGAAAGTTTTAAAAGTCCTTGTCGCCCCATCCTCAGGGTTCAAAATTCCTCTTTGAACCTGTTGCGCAATAAACTTTGGTCTACAGCTATTTCCTCCGGTTGGTGGCTGGACTCCTTCCTTTATTCTGCAGGGACCCCCGGGCTCCGCTCAACCAGCTGGGGGACTGAGCAGCCTCACACCTAGATTTTTCCGTAACAGCAGGAACACCAGGCTGAATGCCAACCCAGCAGAACCCGAGCAATCAATATGTGTGTGTGTGGGGGGGGTGACAAAAAAATTTGCACCAAGTACCACCTGACCTTGCTACGCCTCTGCAGGGGAAAGGTCTCCCTTGGGAGGTGGTGGACTCTCCTTCCTTGGAGATTTCTCAGCAGAGATCGGAGGGCCATCTGTCATGGATGCTTTAGCTGAGATTCCTGCATTGCAGGGGGCTGGACTAGATGACCCTGGGACCCCACTCTATCCTCCCATTTGTGAATTCTAGGATGAGTTTCCTTCCTTCCTGCAAAGCCCTTTTCCCTGCAAACTGTTCCTCCGGTTTCTGGCCAAGGGAAGGAGATGCTCTGAGCCCAACCGATAGCCTCACCCCCAAAAGGAGATCTGGGCATTGAGGTAGCCAGGGGGGCAGCTGCCCCCCGAAATCCATAGAAAAATAATAATCTGAGGTTTTGCCAAGCAAGAGAGGGCTCAGCTGGGGGACTCGGCTTGGCAAGGGTTAAAGGGATCTGAGCTGCCTTCCTAGAGAGGACAGGAAGCAAGGGGGGCAGGTCCTCCAGAGCCAAGGCCCCTCCCTCCCCAGGCCTTTCCTGCAAGGAAGGGGGGTGTTGCTTTGGTGTCTCTTGCAAGGGCTGCATCACTGCCCCCTCCTGGGATCTGGTGAGTCTCCTCTCTCTCTGGGATCTGGTGGGGGTCCCAGGGCTGCAGCAGGGGAGGGGGCCTGGGGGGCCTGTCTGCTCCTCCGGGGGGGGACCCCAAGTCAGGGAGGAGAGGGTCCTGCCAGGGAGGGGCCAGGTCTGCCACGCTCTCCTTCCTGCAGATCAGAGGATCCCAAACTCATTTGACCCTCCGCCCCCCCTTTCAGAAAAGATCTCCCTTCTTCAAACAAAGGAGTCCCTGGGACTTTAACTCGGTGTGACGTTGCTCAGCCTCATTGCACAACAGAGGAAACATCTGCAAATGGTTTTCCAAAGCTGGACGAGGAGGTGGACTAGCCCCCCCCAAAAAAAAGGTGGGAGAGAAAGGCCAGGAATAAAGAGAGGGATCCCAGCCCATAGTCTGTCTGCTGCATTGCAAACCAGTTTCCCAGTGTCTCCCAGGGCAGCTCCCCACGGATGCCACTGCAGCAATCCCCTCGCACCCAGAGCAGGGCATCCCAGGACCACATCCTCTCTCTCCCAAAGGGGTTGTTGCTGGCAAAGCAGCCGGAAATGGGCGCTGCTACTCCCTGAGCCTCCAGGGACCTTGGCATCAATGGCTGTGTGTGTGTTAAGATATCTAAGAGAATAATAATAATAAATTAGCTGCCTAAATTTCAAGGGAGATGTCTTTGGCCCCACCCACTTGGCCCTCAGGGGGTTGACTAGATACATTCCTGGCCCTCAGAGCAAAGAAAAAGGGACCCCACCCCAGGAGTCTGTCTTGAGAGCGGCAGAGAGTCCAAGTGCAAGAAAAGGAGACAGAAGCAGGGGGGAAATGTGCCCTGAAGTGGGGGTGGGGGGAGAACAACTCCTGAGGACCCCCGGATGAGGACCCCCACTAGAGCCAAGCATCCATTTTTCAAATGACTCCCTTGTCAGTCAGTTCTGACTTCATGCATTGACTGGAAGGCAGGAGAAACCAGGCTGACTCATCTCCCAGAAATCCCTTCAGTTGCCTCCACATTCTGCATTGCTAGAGGGCTGGAGACTCACTTCTTCTCCCCTTCCTCCTCCTCTTTCTTTTCAAAAAGGTATCTCATGGTTTGGGCTCTGGTACACGTCCAGTCCTGGTTCCTGGCAAGACTCATCCATGCTTGTTCAGGGATCTGTTTCTTCTCCTGACCTACAAATTCTGTAACAGAACAATGTATTTGCTTTGTAGGATTTGCTAGAGCTTCTCATTAAGACGGACAGAACTTGGCAGAAGACCAAAGGGTTCCTTCTGATCTCTCCGAGGCTTCCTGAGAGCACAGATGGATGAGCAAGACCCAGCTGGCCCTGAAGCAGGAAGAGGCCATGCCAACCAAACTGGGAGCAGTGGGGGATTCTGGGAAAACTCTGTGCAGAAGATCCTGGGTGAGGAGGACACCCTCCGCTCAGAGATGCAGAGCCAGCAGGTGAGGCAGTTCTGCTGCCAGGAGGCCAAAGGACCCCGAGAGGTTTGCAGCCGACTCTACCACCTTGACCATCAGTGGCTGAAGCCAGAAAGGCACACGAAAGCTGAGATGCTGGACCTGGTGATCTTGGAGCAGTTCCTGGCTGTCCTTCCACCAGAGATGGAGAGCTGGGTGAGGGACTGTGGAGCAGAGACCAGTTCCCAGGCGGTGGCCCTGGCCGAAGGATTCCTCCTGAGTCAGGCAGAGGAGAGAAAGCAGGTGAGAGAGACTTTCCTCTGGATACTACCTTGACCAGAGCCAGGGCCTTTTTGGATGTGGCTCCGTCCTGGTGGAACGCTCTCTCACAAGAGACCAGGGCACTGCAGGATTTGACATCTTTCCTCAGAGCATGCAAGACAGAGCTGTTCCGCCAGGCCTTCAGGGTTCAGGGTTCAGTCTGATTCTTTTCTTTCCGTACAAGAATAAGCAATAAAGAGGCTTCCTAGCCCGCTCACACCTCCTTTATAAGACCGGTGGTAACAGTAGTTGGCCATAGCGAATATTAAAGGTAAAGGTAAAGGTACCCCTGCCTGTTCGGGCCAGTCTTGCCAGACTCTAGGGTTGTGTGCTCATCTCACTCTATAGGCCGGGAGCCAGCGCTGTCCGCAGACACTTCCGGGTCACGTGGCCAGCGTGACGAAGCTGCATCTGGAGAGCCAGCGCAGCACACGGAACGCCGTTTACCTTCCCGCTGGTAAGCGGTCCCTATTTATCTACTTGCACCCGGAGGTGCTTTCGAACTGCTAGGTTGGCAGGCGCTGGGACTGAACGACGGGAGCGCACCCCACCGCGGGGATTCGAACTGCCGACCATGCGATCGGCAAGTCCTAGGCGCTGAGGTTTTAACCACTGAGGCGCTGAGGTTTTAACCACCATTTTACTTGACTTGATCATGGATGGAGGATTTGACCTGGCATGTGTAACAGAGACTTGGTTGGATGAAGCAGATGGGCCTGTCCTTGCCGCTGCTTGTCCACCAGGTTTCTCTTACGCACAGCAACCCAGGTCATGTGGGCGGGGAGGGGGGGTTGCAGTGATTTTTAGGAAGTCATTAGTTTGCACCAGGCGTCCTATTGGGAAGACCCAGTTTTCCGAGTGCATGTTCTGGAAGTTGGGCAATAGAGTACAGGATTCCTTTTGGTGTACTGACCTCCCCGCTGCACCAAGGATTCCCTGCCCGAGCTGCTTCAGGTCGTGGCGGATGTTCTCCTGGAGACACCTAGCTTGGTCGTCCTAGGGGATTTTAACATCCATGCCGACACGACCTTACAAGGGGCCGCTCGGGACTTCATGGAAAGCATGGCCCCCATGGGGCTGTCCCTGAATAAATCTGGCCCAACCCATAGCCGCGGATATGCCTTGGACCTGGTGTTTACCTCTATGGATGTTGGTGATCTGACACTAAGTAAAAGCGAAACGAAAGAAGTGCCATGGTCAGACCACTTCCTGGTGCAACTGGACTTCTCCGCGACCCTTCCCCTCTGCAGGGAGGTGGGACCGATTCAGATGGTCCGCCCCGCCACTTAATGGATCCAAATGGTTTCCAGAGAGTGGTAGGGGATGCTTTATCCCATGTTGATGGCCTTTCAGCTGATTCCCTGGTGGCCCGCTGGAATGTGGAGTTAACCAGGGCTATTGACTGTTTGGCTCTGAAGCGCCCTCTCCGATTGCATGGAGCCCGGACAGCCCTGTGGTTTTCCATGGATCTGAGGGCAATGAAACAATCGTTGAGACGGCTAGAGCGCCGGTGGCGGATAACTCATTCTGTTTTTGTTTTGTTTTTTAACAGATATTTATTAGAATTTTACAATATGAAAAAAGAAAAAAAAGAAAAATACAAAATAAGAATAGATAAAAAACCATTCCATCATTCCATCACTTTCTTTCATTTGCTTATTTCCCAGACCTCCTCACACCTCCCTTTTTGTATTCCAGTTCAAATTGTTAGTTCAGCAAATCCTTCCCCTCTTTGTTTATCCTAATCTTTAATCTTAAAATAATGTGTAACATTAAATTTTTAACTATTAATAACCCATTTTTTCATACTCCTTATAGCGTTATAGCTAAAAACCCCATAACTTTCCATCCAACATCATTTTAACATTCATTAATTTTGCTATATTTCTGTAGATAGTCTTTAAATTTCTTCCAATCTTCTTCCATCAACTCTTCTCCCTGGTCTCGGATTCTGCCGGTCATTTCTGCCAGTTCCATGTAGTCCATCACCTTCATCTGCCATTCTTCCAGAGTGGGTAGATCTTGTGTCTTCCAATACTTTGCAATAAGTATTCTTGCTGCTGTTGTGGCATACATAAAGAAAGTTCTATCCTTCTTTGGCACCAATTGGCCGACAATGCCCAGGAGAAAGGCCTCTGGTTTCTTCAGGAAGGTATATTTAAATACCTTTTTCATTTCATTATATATCATCTCCCAGAAAGCCTTAATCCTTGGGCACGTCCACCAAAGGTGAAAGAATGTACCTTCAGTTTCTTTACATTTCCAACATTTATTATCGGGCAGATGATAGATTTTTGTAAGCTTGACTGGTGTCATGTACCACCTGTATATCATTTTCATAATATTCTCTCTTAAGGCATTGCATGCCGTAAACTTCATACCTGTGGTCCATAACTGTTCCCAGTCAGCAAACATAATATTGTGTCCAGCGTCTTGTGCCCATTTAATCATAGCGGATTTCACCGTTTCATCCTATGTGTTCCATTTCAACAGCAAATTATACATCCTTGACAAAGTCTTAGTTTTGGGATCTAACAGTTCTGTTTCCAATTTTGATTTTTCCACCTGGAATCCAATTCTTTTATCCAAATTGTATGCCTCCATTATTTGATAATAATGAAGCCAATCTCGCACTTTATTTTTTAGTTTTTCATAACTCTGCAATTTCAATTTGTCTCCTACTTGTTCCAAAATTTCCCAATATTTCGGCCATTTGGCCTCCATATTGAGTTTTTTCTGAGCCTTCGCTTCCATTGGTGACAACCACCTTGAGGTTTTATTTTCAAGCAAATCCTTATATCTTATCCAGACATTCAACAATGCTTTCCTAACAATATGATTTTTAAATGCTTTATGTGCTTTGACCTTATCATATCACAAATATGCATGCCATCCAAATACATTATTAAAACCTTCTAAATCCAAGATGTCTGTGTTTTCAAGAAGCAGCCATTCTTTCAGCCAGCAAAAGCTGCTGATTCATAATAAAGTTTAAGGTCTGGCAGGGCAAATCCACCTCTTTCCTTTGCATCCGTTAGTATTTTAAATTTTATTCTAGGCTTCTTGCCCTGCCACACAAATCTAGAAATGTCTCTCTGCCACTTCTTGAAACAATCCATTTTATCCAAAATTTGCAACGTTTGAAACAAAAATAACATTCTAGGCAATACATTCATTTTTATCGCAGAAATACGGCCTAGCAGTGAAAGCTTCAAATTTGACCAAATTTCTAAATCTTTTTTCACTTCCGTCCAGCATTTTTCATAATTGTCTTTAAATAAGTTCCCATTTTTTGCTGTCACGTTAATCCCCAGGTATTTCACTTTCTTAACCACTGTTAAGCCTGTCTCGTTCTGAAACCTCTCTCTCTCAATCGCTGTTAAATTTTTCTCTAAAACCTTAGTTTTTAACTTATTCAATTTAAATCCTGCAACCTGACCAAATTATTGAATCAGTTCCAAAAGGTATGCAAGTCGGAGCCAAACAGTACAAATTGAAAGCATTTGCTGATGATCTAGTATTGACATTACACGAGCCAGAATCTAGTACTAAAAGAGTATTGGATCTGATTCAAGAATTTGGTCAGGTTGCGGGATTTAAGTTGAACAAGTTAAAAACTAAGGTTCTAGAGAAAAATCTAACAGTGATTGAGAGAGAGAGGTTTCATTTTTTTAAAAAGATATTTATTCTAATTTTACAAAAAAGAAAACAAGTTTACAAAATAGAGAAAATTATAACAACAATTAACAAACTAAAATTATAACAACAATTAACAAACTAAGTATCTTAGTTTTGGGATCTAACAGTTCTATTTCTAATTTTGATTTTTCCACCTGGAAGCCAATTTTTTTATCCAAATTATAAACCTCTCTTATTTGATAATAGTGAAGCCAGTCTCGCACTTTGTCTTTTAATTTCTCAAAACTCTGCAGTTTCAATATGTCTCCTTCTTGCTCCAAAATTTCCCAATATTTTGGCCACTTGGCCTCCATATTGAGCTTTTTTTTTTATTTAGCAGAACCTCCAGGACCGAAATAAAAAGTAATGGGGAAATTGGGCAGCCTTGTCGTGTCCCTTTCTCTATCTTAAATTCCTCTGTCACCACGTTGTTAACTATTAGTTTGGCCTTTTGTTCCAAATAAATTGCACTTATACCATTTTCAAACCCTTGACCAACCCCCATCCCCTGAAGATTTTTCTTCATGAAGCTCCAAGAAATATTGTCAAAGGCTTTCTCCGCATCCACAAAAATTAAAACTGCTTTAGTGTTAATGTCCACTTGCAACTTCTCCAAGATGTTAATTATATTCCTCATATTATCAGACAAATGTCTGCCTGGGAGAAAGCCAGCTTGGTCCTTGTGAATCTCTTCCACTAATACTTTTTTTAGTCTTTTGGCCAAAATATCAGCAAAAATTTTGTAATCCACATTAAGTAGGGATATGGGGCGTTAGTTCTTAAGTTGTGTCTTTTCAGACTCAGTTTTCGGTATGAGTGTAATATATGCTTCTTTCCATGACTCTGGCGCTTTTCCCCCCTCCAAAATTTCATTACAAACCTCCTTTAGTGGTTTAATTATCCAGTCCTTCAAAATTCTGTAGTATTTTGAGGTTAAGCCATCCGGCCCTGGAGATTTGCCCAACTGCATATTCTGAATGGCACCTTCTACCTCCTGTTCTGTAATTTTATAGTTCAGCATTGTCTTGTTTTCTTGAGAGATTTTTTGTAATCCATTTGTTTTTAAGAATTGGTCTATATCAAACTCCTTCTGAGGCCCTTGTGTATATAGCTGTTTAAAGTACCTCTGGAAACATTTCCTAATTTCTACTGGATTCTGAATGTTCTTTCCTTCCACTTCCAAATTAGTAATAGTGTTAAGCTTTTGTCTTTTTTTATCTGCCAAGCTAACAATTTCCCACATTTATTAGCCGATTCAAAAGTTCTTTGTCTCATTTGTTTAATTTTCCATTCAATTTCCTGACTCGTCATCTTCATATATTGCACTTGATATAACTTTATGTCTCTCAGAATCTCTTGTGAGTTAGGTTTCGCTCTCAATTTCTTCTCGCCCTCTTTTATTTTTTCCAAGAATTTTTCTTTTTTCTCATTTTGAGCTCTCTTTTTTATTGAATTCTGTTGAATCAGAAACCCCCTCATAACTGCTTTACTTGTGTCCCAGATTACTCTTTTTTCAATGGTTGTGTTCAAATTTATCTCAAAGTAGTCTCTCAAAGTTTTTTGGGCCTTCTTAATAACCTCTTGATCTCTGAACAAGGTGTCATTCATCCTCCATCTGAAGGAACCGGTTGGTGTTAGTTTCATCTCCATTTTCACGGCATTATGGTCGGAGCATGTTTTAGGGCAGATCTCTACTTTTCGGATCTTAGGTGCCAATCCTCTAGTTATCCAGATTTGGTCAATTCT
Organism: Podarcis pityusensis; assembly: GCF_964106645.2. Classification (NCBI taxonomy): domain Eukaryota; kingdom Metazoa; phylum Chordata; class Lepidosauria; order Squamata; family Lacertidae; genus Podarcis; species Podarcis pityusensis. The sequence continues at coordinate 527,348 of NC_138027.1, forward strand.
TGTCCATGTCATTTTGGCTTCAGAAAAGAAGGTTCCCTCTCTACCCAAGGGATTCCTAGTTCTCCAAGAGTCAATCAGGTCCATATTGTCAGTCAGTTCAAAAAAAGTTTTTGGTAGTCTGCCATCTTTAGTAACTACCTGTCTCTGTGACTTGTCCATATTTGTGGATACCACTCCATTCATATCTCCCATCAAAATAATGTTATAGTCCATGTAATCCAACAAAGTCTCATGCAACTTCTTAAAAAATTCAGATTTCCCCTCGTTCGGTGCATATACTCCTACAATCATAATTTTTTCTCCTTGTGTTTGAATTTCAATTGCTACAAATCTTCCTTGTTCATCTTTAAAAACAAATTTCGGTGATAGGCTCTCTTTTGCATAAATAACTACTCCTCTCTTTTTAACCTTGTCCGATGAAATAAATTCTTGGCCCAATCTTTTATTAATCAGAATTTTCCTATGTAGCCTTATCACATGCGTTTCCTGTAAGCAAATCAAGTCCAATTGCTCTCTTTTCAATAAATGGAAGACTTTCTTCCTTTTCTCCGGGGAATTCAGTCCATGAATGTTCCAACTTAATAGTTGCAGAGACATGATGTATTTAAATCGCTTTTCCTCCAACTGCTCCCAGTAGATCCTCTTTTTCTGACGGTGGTATCACTTTCTCTAACTTATCTTGTCCCAAAGGTAGTGGTGCTTTGTCTGGTATTCCTGATCTTAAGGCTCTAAGCTCCTCTTCACCTTCTTTTTGCAAGTCTTCTCCGTAGTCTCTCAGAAATTTTTCTTTATCCTCCACTGATCTTATTTTGAGCCTTTTGCCTTTGTAGGTAAAGGATAGTCCTTGGGGAAATTCCCACCTGAAAATGATTCTATTACCTTTCAGCAGGGTCACCAAATCTCCGTAATTCGACCTCAGGTCCAAAAGATATTTCGGAATATCCTTAAATATCTCCACTCTTGATTCATTTATTTCCAAGGCGTTCTGGTAATACAAACTCAATATTTTGTCTCTTTCCTCTTTTGATGGAAGGGTAATCAAACTGTCTCTCACCCTGTTCTTTCTCCCTCCTCTTCCAAGTCTAAAGGCACTTATTATCTTGAAGTCTTGCTTATCATCCAGTTTCCAAAAGTTTGCAAATTCCTGTGTTAGGAAGTCACTTAAACTGTCTTTCTCAAGTTCAGGTACCGCTCTAATCCTCAAATTGGTCTGCTTCTCCTTCAGTTCAATCATAGACAAGATTGACTGGTGGGCCCCAAGCTGTGTCTGATGGTCTCCAAGCTGTTTACATATCGGTGGTATCTTTTCCTCTACAGCCACTGCTTTTTCTTTTGCTTCCTGAGCTGTCTTTTGATTTGACGCAGATTCTTGCAGCAATCTTTCAATAGATTCTGTATTTGAGTTCACCTTCTGCCCCAAGTTGTTGATACTTGTAGCATTTTGGTCAATTTTATTTGTCGCTTCAGTAACTTGTTTGCTTAATTTATCCAAAGATTCATAAATTTTGTTTAAGACTGAAGTAAATCCTTCTTCCGATGTCATACCTTTTGCCCCAGCTTGTGCTGAGTCCTCCCCTTGTGATACAGGAGGGCCAGATGCAGATGCTCTGTGTTGCTGCGGTATTGCGCTAGTCTGTTGATGTCTGACCTTGCCCGATCTTGTTGTCTTTTCATCCATAACACTTTTGTTTAAGTCAAGGTCACTCCCACAATCAGACTTGTTTTTGCAGTGGAAGTTCCCAGGCTGGTTAGAAGTGGAAATTTCCCCAACCTGTTGTAACACTTTCAGTAAGCCTCTAGGGGGACACAGTAACAGTCAATAAGGATGCCACAGAGTATCTTACCAACTTCTCAAAAGCCCCCCTTCAGCAAAATAAATAACAGTTTCAAGTCCAGAATATCTCCCTTGCCGAGTTAGCTGTCAGAAAGATACATTGTCCATAAATAGTGCGTCTCTCAATGCAACAATTCTATTTAATCTTGACAGTCCGTTCCCAAGAGTTGAGTGGTGGTCTTATATCCCTTTTTCCTTCTCTTCTTAGTCCTTTCAAGTTTTTATAGGCAGAAAATACTTTCACTACTTCCCTCCCTCTCCTTCAATTCAGGGAGGGAATTCCTTTGATTTGACGTTTGGATTTTAAGTCTTTTTAATGCGCCTTCCCCGGTCTTAGCTTAAACAGTCTTTGCTTTAATCTTTATACAAACCGGAAGGTGGACTTCCTGTTTACACCTTCCCGCTTCAGTGCCAAATTAAACCTTAATTTTCTTTAGCCTCCAATCTTTAAACTTGCCCTACTCACGGCTTGTTGTTTAGTAGCCGAATTGTCACAGGAAAAGAGGTCAGCGCTCTCCGGTAACAGCTGCGCGGCTTCACTCCACGGAAGTAGCGATCAACTCTCAGCACCGCGCCAGCCCCCGTTCCGCTCCGGAGCCCCTCTCGGGATTCCCTTGCAGGTTGGGGGGGCGCTTTAGGTGCCCGCCGAGTCCCACGGTCACAGGCTTCTCCCGCCTGTGATTTTCAAAAGGGTCCCCGCTTCGCCGTAGCGGGAAAACCCAGCTTCCGCGGAGCTTCTCCCTCCAGTCTAGAGGGAAACCGCCATTACCGATGGCACCGCCTCCGGAAGTCTGAGAGAGAGAGAGAGGTTTCAGAAGGAGACAGGATTAACATTGGTTAAGAAAGTGAAATACCTGGGGGTTAATATGACAGCTAAGAATGTGAACTTGTCAGGGAACTGCCATCAGAACTAGAGGAGGAGGCGAGGCTCCACAGCGATGCTGGAGAGGGGCCAAGCAGGGAGAGAGGCAGGTCTCCGGCTGGGGAAGAAAATCAGCGCAACACCAGGGATAGAGGGGGGCCGATGGGGGAAGCAGAGAGGAGGCTCCAGGACTCTTCGCAGGAGACCAGCGAGGAGAGCACAGGTCCTCCGCTGCCCACACCCACCCTGCGCAGAAGACTTCCGCGCAGGGAAAGTAGGCAGCGACTTGGCGTCAAAGAACTTCTTTGCTGGAAGAGGTTCAAGAAACGCCCACTGACGGATTCTGCTAGCGACTGAACAGCCACGGAGTGGAGGGCTGTCCAGACAGAAACGGTTTAACCAGGCAACCTAGCCCAGAGCGGCGGTAACGTACGTGCAAGCAACCCCTAAAGCCATTACAGCAATCCGTCAGTCCCTGAAGTTGCTTGTGCGCAGTGACAGGCAGGGGAGCATAATGAGTCAAACCAGAGAAGCCGGCGCCACGGAGCGAGCAGCTGGAGTGTAGAATCTGGTGGAGAGGAACCGAGATTTAGAACAGCATGTGGCTCTGCTGACGGCGAGGCTGGACAAACGGAGGGCTCAGGATACCAAGGTCAGACCACCCCCATCGCAAGGAAGGTACCGGGGCTGGTGCACAAGTTTGGGGGGAAGCCCCAGGACTACAATGCGTTCCGAACGGAAATAGAGTACGCTTTGGAACTGCAGCATGATGACTTTGCGGATGATGGGGAGAGGGTGGCCTACATTGTGGGGCATCTGGAGGATGGGGCACGGGAATGGATCAGGTCCCTAATGGCAAAGCAAAATGCCGCCTTGAAAGACATCAGGAATTTTTTTCAGGCAATGAATGCAATGTATTCCAGCGAAGTGGAGCAAAATGTGGTTCGACGGCAATTGATGGGGTGCAAGCAGGGGAGCCAATCAGTTAGAGACTACTGGTCGTGCTTTGCGATGTTAATCCACCGGCTTGGGTGGGATCTGGACGCTGAACCCATTCAGATGTTGTTTGAGGAGGGGTTGTCCCCAACGGTCAAGGATGAGCTTTCCCGCGCACCCCGCCCACAGTCGATGGATCAGCTGACCAAGGCTGTGCTTGCGATAGGCATAAGACAGGAAGCGCGGGCTCAGGAGAAGAGCGAAGGGAGAGGGGAACGTTGCCATGACTACCGCATTCCTGAAATACCGAGGCAGCCTTCCCAGCCAGCTGAGCCAATGGAAATAGATGGCGCACGCGCGCACGCGAGGTTTCAAACTCCACTGAAGGGCGCAAGAGGGAGGGAAAGGACTGGAAAACCCACAAGAAGTGTTTCCTCTGCCAACGACCAGGACATTTTGCCAGGGTCTGCCCTCAAAGAAAGGCCTGGCAAGGGATGGTGGGAGCTGCTGGCTGTGAGGGGAAGGGGGAAACGGATCAGGCCCAGGGAAACGGCCAAGCTTGGCTGCCAATCAGCGGGGGCAGCAGCCAAGCCAACAAGCAATAGAAGTGCCCCAACCAGACCCTCCCAGGGCAGCTATAGCCATAGAAGTGGTGCTGGAACTCCCAAATGGGCACCCAGTCAAGGTGAAGGGGCTGCTGGATTCAGGCAGTTCTTGCAATTTCTTCAGCAAGAGCTTCACTCTAGAACACCAACTCCACCTGCTGCCTCTGGATTTTCCCTTGCAAGTGACAACCATTGACGGCAGGGAACTTCTGGGAGGGGAGGTGACGCACCAGACCCCACCAATGAGAATGAGGGTTTCCAGGCACACAGAGACCATTGCCTTTCACGTAGCCACACTGTCAGGACCCCCAATAATACTGGGAATGAGCTGGCTGGCACTGCATGATCCAGTAGTGGCATGGCATCAGCGGTCAGTCACCTTTGGGTCAGCTTACTGCTTGGAACACTGTATGGGGGGGGGAACCCCAAGGATGACAGTGGCCAGGGTGGCTGGATTGGCTGTGGAGCCAAAAGGGAAGGTGCCACCCCAATATGCTGACCTGCAGGAGGTCTTCAGCAAGAAGGAGGCGGATAGACTACCCCACCATAGGCCCTTTGACTGCCAAATCAACTTACTCCCAGGGGCTCAGCTGCCGGTGGGTAAACTGTATGCCATGTCGGACAGGGAGATGCAGGAGTTGCGGGAATTGACAAGAACCTGAAAAGAGGTTTCATAAGAGAATCAAAGGCGGTGGGGGGCAGTCCGGTGTTCTTTGTGGACAAAAAGGATATTAATAAGCCCAGGCTCGTTGTGGACTACCGGGGCGTCAACCTGGTGTCAGAACCCGTGACCTTCCCAATGCCCAGGATTGACGACATTTTAACACGGGTGAGGCAGGGGGAAATTTTTACCAAGCTGGACCTCAGGGGAGCATACAATTTGATCAGGATGAGGGAGAGGGACGAATGGAAAACCACCATGTTCACCCCACTGGGAGCCTTTGAGTACTTAGTTATGCCCTTTGGATTACAGTCGGGCTCCGCCTGCTTTCAAGCTTTCATGCACCACGTGTTGGGCTCCCTGCTGTACAAAAACTGCGTAGCCTTCTTGGACGACGTCTTAATCTATTCTGACAATGAGAAGCAACATGTCAGAGACGTCAGGGAAGTGCTAAAGAGACTGCAGAAGCACCAGTTGTGGGTCAAGCTGGAAAAATGCCAATTTCACGCAAGGGAGGTCGAGTTTCTGGGGTACAAGTTGTCAGACAAGGGCCTAGCTATGGACCCCAGCAAGGTGCAGGTGGTACTGGAATGGAAGGCCCCCAAGACCCGGAAGGACGTGCAGAGGTTCCTAGGGTTCAGCAACTTCTACAGGAAGTTCATCAAGAACTTCGCCCATTTAACGGCACCCATCACAGATTGTCTCAGTAGCAAAAAGAAGTTCGTCTGGACGGAAGGGGCCCAGCAATCCTTTGAAAGCCTGAAGAAAGCGTTCGCGTCGGAAGAGCAGCTCCTGCACGTGGATCTGGAGAAGCCCATGAGGCTAGAGACCGACGCGTCAGACCGGGCCATAGGAGCCGTACTTTTGCAGCCAGGAACCCAGCAAGACTGGAGGCCGTGCGCCTTTTTCTCGAGGAAGCTGAGCAAGTTGGAACAGAACTACACGGTGTATGACCGCGAACTGCTAGCTATCTATGCAGCGTTTCGCCGATGGAGACATCTGTTAATAGGGGCGCGGCACAAGATCCAGGTTTGCACGGATCACAAGAACTTGGAGTACTGGAGGACTGCGCGAGTACTCAACCAGAGACAGATTCGATGGGCACAAGAGTTCTCCAAGTTTTCCTTCGAGATCCGGTATGTGCCGGGAGAGGAGAACGTTAGAGCCGATGCTCTCTCCCGGAAGCCAGAGTACATGGAAGGAGAGGGACCGCCGGAAGCCCGACACGTGTTCCCCGAGGACAGTTGGGTGTGTGGGGGAGTGTTGGTTGGGAAACGAGAACTAGCCGGCCTCACCAGGGACGACGAGTTCGCCCAAACTAAAATCAGGGAACTACGGGAAGGAAGGGAAAACCATGGAGAGTTTGAGGAAAAGGAAGGGGTACTGTACTATAAGGGAGCGCTGTACGTACCGGGGGAGACCTTGAGGGGAAGGGTACTCAAACAACTCCACGACAACCCAACAGCGGGGCACTTTGGTCAGCACAAGACCATGCTGCTTGTCACCAGGGAGTTCTGGTGGCCAAGGGTAAGGGAAGATGTACGGGAGTATGTACGGGGGTGCGACCGCTGCCAGAGGGCAAAGGGGGAGAGGGCTGCCCCCGCAGGGTTACTAGAACCCTTAACCACGCCGGGAAGACCCTGGGAGGTGGTGTCCATAGATTTTATGACAGATTTGCCCAAATCAAGGGGGAAGACAGCAGTCATGGTAGTAGTCGATCTACTGACAAAAATGTGCCATTTCATAGCTTGCTCACATGCGGTGATGGCAGAGGAAACGGCCAGATTGTTTGTGGATCACATATTCAGGTTGCATGAGGCTCCCTCGAGGGTCATCTCAGATCGCAGGTGTCAGAGCTGCTTCCAGATCCTAGCTCACAGAGGATCACGCTAGCCAGCGATCATTAAATAAAAGTCTTTATTGAGTTACAGTTTCCATTCTCAAGCTGCTGCGTGCAACTCTACGTCTCATGGTTAGATCGGCGAAGCTCCATCTGAGTCTCCGCCCCTTGTACACCAACTTAATATCCTAGCCCTGCTCCACCTTTTCCGCCTGACTGTTCTTCTCTGGGTCCCTCTGCCCCCCGGGGTCTCTTCCTTCCGGGATTCCTCTGACGCTGACGCTGACCCCCCTGACTCTTCTCCCTCCTTTCGGCGGGCTTTAGGACCTGGCTCCCTTTCCGGGCTGCCTACTGCGCCACCTTCCTGTGCATTTGAACTTGGCACGCGCGCCCAACCTTCCACCTTCCGTCTGACCGTTTCTTCGCTCCCCGATGGAGGTGTGGCCACTCCTGACTCGTGCCCTCCCCCCTGTTGTGAGCTGCCAGCGCTTGATCCCTGGCGCCCTTCCTCTTCCCTGCTCTCTGGCGGTGACGCTGGTCCTGATTTCCAACTGCTCCCCTCTGAGTCCCCTCTGGCTCTATCTTCCTGGGGTGTCCCCCTAGGTTCCCCCCTTGCCCTGGCCACTGGTGCTCCTTTCTGTGAATCTTCTGATTCACTGGAAAGACTCGGAGATCTCGGGTCGTCGTCATCACTCATCTTTTCTTCTGCCTCCTCTCCCTCGCTCTCTGTTTCCTCCCTTGCCCTTGCCTCTGCTCCTGAACCCCTGACAGCAGGAAACAATTTACTTCAAGGTTCTGGAGGAAGCTCATGAGCTTGCTGCAGGTCGAGGTGGGCTTCTCGACGGCAAGACACCCGGAAACCAACGGGCAAGCGGAACGAGCGAATAGTATACTCCAGCAATACCTACGCTGCTACGTCAGCGAGAGACAGAACGATTGGGTAGAGAAACTAGCGCTGGCTGAATTTGCATACAATAATGCTGAACACGTGTCCACGGGAATGAGCCCGTTCATGGCCAATTATGGGTGTCACCCCAGGGCCTTCCCGGGGAGGGGGGAGGAAGGGTGGAGCGTACCTGCAGCAGAGCAGTTTGTGGAAGAAATGGAGGCCTTGCACCAGCAACTCCAGATGAATTTGGAGCGGGCCAAGGAAATTTACAAGAGGCAGGCAGACAAGCACCGTCAGGAAGGGGAGACCATACGGGTGGGAGACCGGGTGTGGTTGTCAACCCGAGGGTTACCCTTTAAGGGAGGTTGCAAGAAGTTGCAGCCGAGGCGGCTGGGACCTTTTGAGGTAACACAGCAGGTGAACCCCGTGGCATTCAGGCTCAAGTTGCCTGACAGCATGAAGTTACACCCGGTGTTCCATAGGTCCCTACTCTCTCTGTACAGGGAGGGGCGGGAATTCCCGGGATGGGAGGGAGAAGTCACCACACACCCGCAGGTAGAGGAGAGGGAACACCACAACCAAGCCATGGAAATACTCGATTCCAGGTGGCGAGGGTGCAAGGTGGAGTACTTGGTAGCTTGGGAGGGAGAACCCCAGTCAGAAGACACGTGGGTTCTCGAGGAGGCAATCAATGACGGGTATCTAGTGGAAGAGTTCCACAGTCAGTTCCCACACAAACCAAAACCACCAGCGAGATTCTGGGAGGAGCAATTTGGCACCACCTACGACGAGGAGGACTTTGAGGGTTTTCCTGCCTCCGAAGAGGAGGGAGAAGCGTCGGAGAGGGAAGATTCAGACTGGGAGGCCCACCCCGCGGGGAGAGATCAGAGCGGGTGGGAAGCGGGTTTTGAATCCTCTGAGGATGGCGACAGCTCCTTCCGGGGATTCCCTGCATCGTTGGCCAAGGACAGGGACGAAGTTGTATCCAAAGGTCGGGCCGGGGTGGAGGGGGTTCTGGCGGGGAGATGGATGTCAGGGAACTGCCATCGGAACTAGAGGAGGAGGCGAGGCTCCACAGCAATGCTGGAGAGGGGCCAAGCAGGGAGAGAGGCAGGTCTCCGGCTGGGGAAGAAAATCAGTGCAACACCAGGGATAGAGGGGGGCCGATGGGGGAAGCAGAGAGGAGGCTCCAGGACTCTTCGCAGGAGACCAGCGAGGAGAGCACAGGTCCTCCGCTGCCCACACCCACCCTGCGCAGAAGACTTCCGCGCAGGGAAAGTAGGCGGCGACTTGGCGTCAAAGAACTTCTTTGCTGGAAGAGGTTCAAGAAACGCCCACTGACGGATTCTGCTAGGGACTGAACAGCCTGGAGTGGAGGGCTGTCCAGACAGAAACGGTTTAACCAGGCAACCTAGCCCAGAGTGGCGGTAACTTACGTGCAAGCAACCCCTAAAGCCATTACAGAACTTATTCAAAGATAACTATGAAAAATGCTGGATGGAAGTCAAAAAAGATTTAGAAATATGGTCAAATTTGAAGCTTTCATTGCTAGGCCGTATTGCTGCGATAAAAATGAATGTATTGCCAAGAATGTTGTTCTTGTTTCAAACACTGCAAATTTTGTTGGGTACAACATTATGTTTGAAGACTGGGAAAGGTTATGGACCACTGGAATGAAATTCACGGCATGTAATGCCCTGAAGGAAAATATTATGAAAATGATATATAGGTGGTACATGACCCCAGTCAAGCTTGCAAAAATATATCACCTGTCTGATAATAAATGTTGGAAATGTAAGGAGGCTGAAGGGACATTCTTTCACCTCTGGTGGACTTGTCCAAAAGTGAAGGCCTTCTGGGAAATGATCTATAATGAGTTAAAAAAGGTGTTTAAGTATACCTTTCCCAAGAAACCAGAGGCCTTCCTCCTGGGCATTGTTGGCCAGAAGGTGTCAAAGAAGGACAGAACCTTTTTTATGTATGCAACTACAGCAGCAAGAATACTCATTGCAAAATACTGGAAGACACAAGATCTTCCCACACTGGAAGAGTGGCAGACGCAATTGATGGACTATATGGAACTGCCTGAAATGACGGGCAGAATCCGAGATTTGGGAGAAGAAATAATGGAAGAGGACTGGAAAAAATTTAAGGACTATTTACAAAAACACTATAAGTTGTATGAATGTTAAGAATTTGCATGATTTGGAAATTTTAGCTTCCGCAACTAGATTTGGTGAACAGGAAACTAAGTTATAAGTAAGAAAAGGTTGAAATTTAAAGTAATATTATGTTTAACTCAAGGTATAAGTAATTGATAAAAAGTACTATAAATCCAGAAATATAATATTTGAAAGATACAAAGTAAGGCATGAAACAAGGTAATAATTTGCTGATACTTTTATTGTAAAGAACGCATGGTGAGGGAGATGTGGGGAAGTCCAGTTGGCTATGAAAAATGTTTTTGAAAGTTGGATTTTTTCTTTTTTCTTTCTTTGTTTCTTTTACTTCTTTTCTATGTTTCTTATATTTCTGACTTTGTATCTGAAAATGTAATAAAAATATTTAAACAAAAAACAAACACTGCAAATTTTGGACAAAATGGACTGTTTCAAGAAGTGGCAGAGGGATATTTCTAGATTTGTCTGGCAGGGCAAGAAGCCCAGAATAAAATTTAAAAAACCAACTGATGCAAAAGAAAGAAGTGGATTTGCCCTGCCAGACCTTAAACTTTACTATGAATCAGCTGCATTTTGCTGGCTGAAAGAATGGCTGCTTCTTGAGAACACAGACATTTTGGACTTAGAAGGTTTCAATAATGTATTTGGGTGGCATGCATATTTGTGGTATGATAAGGTCAAAGCACATAAAGCATTTAGAAACCACATTGTCAGGAAAGCATTGTTTAATGTCTGGACAAGATATAAAGACCTACTTGAAAATAAAACCCCAAGGTGGTTGTCACCAATGGAAGCGAAGGCTCAGAAAAAGCTCAATATGGAGGCCAAATGGCTGAAATATTGGGAAATTTTGGAACAAGAAGGAGACAAATTGAAATTGCAGAGCTTTGAGAAACTAAAAGACAAAGTGTGAGATTGGCTTCATTATTATCAAATAATGGAGGCTTACAATTTGGACAAGAAAATTGGCTTCCAGGTGGAGAAATCAAAATTGGAAACAGAAGTGTTAGACCGCAAAACTAAGATTTTATCAAGAATGTATAACTTGCTGTTGAAATGGAATACACAGGATGAAACGGTGAAATCTGCTATGATTAAATGGGCGCAAGATGTTGGACATAACATTATGTTGGCTGACTGGGAACAGTTATGGACCACAGGTATGAAATTTACAGCATGTAATGGCTTAAGAGAGAATATTATGAAAATGATATACAGGTGGTACATGACACCAGTCAAGCTTGCAAAAATATATTATTTGCCTGATAATAAATGCTGGAAATGTAAAGAAACTGAAGGTACATTCTTTCACCTTTGGTGGACGTGCCCAAGGATTAAGGCTTAAGAGTCGGTAGAAGAAGATTGGAAGAAATTTAAAGACTATCTATGGAAACACTGTAAAATTAAGGAATGTTAGAAGGATGCTGGAATGAAGTTATGTGGTTTTAGCAGTAATGTTACAAAGGGGTATATAAAAATGGATTGTTAACAGGGGAGAATGTAAAGTTACAATATATTAAGATAAATTATTAAGATAAAAACAAAAATGGAAAGGATTTGCTGAAATAACTAATTGAACTAGAATACAAAAAAGGGAGGTGTGAGGAGGTCAGGGAAACAAGTAAATGAAAGACAAGACATGGAAAGACCGACTTGTTTTTAATTGTTTTTATTTTTCTGTATTTTGTCTTTTTTGTTTCTTTTCTTTCTTTTTTCATTTTTGTAACTTTTTTGAAACTTTAATAAATATTAATTTTTTTAAAAAATAAAGTCCTAAATGGCCTCTGTCCAGTATACCTGAAGGAGCGTCTCCACCCCCATCGTTCTACCCGGACACTGAGGTCCAGCTCCAAGGGCCTTCTGGCGGTTCCCTCCCTGCAAGAAGCCAAGTTACAGGGAACCAGGCAGAGGGCCTTCTCAGTAGTGGCGCCCTCCCTGTGGAACGCCCTCCCACCAGATGTCAAAGAGAACAACAACTACCAGACTTTTAGAGGACATCTGCAGGCAGCCCTGTTTTGGGCAGTTTTTAATGTTTGATGTATCACAGTATTTTAATATTCTTTTGGAAGCCGCCCAGAGTGGCTGGGGAAGCCCAGCCAGATGGGCGGGGTATAAATAATAAATTATTATTATTATACCAGTGGACTGCCGTCTGTCCTGATTTTAATTTGTTTTGAACTAATTTTAAGAAGTATTTTAATTAATCGATTGCCTGTTCTTATGTTCTTTGTATACTGTGTTAGATTTATGATGTTAGCCACCAAAAGATTGGCTCCGGCCAGGGAGGGTGGGGTACAAATAAAAAAATATTATTATTATTATTAGGGGCTCCAAAGAGGATGGAGAACATCCCATAATGCTCTGCTGATGGCCCATCCTTTTTCTGGGAAGGCATCCATGGAATGAGATCTCACACCCTTAAAGTTTTTTACTTTTCCATTATCTTTCTGCTATTTCTTGTCATTCATTCTCTGTTTTGAATCCTTGTTGCTTTTTCAGGAAAAGGATTGTTTTGAGGAAATGGACATGGATTCCTGTGAGGCAGAGAGGCCTCCGTTGGACACCAGAGAGAGGCCACTGGGTAAGGAGGAAGGTGGCTTTTCTCCATTTGGTCTCATTCTGTTGGTTTCCCACATAATCTCTGGGTTCTTTTCATCAAGTTTTTTTTTGGGGGGGGGAGTAGGGAGGAAGGGTCCAGAGGAGGAGAGATGTATTTCTGCATGACTAACATATGAAATGGGCACAAATGTCCAAATGCACTCAGCAGGTAAGGCTTTCTGAAAGGCCCATCTATAGTTAGAGATGCCCTGTTTCCCCTGTGAGAGACATGGGCACGCCTGGCATCCTGCTTACCTGTTTTCTCTTTCAGGAGACAGAATGATGCCAGCAAGACCTCCTGATCCATCTTTTCATGGGAGCAGAAGGGAAGCAGTGGCTGTGGAACCAGATCAGGTCAGGGGAAGCTGCCTTGTGGGGACAGAGGCTGAGGGATGGAGCAATGTCATGGGCTGGTTGGGCACAGAGGAATGCTGGGAGGAAGCAGCTGGGGAGCCAGGAAGGAAAGACGTCTCAGCCCAAGGAGTGGAGGTTGAGGAAGGATGAGCAATGAAAGGGAGAAGAGAGAGAAGCCTGGGAAGAGGAGGTGTCAGAAGCTGAAAGGGTAACAGGGCTTAGTGAGCTGGGAGACTCTGAGGCAGAATGCAGTCCAGAATCGGAGGCAGAAGAGGAAGGAGATGAGTGGGAGGAGGAAGGTCAAGAGGCAGAGGTGAGTCAGGAGAAGAAGGAGCCACCAGGGGCTCCCTCTCCTTCTGCCATAAGCCACCCTCCCTGCTTGTCTCTCAGAGCCAAGAGAGGTCTAACATGGAGGAGCAAAGGCAGGCTGCACACTGGCGCACTGTTGGATCACTTGCCAGAAACCCCAGAGAGGAGGGGACTTGGAAAGCTGTGGGGAGCTAGGGGCCTTCTCTTTTGGCAGCTGATTTCATGGAGGAAGACCCTGTCATGGAATTCTACTCAGTATTGATCCAGGCAGAACTCCAATATAGTTAGCAGAGTAAAACCTAAACATGTTGCTGGATTCCCATAAATAGACCCAGAGGCAATTGTATTTCACCCAGCAGAGCTTTACTGCTACTGAAGACAAATGAGCATAATGGTCCCAAATCCAAAACATTCAGGATTGGCCCTGTCCATAAGAAATCCAGTTGCAGCAGACTTAACTGAAATTTCCCACAACTTATGATAAGTTTAAACCTCAACACTCAGCATACTATGTACAGAACACCAGAAGGGAGAGAGAGAGAGAGAGAGAGAGAGAGAGAGAGAGAGAGAGAGAGAGAGAAACCTAGGCTCCATCTGGCCTCTTCTTATAGTCAGCATGACCTTGACAGAAGACATAACAGAACCACTTTAACCCAGCTGTACTCAGGCTGCGAGACCTGGGTCCTTGTGCCAAAGGCCAAGCTCAGAAAGGGTGGCCCTAGGTCCCAAAAGATGATTTTCTGTGGGTATGAGCCAGGGCCCAAGGGGTGGAGATTTGCCTATCCAACAGGCAATCAGTCCAGGATTCTGCTCAGCAGCAGTGCTGAGTTCTGTGAGTAGAATGGATGGACACGCATACATGGGAACCCTGATGTTCTTTCAGAGAGTCTGCTTGACTCTGCTGATGAGGAAGAGGTAGAGGTTGAACCTGCTGCTGAGGCACAGAGTCCTGACCCAGAGCAGGTAGAGGGAAGAACTTCTCCTAAAGCTGTGAAGCTTGAGCATAGAAGTGCTCCTTCCTCATCCACAGGTTCAGCTGAGAAGTCTAAACGGCGCAGTAAGTCAGAGGGGGAGCTCTCGGAGGCCAAGGACGTTCTAGCTGGTCCTAGTGGGTCTGAGGGGGTACCTGAAACTGGGTTGAGACGTTCAGCTCGCACAACGAAAGGTAAACCTCCTGACAGGTTTGCAGTCACAAGTGTGTGGGTTGGCATGGCACAGTGTGAACCCGAGAGTTTTGAGGATGTTCAGAAACTGCCTCAGGAAGAAGCCAGGAAATGGCATGAGGCAATGCAGAAGGAGATGAGCTCAATGGAGTCTCTAGGTGTGTTCTCCCTCACAACGTTGCCAGTGGGCAAACAGGCCATGAGCAGCCGCTGGGTTTACCGTCTTAAACCCACAGCAACAGGCTAGGCCAGTAGCCAGAGGGTTCCCACAGCAAAAGGGGCTGCATTATACTGAGGTATATGCTCCCACTTCCAGAAGTGAAACTCTGCACATGCTCTTATCCATTGCTGCACAAAGAGTTTTTCAGGTGAATCACTTTGATGTGGATGTGGCCTATTTGAACTCAGAGCTCCAGGAGGATCTGTACATGCTTCCTCCTTCAGCGTTTGAGGGCAATGAGCCAAATACTGTATGGAGGCTTCACAAGTCTATTTATGGTTTGAAGCAATCGGCCAGAAATTGAAACTTGTACCTGGATGAAGCCTTAGAGAAGCTAGGTTTCAAGAAGAGTCTTGCTGACAGCTGCCTGCACCTTAAAGGGTCAGGAGAGTCACAGGAAATGGTTTTAGTCTTTGTTGATGATATCATTTATACCTCAAGGGCAGACAAACAGATGCAGAAGTTTGCCAAAGAGCTTGGAAAACGGTTTCAGCTCAAGAACCTGAGTGCAGTAAGGATCTACTTAGGTGTTCAGATAGACAGGACTGAAGATGGAAGCTTCTTGCTCAGTCAGAAAGGCAAGATTGAGCAGTTGCTTGAGAAGTTCAGAATGCCTGATTGTGCAGGGGTTAGGGCACCCATGGAGACAAGCTATGTGAAAGACAGTTGGCTAGCAGAACGCGTTGAGTTTGAGAACGCTGAGCTCTTCCAGTCCGCTTTGGGTAGTCTGTTGTATCTGTCCCAATGGAGCAGGCCGGACATTGCTTTTGCTACCAATCTGCTCAGTAGGGAAGCATCAAAGCCCAGTGTAAATGCCTGGCATGGTATCAAGCGGGTGCTGCGTTACCTGCAGGATACCAAGGACTTCAGTCTCAAGCTGTCAGCTGCAGGTGAGACGGCGCTTACTTTCTGGCCAGATAGCGACGAGGCGAATCTGGATGACAGGAAATCCGCATCTGGGATGGTAATAAACCTTGGGGGAATCTCTAGTTGGGTGGAAGTCCCGGAAGCAAAGTCTCATTGCGCTGTCCTCTACTGAGGCTGAGTTCATTGCACTGTCGGAATTGTGCAGGGAACTGGAGTTCTATAGATGCCTGGTGCAAGAGATCTATGGGGATTGTTGCCTGCCCATCACTGTTTGGGAAGACAATCAACCCTGTCTGAAGTTGGCAGAATCTGGGCAGTTGAAGGCCAGAACCAAGCATCTAGACATACGTTTCCAGAATGCGTGTCAAAGTGTCAATCCTATTGAAAGCAATCTTATCGAAACAACACAGCAATTAAGAGGAAGGAAAGAACAGAGCATTGTGTAGCAGATCATATTTCTGCTGTCTCAGAAGAGGACATTTCCTTTTTCTTTTAGGGTCCAGTGTGCTTTGAAGATGTCGCTGTTTGTTTCACGGACGAGGAGTGGGCATTGCTGGATCCTGACCAGAGAGCTCTGCATAAGGACGTCATGGAGGAGAATCGTGGGATCGTGGCCTCTCTTGGTAAGGCTCCCTGTGGGATCGTCCTATCTGCCTGGAAATTCAAAAAATACCTCTATGTAACAAACCTCGTACATTTCCAGAGAGCTCAACAGCGCCCAATACAACACCTGGGAACCTAACACCCCCACAATAAACCTTGAACAGCAAATTCCAGTTTTTTCTGTATTCCAGCAAATTACCGTTTTGTTTTGTTTTGGTATCTGAAGAAGTGTGCATGCACACGAAAACTCATACTAATAACAAACTCAGTTGGTCTCTAAGGTGCTACTGGAAGGAATTTTTTTTATTTAGCTTCAGAGTTGTGCGGAAAGATAAGTAGCTTCTGTCAAGTTTTCTGTTTTTGTTTTTGCTGCTGTCAGTCTTGGGTTGACCAGAGAGACGACTGACATTGGAGATGGAGGGGATGCCATGACTGGGCCAAACAAAATCCATCCCAGAGAAGAGCCAGGCTTATTGAATCTCAGGTAGTAGTAGCACTGATAATAATAATAATAATAATAATAATAATAATAATAATAATTTTTATTTGTACTCTGCCCATCTGGCTGGGTTGCCCCAGCTGCTCTGGGCGGCTTCCAACACTTACATAAACCAGAAACATTAATCATAACTGTCAGGGAACTGCCATCGGAGGGACAGGTGGTGGAAGGGCTCACGGAGGTTGGGAGAGACCCAGCAGCGGAAGCAGGAACCAGCAGGGGGAGAGGTGGGTCTCTGAGGGAAAGCGAGCAAGAGGGAGGGCTCAGGGACACGTCCAGCGAGAACAGTGGGGAGGTTTCTGGACCTCCCATAGGGAGACCCACTCCTCGCCGGAAACTGTCACGCCGTGAGTCCAGAAGACGTGTTTCCGTTAAGGAGCTTTTATGTTGGAAGCGATTCCGAAAGCAGCCACTGTCGGAATCTGCGAGTGACTAGAGGAGCCATGTCTGAGGGGCTCCGTCACAGACAGAGGTTTGTGGACTTGAACAAACTCTGAGGGACTACGATTTTACGCACAAGCAGCTCATCATCCCATCACAGCATTCCGACAGTCTTTGAAAGCAGCTTGTGCAGGAGAAGACATCATGAGCAACCCAGCCGGAACCGGAGAAGCAGGAGCAGGGGCGAGTCCAAGCCTGGAGGAAAGGTACCGGGTGTTGGAGGTCCAGCTAGTGCTGCAGACGGCAAGGCTTGAGGAGAGGAGGGCTCAGGATGCAGACAAAAAGGGGAAAGCCACCCAGCTCGCCAGAAAGGTACCAGGATTGGTGCAGAAGTTTGGGGGGGAGCCCAAGGACTATCATGCCTTTCGGACAGAGATGCAATATGCCCTCAATTGCAGTTTGATGAATTCCCTGACGAGGAATCACGAGTGGCTTTCGTGATTGGGCATCTTGAAAAGGGGGCGAGAGACTGGGTTAGACCCCTGATGGCAGCGAATAGTGACGTCCTAAAGGACACGATGAAGTTCTTTCGCGCCATGGATCTGATGTTTTCCAGCGATATTGAGCAGGGAGTGGTGCGCAGACAGTTAATGGCTTGCAAACAGGGGAGCCGATCTGTCCGTGAGTACTGGACTGAGTTCACCATGCTGGTTCACAGATTGGGGTGGGACTTATCGGCGGAACCCATTCAAATGCTATTTGAAGAAGGGCTTTCTTCGGCTGTGAAAGACGAACTTTCCCGGGGCCCCAGGGCGGATTCTATGGACCAGCTGACCAAATCTGCGCTGACCATAGGAGCGCGCCAGGAGGCGAGAGCATTGGAGAGGCGGGAAGGGAAGGGGGAACGTTGGAAGGAGTTCCGCATTCCAGACATTCCAGAGCCAACTTTCCCGCCGGCAGAGCCGATGGAAATCGGAACAGCGCGCGCGCGTGCAGTTTCAAAGCCCAGTGAGGGGGGAAAGAAGGAGGGAAAAGGCGCCCGGAAATGCTATCTCTGCCAACAGCCAGGTCACTTTGCCAGAGTCTGCCCCCAGAGGAAGGAATGGCAAGGGATGGTGGGAGCTGTGGAGGGAAGAGAGGAAGAAATACCGGAGCAAGTAAAAGCCAACGCCTGGCTGCCACCGTCGGGGCACAGCAGCCAGGCCAAAGAGCAGTGAAAGTGCCCACGCCAGAACCTCCTAAACCCGCCCTAGTGATAGAAGTGGCGCTAGAGCTGCCAAACGGACACCCTCTAAAGATAAAGGCGCTGTTGGACTCAGGCAGCTCCTGCAATTTCATGAGCAAAGAGTTTGCAGCTGAACACCAGATACAGATGATCCCTTTAAGCAACCCCCTGCAGGTGACCACGATCGATGGCAGGGAGCTGTTGGGAGGAGAAGTCAGCTTGCAGACCGTCCCAATGATAATGAAGGTGGCAAGGCACACCGAACTGATAGCGTTTAATGTGGCCACCTTGGGAGGAGCTCCCATTATATTGGGGATGAGCTGGCTAGCGTTACATGATCCGCTGGTGGGCTGGCATCAGAGAGTGGTTTCCTTTGGTTCAGCACATTGCTTAGAACACTGCAAAGAGGGAAAGGGTTTGGCAGGGGCCCAAGCCACCCTAGCAGGGACTGAAGTAACGGAGAACGTGAAGGTACCACGACAATACGCAGATCTCCGCGACGTCTTCAGCGAAAGGGAAGCTGACCAACTACCCCCGCATAGACCCTTTGACTGTCAAATCAATTTACTCCCTGGGGCACAGCTCCCAGTAGGCAAGTTGTATGCCATGTCAGACAGGGAGATGTTAGAACTAAGGGAGTTCATTGACAAAAATCTGAAGAGGGGTTTCATCCGAGAGTCCAGAGCGGTGGGAGGCAGCCCAGTGTTTTTTGTGGATAAAAAAAACACGGACAAGCCGAGGCTGGTGTGTGACTTCAGGGCCTTGAACGCAGTGTCAGAACCAGTGGCCTTCCCTATGCCCAGGATTGACGACATTTTGACAAGGGTGTGGAAGGGAAAGATTTTCACAAAGCTGGACCTAAGGGGGGCATACAACCTGATACGAATAAGGAAGGGGGATGAATGGAAAACCACCATGTTCACCCCTTTAGGGGCATTTGAATATCTCGTTATGCCCTTCGGCCTACAAGCAGGCTCCGCGTGCTTTCAATCGTTTATGAACCACGTCCTTGGGCCTTTGCTTTACAAGAATTGTGTGGCCTTCTTAGATGACGTGTTGGTGTATTCTGAGAATGAGGAGCAGCATGTGAGAGACGTCAGAGAAGTGTTGAGCAGGCTGCAAGCCAACCAGCTGTGGGTGAAACTGGAGAAGTGTCAGTTTCATACCAAGGAGGTGGAATTCCTGGGGTATCGCCTGTCAGACAAGGGATTGGCCATGGATCCCGGCAAGGTCCAGGCGGTGCTGGAATGGAAAACACCCAAAACAAGGAAGGATGTGCAGAGGTTCCTAGGGTTTGGGAACTTCTATCGTAAGTTCATCCGAAACTTTGCCCACCTGACGGCGCCCATTACGGACTGTCTCAGCAGTAAGAAGAAGTTCGTTTGGACTGAGGAGGCGGAGCGAGCATTTGAGGAACTAAAAAGGGCCTTCGCCTCGGAAGAACAACTCCTGCATGTGGATTTACAAAAACCGATGAGAGTGGAAACTGACGCATCAGACAGAGCGATTGGGGTGGTGCTTCTGCAGCCAGGGAAGGAGGAGTCAGAGTGGAGACCGTGTGCCTTTTTTCGCGAAAGCTGAACAAATCCGAGAGGAACTACACGGTGTATGACCGAGAACTACTCGCCATTCATGAGGCGTTCCGGAGATGGAGGCACCTGCTAATTGGCGCACAACATAAGGTGCAAGTGTGCACTGACCACAAGAACCTAGAGTATTGGAGGACGGCACGAGTGCTCAACCAACGGCAAGTGAGATGGGCCCAGGAGTTCTCCAAATTTAACTTTGAGATTTGTTACGTGCCAGGCCCAGAGAACATTAGGGCGGACGCTCTCTCACGCAAACCTGAATATTTGGAGGGGGAGGGAGCACCCGAAGAGAGACATGTCATTCCAGAGGACCGCTGGGTGTGTGGGGCGGCATTGGTGGGACAAAGAGAACTGGTAGAGGAAACGGAGAATGATGAATACGTCCAGGACAAACTCAGGGGTCTCAGGAGGGAGGGAGACAAACCCGGAGGTTTTGAGGAGAGAAACGGGGCGTTGTATTACAAGGGAGCGCAGTATATACCTGAAGGAGAGTTGAGGGGGAAGGTACTCAAGCAGCTGCACGATAGCCCCACAGCGGGGCATTTTGGGCAACACAAAACTATGTGGTTGGTTACCAGGGAATTTTGGTGGCCCAAGGTCAGGGAAGATGTACGGGAGTATGTGAGAGGTTGTGACCAATGCCAGCGAGCCAAAGGGGAGAGGCGGGCGCCGGCGGGGTTATTAGAACCGCTACCCACACCTGAAAGACCATGGGAAGCAGTGTCAATAGATTTCATGACTGATCTGCCAAAGTCCAGAGGGAAAACAGCCATCATGGTTGTGGTAGACCTGTTAACCAAAACGGGCCACTTTATAGCCTGCTCACATGCTGTCACGGCAGAAGAAACAGCGAAATTGTTTGTAGAAAATGTTTTTAGGTTGCATGGCGTCCCCTTGAGGGTGGTTTCAGACCGAGGGAAACAATTTACTTCCAGGTTCTGGAGGAAGCTCATGAGCTTACTGCATGTAGAGGTCAATTTTTCGACTGCCCGGCATCCTGAAACCAACGGGCAGGCGGAAAGAGCCAATGGCATCCTCCAGCAATATCTGAGGTGTTATGTCAATGACAGAGAGAATGATTGGGTGGAGAAGCTGGCGTTGGCAGAATTTGCCTACAACAATGCGGAGAACGTGTCCACAGGGATGAGCCCCTTTTTGGCTAATTACGGGTGCCATCCCAGGGCTTTCCCAGGGGGGGAAGGGGAGAGATGGAGCGTCCCGGCTGCCGAACAGTTCGTAGAAGAAATGGAAGCGATCCATCGTCAGCTCCAACTCAACTTAGACAGGGCCAAGGAGGAGTATAAGAGGCAGGCAGACAAAAACAGAAGGGAAGGTGAAACCATTAGGGTGGGGGACCAGGTGTGGCTGTCAACCCAAGGGTTACCATTCAAAGGGGGTTGTAAGAAGTTAAGACCCAAAAGATTGGGCCCATTTGAAGTCACGCAACAGGTCAACCCAGTGGCTTTCAGACTCCGGTTACCGAACCACATGAAGCTGCACCCAGTTTTCCACAGGTCGTTGCTGTCACCGTATAAAGGGGACAGAGAAGGGAGGTTCACCCGGGGACCAGCAATGGAGGAAAGGGAACACAGCAGCCATGTGGCGGAGATCCTAGATTCCAGGTGGAAGGGAGATCAAGTGGAGTATTTGGTAATGTGGGAAGGGGAACCGGAGTCGGAAAACACCTGGGTCATGGCAGAGGATGTCAATGACGAGGTCTTAATAGAAACTTTTCATCAGAGGTTCCCACGTAAACCTCAGCCTGTAGCGAGGTTCCGGAGGGAATACTTTGCAACCACAGATGAGGAAGAGGAGTTGGAGGGGTTCACAGATTCCGAGGAGGAGGAGGATTCAGAGACCCGGAACGGCAACCGATGGAGGGAAATGTTCGAGACGTCTGAAGATGAAGAGGATTCCTTTCGGGGTTTTACCTCCTCACCGCCCAGAGGAGAGGGAACGGGAGGGGGTGACGGGGGCCCTGGAGGGGAGGTGGATGTCAGGGAACTGCCATCGGAGGGACAGGTGGTGGAAGGGCTCACGGAGGTTGGGAGAGACCCAGCAGCGGAAGCAGGAACCAGCAGGGGGAGAGGTGGGTCTCTGAGGGAAAGCGAGCAAGAGGGAGGGCTCAGGGACACGTCCAGCGAGAACAGTGGGGAGGTTTCTGGACCTCCCATAGGGAGACCCACTCCTCGCCGGAAACTGTCACGCCGTGAGTCCAGAAGACGTGTTTCCGTTAAGGAGCTTTTATGTTGGAAGCGATTCCGAAAGCAGCCACTGTCGGAATCTGCGAGTGACTAGAGGAGCCATGTCTGAGGGGCTCCGTCACAGACAGAGGTTTGTGGACTTGAACAAACTCTGAGGGACTACGATTTTACGCACAAGCAGCTCATCATCCCATCACAATAACAATCTGTCCCCATATAAAAAGTACATTAACTTTAAAATGAACAACTTACACTAGTGGCCAAAATTGTGGAAACCTTTTGGAGAAAGTGTATTTCAGAGCTTGGATACCTCATAACACCACTTTTTGGGGAGTAATAGCATAAAACTATATATCAATGGAAAAATAATTTAATGAAGAATGTAATGATTTTCTTCTGTCATGCAGGCACAGTCTCTCCATTCTTCGATCATCACTTGCTGTTCTGCACCTTTTCCTGCCTTTACCAGTCTGATTTTGGAGTGACTGAGTCTCTTATACCTCTTCAAAAATATAGACCAGCTTTGGTTAAGTTTTCCCCAATCTTCCTTCTAATTTCTTCATACCTGTAGCCTTGTTCACTTAATAGTACGATTTTACATCTCTTTCTGGGTAACTACCAACCAAATTGATAGCAATCACATAATACACTGACAAAAGTCAACCTAAGCAAGTTGTGCTTCCCTTTTCTGGTTATATGTCTATAACCTTTGATAGAATACAGAAAATTGAACAAACTTTGTTGCACTACATTCTTGATTAAATTATATTTCCATTGCTATATAATATTATGGTATTACAGTCATACCTCAGGTTACAGTCGCTTAAGGTTGCGTGTTTTCAGGTTGTGCACTACGCCGAAACTGGAAGTACCGAAATGGTTTACTTCCAGGTTTCAGTGCTCGCACATGCGCAGAACCACCAAATTACAACCCACGCATGCGTAGATGCAACACTGCAGGTTGCGAACACTGCGGATTGCGAACATGTCTCCCACACGGATCATGTTTGCAACCTGAGCATCCACTGTCCTCCAAAAGAAGTGGTGTTATGAGCCATCAAACATCTGAAATGCACTTTTTTCTAAAAGGCTTTCACAATTTTACCACTACAGTATATCAAATAAAGCAACATTCAACAACCCATCAGAATCTAATAAGAAATATGTTGGTTAATGACAAAACACAAAGGTAATGAACACACACCCAACTCCCTTCAGTTCTTCTTCATTTGTTCCTGAGGCTCTAATCCCTTTTTGTCTCCATTGCAGATTGTGATGAATTGGAAATCGAGAACAAAGGTGAACACGACAAAATCCCCAGAGAGGAAAAGCCATGCAAAAATTTGGAGTGTGGAGACAGCTGCACTCAGAGCTCGAATCTCACTAAGCATCAGAGAATTCATACAGGAGACAAACCCTATCAGTGCATGGAATGTGGGAAGAGCTTCAGTTGGAACTCCCATCTCACTTACCATCAGAGAATTCATACAGGGGAGAAACCCTATCAGTGTGTGGAATGTGGAAAGAGCTTCAGTCAGAGCTCCCATCTCACTAACCATCAGAGAATTCATACAGGGGAGAAACCCTATCAGTGTGTGGAATGTGGAAAGAGCTTCAGTCACAGCCATGATCTCACTTCCCATCAAAGAATTCATACAGGGGAGAAACCCTATCAGTGTGGGAAATGTGGAAAGAGCTTCAGTCACAGCCAAAGTCTGAATTCCCATCAAAGAATTCATACAGGGGAGAAACCCTATCAGTGCATGGAATGTGGAAAGAGCTTCAGTCACAGCCAAAGTCTGAATTCCCATCAAAGAATTCATACAGGGGAGAAACCCTATCAGTGTGGGGAATGTGGAAAGAAATTCATTACAAGCTCCAGTCTCACTAAGCATCAGAGAATTCATACAGGAGAGAAACCCTATCAGTGTGGGGAATGTGGAAAGAGCTTCAGGAAGAGCTCGGATCTCACTTCCCATCAGAGAATTCATACAGGGGAGAAACCCTATCAGTGTGGGGAATGTGGAAAGAGCTTCAGGAAGAGCTCGGATCTCACTTCCCATCAGAGAATTCATACAGGGGAGAAACCCTATCAGTGTGGGGAATGTGGAAAGAAATTCATTACAAGCTCCAGTCTCACTACCCATCAGAGAATTCATACAGGAGAGAAACCCTATCAGTGTGGGGAATGTGGAAAGAAATTCATTACAAGCTCCAGTCTCACTACCCATCAGAGAATTCATACAGGAGAGAAACCCTATCAGTGTGGGGAATGTGGAAAGAAATTCATTACAAGCTCCAATCTCACTTCCCATCAGAGAATTCGTACAGGAGAGAAACCCTATCAGTGTGGGGAATGTGAAAAGAGCTTCTGGGTGAGCTCTGATCTCACTAAGCATCAGACACTTCATACAGGGGAGAAACCCTACCAGTGCATGGAATGTGGGAAGAGCTTCAGTTGGAGCTCCCATCTCACTTACCATCAGAGGATTCATACAGGGGAGAAACCCTATCAGTGTGGGGAATGTGGAAAGAGCTTCAGTCAGAGCTCCTCTCTCACTTCCCATCTAAGAATTCATACAGGGGAGAAACCCTATCAGTGCATTGAATGTGGAAAGAGCTTCAGTCAGAGCTCCCATCTCACTTCTCATCAGAGAATTCATACAGGGGATAAATCCTTCATTCTATAGCTTTAGGAGCCTTGTTAATATGCACCTTTTTAACCAGGCCTTTGGCTGATTGACATCTAAGGCCCTTTTAACATGTGGTGGGGAGTTGAGTTACTGATGTGTATTTTGTGTTTTTATGTTGTGTTTTTATGTTGTAACCGTCCTGAGACATGTGGGAACAGGAGTCAACACTTAGAGGCCAAGTGAGTTTTGCCCTGCAATAGTATATTTGAGGGGGCCACCCCCCCAGTTGATAGGCATTGCCATTCCAATGCCCTTTATGCATCATGCGATTGATTGTGCAAGGCAGGCCTTACCTGGCCCCTTCCTCCAATATTTTATTCAAGTTGGCACCCCTGGGTCGGGTGGTAGACAAATTAAATAAATACATAAATCACCTTCCTTTGCACATGTTTCAGCCTGTCAATATCTTTATTTTTTATCATTTTTAATATTTATGTGCCTTTCATCTGAAGATTTCACAACAGAAACATACAGGATAAAAGCATGGCTTTCTCAAAAACAAGAAAAGCCAGAGAAATCTCTCCTCCCCTTTTTTTGGATGGAGTTACAAACTTTGTTGACCAGGGAATAGCTGTGGAAATAGTGCATCTTGATTTCAGTAAGGCTTTTGACGAAGTCCCCCATAATATTTTTGCCTTTAAGCTTCTAAAATGGGGGCTGAATGAGGAAACTGTTAGGTGGATTTGAATAACCGAACCCAAATTGTCCTCCTCCATGGTTCCTCATCATCCTGGGGAAAAGTGACAAGAGGGGTGCTGCAGGGTTCTGTCCTGGGCCCGTTGTTGTTCAACGTCTTTATGAACGACTTGGATGAAGGAACTGAGGGGGTGCTCATCCCATTTGCAGACGACACCAAACGGGGAGCGGAGGCCAATGTGGCAGAAGGCAGAATGAAGCAACCAGAAATCACCTCAACCCGATGGACTGGTGACCCCCTCCTCCTTTTCCTCTCCCCCCAAGCCATCAATACAGCTAACACGATCAATATTCCCCCCAGCCTCACACCTCCACAGAGATCCCCACCCAACACCAGTCCAGGTACATAAAAAGACACTCCCCATTACCCAACAATCTACAACTCACTCTCAGCACCCCTCCCCACGCCTTACTAAGTAAAATAATTCCCCTTGTTGCAAGGATTTTTAAGGTACCAGTGAGCCACTCAAATTGTGTCCCAGAATTGACAGACGCAGCAGTGGAGAAAAAGAAAGTGATATTTATTGCTGAGCAATAAGTGACCCAGTGGAATCCTTTCCCAAAGACTGGGCCCCGGGCTCCAGTGCCCAGAGGCTTTATACCTGAGTACATACATGACATAATCAATACAATCGCACACGGCAGCAAAAAGAAAACCAATGAGCGCATTCAAGCCTTGCCCCCTGATCATGTAAAGAGTTCCCTCCCAACTTCTGCTTTTTCAGTCTGAACATGAGCTACTCAGGACCCTGTCTGGACAGGGGGGAAAGTGCCAGCACAGCAGATTTATTGCTTCCCCCTTATGTTAGCGAGACATTGAGAAGAACAAGGGAAGCGAACTGGGGCAGAGTTCATTTCGGATTCTTCCAATCTAAGCAATTTGCCATAAGCTTTTGCAGAAGCCGTCATGATTCAAACATGGATTATATAAAAATCATTATAAGGATATATGGTTATATGGCTAACTGATTCTATGAAAAGCATAAGGGTAAAATTCCTCCAGGTGGTCCTGCTTCACCCTAACCTCAATAAAACAATCCACAAACAGGCTAAAATCTGACAAACAAGCAGCACATTGGGGCTGCCAGAGCATATCAACACCCTCATCTCTTCCCCAACTTAACAGTGATGTTAATAACATTAGCAACATTGCTTATGGACCCTATATCCAACATAGGCGTCACAAAGACGGTTGGAGGATGGATGGCGGCCAACAGATTGAGGTTGAATCCTGTCAAGACAGAAGTACTGTTTGGGGGGACAGGAGGCGGGCGGGTGTGGAGGACTCCCTGGTCCTGAATGGGGTAACTGTGCCCTGAAGGACCAGGTGCGCAGCCTGGGAGTCATTTTGGACTCTCAGCTGTCCATGGAGGCACAGGTCAATTCTGTGTCCAGGGCAGCTGTGTACCAGCTCCATCTAGTACGCAGGCTGAGACCCTACCTGCCCACGGACTGTCTCGCCAGAGTGGTGCATGCTCTGGGTATCTCCTGCTTGGACTACTGCAATGCGCTCTAGGTGGGGCTACCTTTGAAGGTGACCCGGAAACTACAACTAATCCAGAATGCGGCAGCTAGACTGGTGATTGGGAGCGGCTGCCGAGACCACATAACACCGGTCTTGAAAGACCTACATTGGCTCTCAGTGTGTTTCCGAGCACAATTCAAAGTGTTGGTGCTGACCTTTAAATAGATACCATCGAACCGGTAACAGAACCAGCTGAACCAGACCAACAAATGAGAGACGACTCCATTTTATTTTTAGCCCCGAAGAATGATCTGGTTGAAGACCCGACAGGTCGTATTAACAAAACTATCCAAACAATTAATGATCACTCAACTAGTGGCACAATACCTGTTGACTTAAATTCGCTCTCTGTAAGTAATACCCCCCTAATTCTACCATCTGGCTCTGAAAAGTCGACTATCTTAGGCCAAACATCTGCCTTTAGCGAGACGAGTGGCACGACTTTACAGCCAAACCACCCCAATAAATCTAAACAGTTGGGATGTATAGCACGATTGCCACCTTCTCAAAGGAAAATTACCGATTTTTTTGAAGCTGAAACTCCCCCAAAGTTAGAATCCCATTCCCACATGATCTGACTACCTAACGACCAACCCAGCCACCCCTTGATGTCATTTTTATGCTGGAATATTGCAGGATGGAGGGGGAAGAAATCTGATCCAGACTTCTTAAAATTTGTTAATTTATTCCAAGTAATTCTCCTGCAAGAAACTTGGGAAGAGGAGGTGATTGACATAAATGGATACAATACCATTTTGCTTCCAGCTAGCCCCTCTCTTAAAGGTGGACGCCCTAGGGGAGGTTTGGTAATAGCCATTTCCCTCAAATTGCAAGCAAAACTTACACTTGTTAAATCTTCCTCTCCTTACGCGATTACAGGATTGATTTCAGGAGGGAAATTTGAACTACTGGTGTCAGGGGTACAGGGACAGAGGCACAGGGAAGGCAGGAAATGGAGAGCGATGGAGAGGAATCCCAGGACAGCGAGGAAGAGGATAGCAATGACGCAAGGGATTCCATGAGTCTCTCCAGCGAATCAGAGGATTCCCAGAAGGGGGCGCCTGTGGTAAGGGCAAGGGGAGCCCCAGGGGGAAAGTGTCAGGAGCGGGGGGCCAGCAGGGGACCCCAAAGCGGCAGCTGGGAATCAGGGCCAGCCTCCCCACCAGAGCGCAGCGAAGGGGGGGGGAGGTTCCAGTGTGTCAGAGGGAGCAGCTCCGGCGACAGAGAAAGAGGAGGGATCAGAGCAAGCCGTTCTCCCGGAAGAGGAGGAGGGCAGTGAGGGGAGTAGCATAACTGTCAAAAGGAAGGTCAGAGGTTGGGCGCGCGCGCCAAGTTCAAATGAGGAGGCGCGCGGAAGAACAGGGAGCCCGGAGGAGGAGCCAGGTCCCAAAGCCCGCAGGAGGGGGGAGGAGCAGTCTGGAGATTCCGCTTCAGGAGAATCCAGGAGGGGAGGAACCCCGGCGGGCAGAAAGACCCTGCGGAAAAGGAAAGAGAGAAAAAGGTGGAGCAGCGTTAGCTTATTAAACTGGTGTAGGGGAGGGACCGATTCAGAGGGGACTTCTACCGTCTAAGGTTAACAGACGTGGGGGCTGCGCGCCTCGGTTGTGGAACTTACTATGAACTGCAATAAACGTCCTTGTATATAAGAAGAACCTGGCGTTGATCTTTTGTGAGCTGAGATCTGAGGCAGCCCTGACAACTGGTAACAAATGTTTATTCCCCCCCCCCCGGGGGGGCAGGTAGTGGACCTCCATTCCAAATGGGAAACACTTGAAGAACACCTTGCTTTCTGTTATACTAAGTTCCCAAATATCTCAGCAGTCATGGGAGGTGATTTTAATGCTCGTACAGCTGCAAACTGGGAAGCGCTAGGCAAGGCCAAATGGTGGGTCTTACCTGATCACCAGAACTTGGATTTCTCCCCCCATATACAGAGAAAATCGAAAGATAATAGGGTTAACGAAGCGGGAACCCTTCTTTATCAACTGATTTTACGTTTGAATTTGATAATTTTAAACAGAAATTGTCCCCCGGATATTCCAGGTGAGTTTACTCATTTGAGCACACTTACAAATAGTGTTCTCAATTATTTTATTGTTTCCAGAGATTTATTCTCAAATTTTTCTTATTTTAAAATAGAAAACGTCCAAATGAGCGACCATCTCCCCTTGAGTGCCAAGCTTTCCCTAGACTGGCAGTCTATCAAGTCTAGACACCCCATATATATGAGAATAAATACTGCAGAACAAGTGAGAGGAATAAAATGGTCAGTAACTCAAGCCCAAAAATATATGGAATTCTTCCAACAAGAGATAATTCAAACTCATGTTTTAGATTTAGATCTGTATGGGCATGAACGAATTATTAATTCATTCTCTCTGCTTACAGAAGATCTTATGTCCTTTTTTACAATACCAGCCATCCAAGTAAATCGGGCCCATTTTAAGACCGGTGCCCCTTGGTTTAACTTAAAATGCAAACAAGCTAGACGACATCTCTGTGCCATTTACAATGAATACAAATCTTCTGGTGCTTTAGTATTACCTAGGAATTACCAACAAGCAAAAACAGCATATAAGCAAGCCCAGAGAATGGCTAAGCAAGAGTGGCAACATAATCGCTGGCAGGCGCTTATAGTCGCCTCTAGTTCATGTAGCTCACGGCAATTTTGGCAATTGGTTAATAGAAGATTAAGGAGATATCCCTTAACAATAATTCCTGCCCCGGTCTGGGAATCCTTTTTAAGGAAATATTTTGCGTCACCAGATTCCAATACCAACGCTCTTGATGATGTATTTGACCATCTCCCCATCTGGCCCCCTACTGACCCTGATGAAATCTTGAATTTAATCTCTAAACTTAAAATCGGCAAAGCCCCTGGGCCAGATTTGGTTCCGGCGGAAGCCATAAAACTACATTCCGACTGGTGGGCAAAAATCCTGGCTGTTACTTTCGATGCCATTAATGCAACTGGAAGGGTGCCAAAAATATGGAAGGACGCTATTATAATTCCAATATATAAAAAAGGCTCCCCAGACGATCCGGAGAATTATAGGAATATTAGTTTACTGTCAATAGTTGGAAAGATATACGCACGTTTTCTGCTGAATAGACTTATCCAATGGGCTGAAGAAAAGAAACTGATAGGCCCCGAGCAAGCAGGATTCAGACCGAACCAGTCAACTACGGACCATGTTTTAGTCTTGCACCATCTAGCCCGGAAATATTCCTCTTCAAACCGGGGCCAACTTTCTGCGGCTTTTATCGATCTTAAGGCTGCATTTGACAGCATCCCAAGAAGGTTGCTCTGGGAAAAGTTGGCCCGATGGGGAACTGATAGAAGACTTTTATGGTTAATAATCCAGCTGCATGAGGGGTCGGCTGCTAGGGTGAGAATAACCCCAGCCGGCGATCTCACAAACTCTGTGCCCATCAACAGAGGAGTCCGGCAAGGATGTATCCTAGCTCCTTTTCTTTTCAATTTATTCATTAGTGACATGAGGATACCATTGGCTGAATCGCAGGAAATCACCCATGCCCCCCGCCTCGCAAACTATCGTTGCCCACTATTACTCTATGCTGATGATGCTGTGATTTTATCCATCTCAAGAATTGGCCTCAGGAGAGCATTAAAATTCTTTGTTTCATATTGTAAAACAAATTCCCTCACTATAAATCAATCTAAATCAAAAGTACTAATTTTCTCAAAAAATCGGAAATCCTATAAGTGGCAATTAGATGGAAAACCTATTGAACAGGTCTATAAATTTCAATACCTGGGAGTTTTTCTCCAATATAATCTGGGTTGGAAGGCCCATATTGCACATATTTTAAACAAGGCCAAGGCCCTATCCTTTGCGCTTTTGCGCTTTTTCTTTTCGGACGGGGCTCTTCATGTTCCATCTGCCCTGAAAGTATTCAAAGCTAAAGTAATTGCAACATTGGCATATGCTGTTCCTTTATGGGGGACCACAGTAAACTTGATGCCCTTGGAGGTAATTCAAAATCAATTTCTAAGACGACTGCTTAAACTTCCTCAGTGCGTTAGTAACGCAGCTATTCGCTTAGAATTAAAAACTACATCTTTAGAGGCACAGCCTTTGTTACTGGTTGTCCTTAGGCATAGGCTCCTGAATCTGTATTTGATCCAATGCCTCTGGAGAGATAATTTTCCCGTCCTAGGGGCAAAAGAGATCCATTCTAAAGTAGTGACCTATGGATTGTCTCCATCAGAATTATTGGAATTGGACCTAGCCACAGCAAAAAAACCCCTCACTCAAAAACTTGAGGAGATTGACCTACAACAAAACACCATTTTGGGTAGTGGCACTTGCTCATCATTAAATCTTGGCATAGTGCCCTCACAGCAGATACCATCTTATCTGACTTCTTTGTCTGTAGCGGCCCACAGATATGCCTTTATTAAGGTAAGATTTAACGCCTTTCCTTCCAATGTCTTGAATAATAGATTTTCCAATGGTTGGATCTCAGCAGTGTGTATGTGATAATAGATCTATAGAATCTTTACAACATATACTATTCTGTTGTTCACCACATTAGGTTTCTCGGATCAGATTTTTGTCCCCTTTATTATTGGAAATCTCAGGTGACTCCTTGGAAACACAGCTAATACATTTATTGCAAGATTCTGATCCGAGTAGGTCCCTTTCTGTTGCCAGATTTCTGATAACAGTATTAGCCTATAAAAGGAAAAATGGATTACTCTATGATTATTGATTTTGCCTAAATAATATTGATTTATACTGATAATTTGATATTTTAAGCGCTATATTGTTCTTATTTTAATGGAATTTAGAAACTTACGGATTGAGATGTACTTGATTTAAATGTAATTTAATTTATTAATTTTATCTTGTTATACCTGTTCTGCTGTATGATGTATTGAATGTGGGCCTATGGCCGTAATAAACTATCTATCTATCTATCTATCTATAAGCCCAGTTACAGGGAACCAGGCAGAGGGCCTTCTCGGTAGTGGCGCCCGCCCTGTGGAACGCCCTCCCACCAGATGTCAAAGAGAAGAACAACTGCCAGACTTTTAGAAGACATCTGAAGGCAGCCCTGTTTAGGGAAGCTTTTAATGTTTGATGCATTATGATATTTTAATATTTTGTTGGAAGCCGCCCAAAGTGGCTGGGGAAGCCCAGCCAGATGGGCGGGGTATAAATAATAAATTATTATTATTATTAAGACACTTAACACCGTTTCACTGACCCCTTTGTATCGCAAACAACAGGGAGGATGGCCTGACCTTGCAGGGCAGAGCTTGCAGGGCAGCAGCTGAAGAAGGAGAAAAAGGGTTTTCTTGTGTGTGTGTTTCTTTGTGGCTGATTAGCTGCTCTCCCTGTGCAGTTTGATCCATCTTTTAGATTCAGGGGAGCTAGTCTCAAACGTTTGTTGGGGGAGACCTAGGTTTTTTTTGGGGGGGGGAGTTATTTGTCCTGTCTTCACGCTTTTTTTGATGGAGGACCGCTGTAGCCACCCCCAACGACACGTTCTCAAGATGGAGGGGGAGGGAACAGCTGCAGTCGCCTGCGGTTCCTGCGCAATGTTTGCCATCTTGCCAAAGGTTGCAGGCAGCTTTACCTGCAGCAATTGCATGTTGATTGTCTTCTTAAAAGACAAAGTCCAGCAACTGGAGGAACGTGTAGCTACGCTCCAAAGAATTAGAGAGCTGCAGCTCTTCTTGGAAGCAACAGAGCACACCGTCTCCACCAAGGAGGAGACAGGGGACTCCCCTGAGAAGGAGGCTAGTTCACCAACACAGGAGCCAGATATATGGAGAAACATGACTCGAAGAAGTAGGAGGCCCAGGGTTCGCTCTGATTGTTTAGAAATACACAATCGCTTTGAGGTCCTCTCCCCTAGCATGGAAGACGAAGAGCAGACTCCATTTGAGGATCTCTCCCTCATTACAGTCGATCAGGTATATGAAGACGAGCAGCAAAGTCAGTCCTCAGGGAATGTGCAGGCGACCTTGGAATGGACAGCTCACGGAAGAACCCCGACCAAACCTAAGAGGAGGCGTGTAGTGGTGATAGGGGATTCCCTACTGAGGGGAACAGAAGCAGTGATCTGTGGGCCTGACAAGATGTCTCGGGAAGTTTTATTTTCAAGTAAATGAAATGTTTAAAAAAGATTTGAAGGAAAAGGGCTATGTAGAAAAAGAATCTAACTTTCAAAGGGATATAATAAACAATGAATATAAAACGCTGTCAAAAATGTATAAGGTATTGTTGGAATGGCATACCAAAGATGAAGAGGTTAAAACGGTAATGGTACAATGGGCAAAAGATTTTGGGTACAATATTCAATTGGATGAATGGGAAAAATTGTGGAAAGAGAATATAAAATTTACTGCATGTACGTTACTGAAAGTAAATGTTATGAAAATGTTTTATAGATGGTACATTACACCAGTAAAGTTAGCTAAGATGTATAAGATGTGTAACAAATGTTGGAAATGTAAAGAAAAAGAAGGGACGTTCTTTCATGTGTGGTGGGAATGTAAGAAAGTGAAAAGCTTTTGGGAAATGATATACAATGAAATGAAAAAAAAATGTTAAGATATACTTTTGTAAAAAGACCGGAGGCTTTTCTCTTAGGGATTGTAGGAAAGGATATAAGAAGAAAAGACTGTAAACTCTTTCAATATGCGGCAACGGCAGCCAGAATCTTAATTGCCCAGAAATGGAAACAAGAAGAAATACAGACAATAGAAGAATGGAGACCGAAATTGACAGACTATGTGGAATTGGATAAATTAACTGGGAAAATTAGATATACCAAAGACCAAAAGTTCATCGAAGACTGGGGAAAGTTTGTAGATTATCTGAAAAACATGTGGTACGAACACAACGCTAGTGGGATTTCAAGAGGCACTGTAAAAATGGAGAAGTATTGTCAGCAGTAAATAGTGGGAGAAGTTACAGATAGGTAGCCGTGTTGGTCTGCCATAGTCAAAACAAAAAAATTCCTTCCAGTAGCACCTTAAAGACCAACTAAGTTAGTTCTTGGTATGAGCTTTCGTGTGCATGCACACTTCTTCAGATTCACACTTCTTCAGCCCCCCCCCCCAGGGACCGAGGGAGATGCTCAGAGCCCAGCCAAGAGCCAAAGCCCCCCCCAAAGGAACCGAGGGAGATGCTCAGAGCCCAGCCAAGAGCCAAAGGCCCCCCAAAAAAGGGACCGAGGGAGATGCTCAGAGCTCAGCCAAGAGCCAAAGGCCCCCCCCCAAAAGGGACCGAGGGAGATGCTCAGAGCCCAGCCAAGAGCCAAAGGCCCCCCCAAAAAGGGACCGAGGGAGATGCTCAGAGCCCAGCCAAGAGCCAAAGGCCCCCCCCCCAAAAAGGGACTGAGGGAGATGCTCAGAGCCCAGCCAAGAGCCAAAGGCCCCCCCCAAAGGGACTGAGGGAGATGCTCAGAGCCCAGCCAAGAGCCAAAGGCAGCCCCCAAAAGGGACCTAGGGAGATGCTCAGAGCCCAGCCAATAGCCCAAGGCCCCCCCAAATAGGATCCCTTGCCATAGGCGGAACCAGGGGGAAGCTGCCCCCTTAGAGCCATTCAAAATGACAGAAATGAATAGCAATCAGAGTTCTGCCCTGGCTAAGAGAGTGCGCAATGGGGGGGGGGACTGAGCTGGGGGGACTCGGCACTGCAAGGGTTAAGGGAAGTGAGCTGCCTTCCTAGAGAGTCCAGGATGAGGTTTCCGGCTTCCCAGGCAGCAAGGCTCCTCTTCTTCCTTAGTCTTCCCGCCTCTTCGTCACACACACCCCCCCCCCGGACCCTCCTCTCTTTCCCAGGGAGGCTTCTCTTCTCAGAGCCCAATTCTGGGCGAGAGAGGGCTGAGGAGGGGGGACTGGCCTTGCAAGGGTTAAGGGAAGCGAGCTGCCTTCCTAGAGAGGCCAGGAAGCAAGGGGGGGCAGGTCCTCCAGAGCCAAGGCCCCCTCCCTCCCCAGTCCTTTCCTGCTTGGGTGTCTCTCCTGCAAGGGCTGCCTGACTGTCCCTCCTGGGATCTGGTGAGTCTCCTCTCTCTCTGGGATCTAGTGAGTCTCCTCTCTCTCTGGGATCTAGTGAGTCTCCTCTCTCTCTGGGATCTGGTGGGGGTCCCAGGGCTGCAGCAGGGGAGGGGGCTGGGGGGACCCCAAGTCAGGGAGGAGAGGGTCCTGCCAGGGAGGGGCCAGGTCTCCCACGCTCTCCTTCCTGCAGAGCAGAGGATCCCAAACTCAGTTGGCCTTCCGCCCCCCCTTCAGAAAAACAATGACTCCCACGAAATCTCCCTTCTGTAAACAAAGGAGTCCCTGGTACTGTGTGACGTCGCTCAGCGTCACTGCAGAACAGAGGAAACATCTGCAAATGGTTTTCCAAAGCTGGACAAGGAGGTGGACTAGACACCCCACGCCCCAAAAAACCCACGGGGAGGGAGGAATGAAAGGTGGGAAAGAGAGGCCAGGAATAAAGAGAGGGATCCCAGCCCAGAGTCTGGCTGCTGCATTGGGGACCAGTTTCCCAGTGTCTCCCAGGGCAGCTCCCCACGGAGGTCACTGCAGCAATCCCCTCGCACCCAGAGCAGGGCATCCCAGGACCACATCCTCTCTGTCCCAAAGGGATTGTTGCTGGCAAAGCAGCCGGAAATGGGCGCTGCTACTCCCTGAGCCTCCAGGGACCTTGGCATCAGTGGCTGTGTGTGTGTTAAGATGTCTAAGAGAATAATAATAATAAATTGCCTGCCTATATTTCAAGGGAGATGTATTTGGCCCCATCCACTTGGCCCTCAGGGGGTTGTCCAGTTACACACCTGGCCCTCAGAGCAAAGAAAAAGGGACCCCACCCCAGGAGTCTGTTTTTCAGAGTGGCAGAGAGTCCAAGTGCAAGTAAAGGAGACAGACGCAGGGGGGAAATGTGCCCTGAAGTGGGGGTGGGGGGAGAACAACTCCTGAGGACCCCCGGATGAGGACCCCCACTAGAGCCAAGCATCCATTTTTCAAATGACTCCCTTGTCAGTCAGTTCTGACTTCATGCATTGACTGGAAGGCAGGAGCAACCAGGCTGACTCATCTCCCAGAAATCCCTTCAGTTGCCTCCACATTCTGCATTGCTAGAGGGCTGGAGACTTACTTCTTCTCCCCTTCCTCCTCCTCTTTCTTTTCAAAAAGGTATCTCATGGTTTGGGCTCTGGTACCGTCCAGTCCTGATTCCTGGCAAGACTCATCCATGCTTGTTCAGGGATCTGTTTCTTCTCCTGACCTACAAATTCTGTAACAGAACAATGGATTTGCTTTCTAGGATTTGCTAGAGCTTCTCATTAAGCCGGACAGGACTTGGCAGAAGACCAAAGGGTTCCTTCCGATCTCTCCGAGGCTTCCTGAGAGCACAGATGGATGAGCAAGACCCAGCTGGCCCTGAAGCAGGAAGAGGCCATGCCAACCAAACTGGGAGCAGTGGGGGATTCTGGGAAAACTCTGGGCAGAAGATCCTGGGTGAGGAGGGCACCCTCCGCTCAGAGGTGCAGAGCCAGCAGTTGAGGCAGTTCTGCTGCAATGAGGCCAAAGGACCCCGTGAGGTTTGCAGCCGATTTTACCACCTTGACCTTCAGTGGCTGAAGCCAGAAAGGCACACGAAAGCTGAGATGCTGGACCTGGTGATCTTGGAGCAGTTCCTGGCTGTCCTTCCCCTGGAGATGGAGAGCTGGGTGAGGGACTGTGGAGCCGAGACCAGTTCCCAGGCGGTGGCCCTGGCCGAAGGTTTCCTCCTGAGTCAGGCAGAGGAGAGAAAGCAGGTGAGGGAGACTTTCCTCTGGATACTACCTTGACCAGAGCCAGGGCCTTTTCGGATGTGGCACCGTCCTGGTGGAACGCTCTCTCACAAGAGACCAGGGCACTGTGGGATTTGACATCTTTCCTCAGAGCATGCAAGACAGAGCTGTTCCGCCAGGCATTTGTTCAGGGTTCAGTCTGATTCTTTTCTTTCAGCACAAGAATAAGCATTAAAGAGGCTTCCTAGCCCACTCACACCTCCTTTATAAGACCAGTGGTAACAGTAGTTGGCCCTAGCGAATATTAACCACTCTCATTTTTACTTGACTTGATCATGGATGGAGGATTTGACCTGGCATGTGTAACAGAGACTTGGTTGGATGAAGCAGATGGGCCTGTTCTTGCCGCTGCTTGTCCACCAGGTTTCTCTTACGCACAGCAACCCAGGTCATGTGGGCGGGGAGCGGGGGTTGCAGTGATTTTTAGGAAGTCGTTAGTTTGCACCAGGCGTCCTATTGGGAAGACCCAGTTCTCTGAGTGCATGTTCTGGAAGTTGGGCAATAGGGGCAGTACAGGATTCCTTTTGGTGTACCGACCTCCCCGCTGCACCAAGGATTCCCTGCCCGAGCTGCTTCAGGTTGAGGCGGATGTTCTCCTGGAGACACCTAGCTTGGTTGTCCTGGGGGATTTTAACATCCATGCCGACACGACCTTACAAGGGGCCGCTCGGGACTTTGTGGAAAGCATGGCCTCCATGGGGCTGTCCCTGAATAAGTCTGGCCCAACCCATAGCCGCGGACATGCCTTGGACCTGGTGTTTACCTCTATGGATGTTGGTGATCTGACACTAAGTAAAAGCGAAACGAAAGAAGTGCCATGGTCAGATCACTTCCTGGTGCAACTTGACTTCTCTGCGACCCTTCGGATGGTCCGCCCCCGCCACTTAATGGATCCAAATGGTTTCCAGAGAGTGGTAGGGGATGCTTTATCCCATGTTGATGGCCTTTCAGCTGATTCCCTGGTGGCCCGCTGGAATGTGGAGTTAACCAGGGCTATTGACTGTTTGGCTC
Organism: Podarcis pityusensis; assembly: GCF_964106645.2. Classification (NCBI taxonomy): domain Eukaryota; kingdom Metazoa; phylum Chordata; class Lepidosauria; order Squamata; family Lacertidae; genus Podarcis; species Podarcis pityusensis. Next base: position 564,926 of record NC_138027.1, read on the forward strand.
CGAAGCGCCCTCTCCGATTGCATGGAGCCTGGACAGACCCGTGGTTTTCCACGGATCTGAGGGCAATGAAACAATCATTGAGACGGCTAGAGCGCCGGTGGCGGATGACCCATTCTGAAGCTGACCGGACACAGGTTAGAGCTCAATGTCGAGCCTACCAAGTGGCGGTAGCGACGGCGAAGAAGACTTTCTTCACCACCTCTATTGCATCTGTAGAAAACAGCAGCAGGAGACTTTCTTAGGTGGTCCGCAATTTAGCGGAACCACCTGCTACATCGTGGCCCAGTACGGGCCACATGATCTCCTGCAATGATTTTGCAAAGTTTTTTGCAGATAAAGTCGCTGAGATTCGGGAAGAGGTAGACGCCACCGTGGGAGCAGGGCCGGGGCGGGAGAGTGCTAGAGTCCTGTCTAGTCAAATTGCGTGGGATCAGTTCCAATCTGTTACCTCCGAGGATGTGGACAGGCTGCTTGTTTTTTTTTTTTTTTAAAGATATTTATTAAAGATTTTAAACATTAAATTCACCAAACACATATAACACCCTCACCCAAATACAACAAACAAAGAACAATAGAAAAAAGCAAAAAACAAACAAACATATAGTAACAAACACACCACAAAATCAAATATCTAACATCCATCTTTTCTTAAACTTTTGGACTTCCTCGCATCTCCCATCCCTGCGTTCCCAGTTATAGAATTATAAACAGCAATTTATCACCTTATTTCAACTCTTATTTTGTAGTTTTCAAATATTATGTCCCCAACTTTAAACATTTTTATCAAATACTTAAATACTTAATTTAGACATAATGTCATTCCAAAATTTATCTTATTTCTCAAATCTCACTTATTCTCATGTTTCTTTCAACTAAATTGCTGGTGCTGTGTTGTTTTCAGTCCTGCATCCTTCTTAACACTCATACAATTTACAATGTTTTTGTAAATAGTCCTTAAACTTTTTCCAGTCCTCTTCCACTGCCTCTTCTCCCAGGTCTCGGATTCTGCCAGTCATTTCTGCCAATTCTATATAGTCTATCAGTTGCGTCTGCCATTCCTCCAGAGTGGGCAACTCTTGGGTCTTCCAATGTTTTGCGATAAGTATTCTTGCTGCTGTTGTTGCATACATAAAGAAAGTTCGGTCCTTCTTTAACACCCTCTGGCCAACAATGCCCAAAAGGAAGGCCTCTGGTTTCTTAGGGAAGGTATACTTAAATACCTTTTTCAACTCATTATATATCATTTCCCAGAAAGCCTTAACCCTAGGGCAGGTCCACCAGAGGTGAAAGAATGTTCCTTCAGTTTCCTTACATTTCCAACATTTGTTATCAGGCAGGTGATATATCTTTGCGGACAGGCTGCTTGGACGAGTGAAACCAACCACCTGTCTCCTGGATCCTTGCCCATCCTGGCTTATAAAAGCTAGCCGGGAAGGGCTGGGCGATGGGCTTCGTGGGGTGGTGAATGCTTCCCTCCTTGAGGGAGCCTTCCCAGACCTGCTGAAAGAGGCGGTTATTAAACTGCTTCTTTAAAAACCATCTTTATTGCAGCCACGATGGCCAACTATCGCCCAGTCTCAAATCTTCCATTCTTGGGCAAGGTGATTGAGCGAGTGGTTGCCGAACAACTCCAGGCACGCCTGGAAGAAGCGGACCATTTGGATCCCTTCCAGTCGGGATTCAGGCCTCATCACGGGACTGAAACTGCCTTGGTCGCACTGGTTGATGATCTCCGGCGGGCTAGGGACAAAGGTGAGAGCTGTTTCCTAGTTCTGCTGGATCTCTCAGCGGCGTTTGATACCATTGACCATAACATCCTTCTGGACCGTCTTGAGGGGCTGGGAGCTGGGGGCACTGTCATACAGTGGTTCAGCTCCTTCCTCCTGGGCCGTGTTCAGAAAGTGGTGGTGGGGGATGAGTGTTCAGACCCCTAGGCTCTCACTTGTGGGGTGCCTCAGGGTTCTGTCCTCTCCCCCATGCTTTTCAACATCTACATGCAGCCGGTGGGAGAGATCATCATGGGGTTTGGGCTGGGTGTTCATCAGTATGTAGATGATACCCAGCTCTACCTCTCTTTCAAATCAGAACCAGTGAAGGCGGTAACGGTCCTGTGTGAGTGTCTGGAGGCAGTTGGTTGGTGGATGGATGGTGGCTAACAGGTTGAGATTGAATCCTGACAAGACAGAAGTACTGTTTCTGGGGGATAGGAGGCGGGCAGGTGTGGAGGATTCCCTGGTCCTGAATGGGGTAACTGTGCCCCTGAAGGACCAGGTACGCAGCCCATGCTTTTTCTGGGAAGGCATCCATGGAATGAGATCTCACACCCTTAAAGTTTTTTACTTTTCCATTATCTTTCTGCTATTTCTTGTCATTCATTCTCTATTTTGAATCCTTGTTGCTTTTTCAGGAAAAGGATTGTTTTGAGGAAATGGACCTGGATTCCTGTGAGGCAGAGAGGCCTCCGTTGGACACCAGAGAGAGGCCACTGGGTAAGGAGGAAGGCGGTTTTTCTCCATTTGGTCTCATTCTGTTGGTTTCCCATATAATCTCTGGGTTCTTTTCATCAAGTTTTTTTTTTGGGGGGGGGGAGTTGGGAGGAAGGGTCCAGAGGAGGAGAGATGTATTTCTGCATGACTAACATATGAAATGGGCACAAATGTCCAAATGCACTCAGCAGGTAAGGCTTTCTCAAAAGCCCATCTATAGTTAGAGATGCCCTGTTTCACCTGTGAGAGACATGGGCACGCCTGGCATCCTGCTTACCTGTTTTCTCTTTCAGGAGACAGAATGATGCCGGCAAGACCTCCTGATCCGTCTTTTCATGGGGGCAGAAGGGAAGCAGCGGCTGTGGAACCAGATCAGGTCAGGGGAAGCTGCCTTGGGATAGAGGCTGACGGATGGAGCAATGTCATGGACTGGTTGGGCACAGAGGAATGGTGGGAGGAAGCAGCCGGGGAACCAGGAAGGGAAGATGTCTCAGCCCAAGGAGTGGAGGTGGAGGAAGGATGAGCAGTGCAAGGAAGAAGAGGGAGAAGTCTGGGAAGAGGAGGTGTCAGAAGCTGAAGGGGTAACAGGGCTTAGTGAGCTGGGAGACTCTGAGGCAGAATGCAGTCCAAAATCGGAGGCAGAAGAGGAAGGAGGCGAGTGGGAGGAGTAAAGGTCGAGAGGAGAGTCAGGAGAAGGAGGAGCCACCGGGGGCTCCCTCTCCTTCTGCCATAAGCAGGAGACTTCTGACAATGGAGGAGCAAAGGCAGGCTGCACACTGGCGCACTGTTGGATCACTTGCCAGAAACCCCAGAGAGAGGGGACTTGGAAAGCTGTGGGGAGCTAGGGGCCTTCTCTTTTGGCAGCTGATTTCATGGAGAAAGACCCTGTCATGGAATTCTACTCAGTATTGATCCAGGCAGAACTCCAAAGTATAGTTACCAGAGTGAAAACGTAAAGACGTTGCAGGATCCCCCAAAATAGACCAGAGGCAATTGTATTTCACCCAGCAGAGCTTTACTGCTACTGAAGACAAATGAGCATAATGGTCCCAAATCCAAAACATTCAGGATTGGCCCTGTCCATAAGAAATCCAGTTGCAGCAAACTTAACTGAAATTTCCCACAACTTATAATAAGTTTAAACTTCAACACTCAGCATACTATGTACAGAACACCAGAAGGAAGAGAGAGAGAGAGAGAGAGAGAGAGAGAGAAACCCAGGCTCCTTCTGGCCTCTTCTTATAGTCAGCATGACCTTGACAGAAGACATAACAGAACCACTTTAACCCAGCTGTACTCAGGCTGCGGGGGCTGGGTCCTTGTGCCAAAGGCCAAGCTCAGAAAGGGTGGCACTAGGTCCCAAAAGATGATTATCTGTGGGTATGAGCCAGGGCCCAAGGGGTGGAGATTTGCCTATCCAACAGGCAATCAGTCCAGGATTCTGCTCAGCAGCAGTGCTGAGTTCTGTGAGTAGAATGGATGGACACGCATACATGGGAACCCTGATGTTCTTTCAGAGAGTCTGCAAGACTCTTCTGATGAGGAAGAAATAGAGGTTGAACCTGCTGCTGAGGCACAGAGTCCTGACCCAGAGCAGGTAGAGGGAAGAACTTCTCCTAAAACTGAAGCTTGTACAGAGAAGTGCTCCTTCCTCACCCACAGGTTCAGCTGAGAAGTCTAAACGGCGCAGTAAGTCAGAGGGGGAGCTCTCTGAGGCCAAGGACGTTCTAGCTGGTCCTAGTGGGTCTGAGGGGGTACCTGAAACTGGGTTGAGACGTTCAGCTCGCACAACAAAAGGTAAACCTCCTGACAGGTTTGCAGTCACAAGTGTGTGGGTTGGCATGGCACAGTGTGAACCCGAGAGTTTTGAGGTTGTTCAGAAACTGCCTCAGGAAGAAGCCAGGAAATGGCATGAGGCAATGCAGGAGATGAGCTCAATGGGGTCTCTAGGTGTATTCTCCCTCACAACGTTGCCAGTGGGCAAACAGGCCGCGACCAGCCACTGGGTTTACCATCTTAAACCCACAGCAACAGGCTAGGCCAGTAGCCAGAGGGTTCACACACAAAAGAGGCTGCATTATACTGAGGTATATGCTCCCACTTCCAGAAGTGAAATTCTGCACATGCTCTTAGCCATTGCTGCACAAAGAGTTTTTCAGGTGAATCACTTTGATGTGGATTTGAACTCAGACCTCCAGGAGGATCTGTACATACTTCCTCCTCCACCGTTTGAGGGCAATGAGCCGAATACTGTATGGAAGCTTCACAAGTCCATTTATGGCTTAAAGCAATCGGCCAGAAATTGAAACTTGTACCTGAATGAAGCCTTAGAGAAGCTAGGTTTCAGGAAGAGTCTTGCTGACAGCTGCCTGTACCTTAAAGGGTCAGGAGTCACAGGAAATGTTGTTGATCTTTGTTGATGACATCATTCACATCTCAGGGGTAAACAAACAGGTGCAGAAGTTTGCCAAAGAGCTTGGAAAACGGTTTTAGCTCAAGAACCTGGGTGCAGTAAGGATCTACTTAGGTGTTCAGATAGACAGGACTGAAGATGGAAGCTTCTTGCTCAGTCAGAAAGGCAAGATTGAGCAGTTGCTTGAGAAGTTCAGAATGTCTGATTGTGCAGGGGTTAGGGCACCCATGGAGACAAGCTACGTGAAAGACAGTTGGCTAGCAGCACGCATTGCGTTTGAGAACGCTGAGCTCTTCCAGTCCGCTTTGGGTAGTCTGTTGTATCTGTCCCAATGGAGCAGGCCGGACATTGCTTTTGCTACCAATCTGCTCAGTAGGGAAGCATCAAAGCCAATCTAAATGCCTGGCATGGTATCAAGCGGGTGCTGCGTTACCTGCAGGATACCAAGGACTTCAGTCTCAAGCTGTCAGCTGCAGGTGAGACGGCGCTTACTTGCAGGGCAGATAGCGACGGGGCGAATCTGGATGACAGGAAGTCCGTATCTGGGATGGTAATAAACCTTGGGGAATCTCTAGTTGGGTGGAAGTCCCAGAAGCAAAGTCTCATTGCTCTGTCCTCTACTGAGGCTGAGTTCATTGCACTGTCAGAATTGTGCAGGGAACTGGGGTTCTATAGATGCCTAGTGCAAGATGGGGATTGTTGCCTGCCCATCACTGTTTGGGAAGACAATCAACCCTGTCTGAAGTTGGCAGAATCTGGGCAGTTGAAGGCCAGAACCAAGCATCTAGACATACGTTTCCAGAATGCGTGTAGCAGATCATTGTGTAGCAGATCATACTTCTGATGTCTCAGAAGAGGACATCAGAAAGGGAGGGAGAGTGCTCCTGAAGGTAGGAGTCTATCAATTGATGAAGATAATCATCCAAATGTCATAGACCAAATGGAGCAAACAGCACGCAGACCTAGTGGTGGTAGGAAAAAATCATTAAATAAGAGACACGGGGGAATGATTAATGGACTTCAATGTCTGTACACTAATGCGCAAAGCATGGGAAATAAACAAGACGAGCTTGAGCTCTTGGTGCAGCAAACTAAATATGACATAATAGGCATCACTGAAACCTGGTGTGATAAGTCCCACGATTGGAATGTAATAATGGGGGGATACAATCTATTTCAGAGAAACAGACCAGACAAGAAAGTAGGAGGAGTGGCGTTATATTTCAGAGATGTGTATACCTGTGAAGAGATCCAAGATTTAGAACCTCAAAGCCAAAGTGAGAGCATTTGGGTCAAAATTAAGGGAGAGAAGAATAACAGTGACCTCATTGTGGGAGTTGACTATAGATCCCCAAGCCAAACGGAGGACATAGATGATGCCTTCCTGGAACAGATGGCCAAGCATGCAAAAAGAAGGGAGATAGTAGTAATGGGGGACTTCAATTACCCGGATATTTGTTGGATGTCAAACTCAGCCAAGAGCATAAGGTCAAACAGATTCCTCACTGGCCTTGCAGACAACTTCATTGTCCAGAAAGTGGGAGAAGCAACAAGAGGAACAGCCATTTTAGATCTGGTCCTAACCAATGTTGATGACCTGGTTAGTGGGGTAGAAGTGGAAGGATCATTAGGCGCAAGTGATCATGCTCTTCTGAAGTTTACTATACAGCGGAAAGGAGCAGCCAAGCATATTAGAACTCAATTTCTTGACTTTAAGAAAGCCGACTTCATAAAACTTAGGGAAGTGCTGGGTGAGATCCCATGGACAGTAATACTAAAAGGAAAGGGAATTCATGATGGCTGGGAGTTTGTTAAGAGGGAGATAGTAAAAGCACAACGTCAGGCAATACCAAGGAGACGGAAACATGGAAGGTGCCTAAAGAAGCCTGGGTGGCTATCTAAAGAACTTTGAACTGAGTTAAGATTAAAAAAGGATGTGTACAAAAAATGGAAAAGGGGGGAAACCACCAAAGAGGAATTCAAACAAATAGCCAGCACGTATAGACACAAAGTCAGAAAAGCAAAAGCACAGAATGAAGTCAGGCTTGCTAGAGAGGTTAAAAGCAACAAAAAAAGCTTTTATGGCTATGTTCGTAGCAAAAGGAAGAACAAAGAAACAGTGGGGTCCCTCAGAGGAGAAGATGGTGAAATGCAAACAAGGGACACAGAAAGGGCTGAACTCCTCAATGCCTTCTTTGCCTCAGTCTTCTCCGATAAAGAAAACAATGCCCGACCTGAAGAATTTGGAGCAAATGATTCAGCAAAGGAAACACAGCCCAGAATAACTAAGGAGATAGTACAAGAATACTTGTCTAGTTTAGATGTATTCAAGTCTCCAGGGCCAGATGAACTGCATCCAAGAGTATTAAAAGAACTGGCAGATGTGATCTCAGAACCACTGGCAGTCATCTTTGAGAATTCCTGGAGAACAGGCGAAGTCCCGGCAGACTGGAGGAGGGCAAATGTTGTCCCTATTTTCAAAAAGGGGGAAAGAGAGGACCCAAATAATTACCGCCCAGTCAGTCTGACATCAATACCAGGGAAGATTCTGGAGCAGATCATTAAGCAAACAGTCTGTGAGCACCTAGAAAGGAATGCTGTGATCACCAATAGTCAGCATGGATTTCTGAAAAATAAGTCATGTCAGACTAACCTGATCTCGTTTTTTGACAGAATTACAAGCCTGGTAGATGAAGGGAACGCAGTGGATGTAGCCTACCTTGATTTCAGCAAGGCATTTGACAAGGTGCCCCATGATATTCTTGTATAGAAGCTGGTAAAATGTGGTCTTGACTATGCTACCACTCAGTGGATTTGTAACTGGCTGACTGACCGAACCCAAAGGGTGCTCATCAATGGTTCCTCTTCATCCTGGAGAAGAGTGACTAGTGGGGTGCCACAGGGTTCTGTCTTGGGCCCGGTCTTATTCAACATCTTTATCAACGACTTGGATGATGGACTCAAGGGCATCCTGATCAAATTTGCAGATGACACCAAACTGGGAGGGGTGGCTAACACCCCAGAGGACAGGATCACACTTCAAAACGACCTTGACAGATTAGAGAACTGGGCAAAAACAAACAAGATGAATTTTAACAGGGAGAAATGTAAAGTATTGCACTTGGGCAAAAAAAATGAGAGGCACAAATACAAGATGGGGGACACCTGGCTTGAGAGCAGTACATGTGAAAAGGATCTAGGAGTCTTGGTTGACCACAAACTTGACAGGAGCCAACAGTGTGACGCGGCAGCTAAAAAAGCCAATGCAATTCTGGGCTGCATCAATAGGAGTATAGCATCTAGATCAAGGGAAGTAATAGTGCCACTGTATTCTGCTCTGGTCAGACCTCACCTGGAGTACTGTGTCCAGTTCTGGGCACCACAGTTCAAGAAGGACACTGACAAATTGGAACATGTCCAGAGGAGGGCAACCCAAATGGTCAAAGGCCTGGAAACGATGCCTTATGAGGAACGGCTAAGGAAGCTGGGCATGTTTAGCCTGGAGAAGAGGAGGTTAAGGGGTGATATGATAGCCATGTTCAAATATATAAAAGGATGTCACATAGAGGAGGGAGAAAGGTTGTTTTCTGCCGCTCCAGAGAAGCGGACACGGAGCAATGGATCCAAACTACAAGAAAGAAGATTCCACCTAAACCTTAGGAAGAACTTCCTGACAGTAAGAGCTGTTCGACAGTGGAATTTGCTGCCAAGGAGTGTGGTGGAGTCTCCTTCTTTGGAGGTCTTTAAGCAGAGGCTTGACAACCATATGTCAGGAGTGCTCTGATGGTGTTTCCTGCTTGGCAGGGGGTTGGACTCGATGGCCCTTGTGGTCTCTTCCAACTCTATGATTCTATGATTCTATGACATTTCCCTTTTCTTTTAGGGTCCAGTGTGCTTTGAAGATGTCGCTGTTTGTTTCACGGATGAGGAATGGGCATTGCTGGATCCTGACCAGAGAGCTCTGCATAAGGACGTCATGGAGGAGAATGGTGGGATCGTGGCCTCTCTTGGTAAGGCTCCCTGTGGGATCGTCCTATCTGCCTGGAAATTCAAAAAATACCTCTATGTAACAAACCTCATACATTTCCAGAGAGCTCAACAGCGCCCAATACAACACCTGGGAACCTAACACCCCCACAATAAACCTTGAACAGCAAATTCCAGCTTTTTCTGTGAACCATCTTCCTCCAGTTCTGCCTTTTTGTACCACGGTTGGGTCTCTGAACTGCCCAGGCATCTTAAATGTCAGCTTCAGTGTTGGTATCTGAAGAAGTGTGCATGCACACGAAAGCTCATACTAATAACAAACTCAGTTGGTCTCTAAGGTGCTACTGGAAGGAATTTTTTTTATTTAGCTTCAGAGTTGTGCGGAAAGATAAGTAGCTTCTGTCAAGTTTTCTGTTTTTGATTTTGCTGCTGTCAGTCTTGGGTTGACCAGAGAGACGACTGACATGGGAGATGGAGGGGATGCCATGACTGGGCCAAACAAAATCCATCCCAGAGAAGAGCCAGGCTTATTGAATCTCAGGTAGTAGTAGCAGTGATGATGATGATGATGATAATAATAATAATAATAATAATAATAATAATAGTAATAATAGTAATAGTAATTTTTATTTTTACTTTGCCCATCTGGCTGGGTTGCCCCAGCTGCTCTGGGCGGCTTCCAACACTTACATAAACCAGAAACATTAATCATAACAATCTGTCCCCATATAAAAAGTACATTAACTTTAAAATGAACAACTTACACTAGTGGCCAAAATAGTGGAAACCTTTTGGAGAAAGTGTATTTCAGAGCTTGGATACCTCATGACACCACTTTTTGGGGAGTAATAGCATAAAACTATATATCAATGGAAAGATAATTTAATGAAGAATGTAATGGTTTTCTTCTTGTCATGCAGGCACAGTCTCTTCATTCTTCGATCATCACTTGCTGTTCTGCACCTTTTCCTGCCTTTACCAGTCTGATTTTGGAGTGACTGAGTCTCTTATACCTCTTCAAAAATATAGACCAGCTTTGGTTAAGTTTTCCCCAATCTTTCTTCTATTTTCTTCATACCTGTAGCCTTGTTCACTTAATACAGTGGTACCCCGCAAGACGAACGCCTCGCAAGACGGAAAACCCGCTAGACGAAAGGGTTTTCCGTTTTGGAGGCGCTTCGCAAAACGAATTTCCCTATGGGCTTGCTTCGCAAGACGACAGCCCATAGGGAAATCTCAGGGACAGCGGGGAAGCGCAGCGCGTCTTCCCCACTGTCCTCGGACCTCCTCCGAAGCCTGTCGGCGGGGCGGGGACACCTCCTCCCGCCGCCGCCGGGCTTCGGAAGGCTCCTCCGAAGCCGGGCGGTGGGGCAGGAACACCTCCCGCCCCCGCCGGGCTTCGGAAGGCTCCTCCGAAGCCGGGCGGTGGGGCGGGAACACCTCCACCCGCCGCCGGGCTTCGGAAGGCTCCTCCGAAGCCGGGTGGCGGGTGGAGGTGTTCCCGCCCCACCGCCCGGCTTCGGAACGGTGCTCCGAAGCCGGGCGGTGGGGAGGGAACACCTCCCGCCGCCGCCCGGCTTCGGAACGGTGCTCCGAAGCCGGGCGGGGGGGAGGGAACACCTCCCGCCGCCGCCCGGCTTCGGAACGGTGCTCCGAAGCCGGGCTGCGGGGTGGGAAGACCTTCTGAAGGCGGGCGGGGGACGAAAGTCTTTGTCCCCCCTGCCTGCCTTCCCAGGGGTTTTTAAATCGCCCCGGACAGCGGAGAAGTCCTCCGCTGTTCCGGGGCGATTTTAAAATGCCGCCCGCCAGCATTTTAAGATCGCCCGGACAGCGGAGAAGTCCTCCGCTGTCCCGGGGTTTTTAAAAATGCTGGGGGTGGGAGGAAAAGCCCTTGTCCCCCCCCCAGCCTTCAGAAGAGGTCCGGGGACAGTCTGTCCCCGGACCTGGTCTGAAGGCGGTTTCCCTAGGAACGCATTAATTGATTTTCAATGCATTCCTATGGGAAACCGTGCATCGCAAGACGAAAAACTCGCAAGACGAAGAGACTTGCGGAACGAATTAATTTCGTCTTGCGAGGCACCACTGTAGTACGATTTTACATCTCTTTCTGGGTAACTACCAACCAAATTGATAGCAATCACATAATACCCTGACAAAAGTCAACCTAAGCAAGTTGTGCTTCCCTTTTCTGGTTATATGTCTATAACATTTGATAGAATACAGATAATTGAACAAATTTGTTGCACTATGTCAGGGAACTGACATCAGAGCAGAGGGGAGAGGCGAGGCTCCCAGATTCTGCAGGAGAGGGAACGAGTAAGGGAAGAGAGAGAACGTCATCTGGGGAAGGAAGTCCAGGTGACACCAGGAAGAAGGGAGAGGGAGAGAGCATCTCGGAGGTGAGGCTCCGAGACTCTTCCAGTGAAGTCAGTGAGGAGGGTGGAGGACCACCACTCGGCACGCCCACTCTGCGCAGAAGGCTTCCGCGCAGAGAGGCGAGGCGAAGGTTGTCCGTTAAGGAATTCTTATGCTGGAGGAAATTTAGGAGACGCCCACTCACGGATTCTGCTAGCGACTGAGCAGCAGCGCAAAGGGCTGCTCAGTCAGGGAAAGACACAACTACCCCTAAGCAGTTTGGAACGGCTGGAGATTTACACACAAGCAACCCCATTTCCCATGACAGCAATCCGTGAGTCCTTTACGTTGCTTGTGTGCAAGAGGACCGGGGTACAGTCATGAGTCAAACCGGAGGAGCCGGCGCAGGAGAGGGGGCCAAAGGCGGACAGAGTCTGGAGGAGAGAAACCGAGACTTGGAGCAGCAACTGGCTCTACTAGCGGCGCGGCTGGATGAAAGGAGGACACATGACGCCCAGGGGAAGATTACCCCCATCGCAAGAAAGGTACCGGGACTTGTGCAGACGTTTGGGGGCAACCCCAGGGATTATAACGCTTTTAAGACAGAAGTGCAGTATGCGCTGGATCTGCAGCACGATGACTTTGCCAACGATGGGGGAAGAGTCGCTTTCGTGGTGGGGCACCTGCAGGGGAGGGCCAGAGATTGGGTCCGACCCTTAATGGCGGCGGAGAACGCGGCTCTGAAGGACTTGAGAAAGTTTTTTAGCGTGATGGATCACATGTTCTCGAGCAATGTTGAAGAGAGTGTGACTCGTAAAGAACTGATGGGGTGCAAGCAAGGAAACCAGTCAGTGAGAGAGTACTGGTCGAGATTTGCTATGCTGATCCATAAACTTGGGTGGGATCTGAGTTCTCAACCAGTACAAATGTTATTTGAGGAGGGCTTATCCTCTTGGATGAGAGACGAACTTTCCCGCTCACCCCGCCCGGAATCGATGGACCAGCTGACCAAGTTGGCGCTCGCTGTAGGAGTCCGACAAGAGACGCGCGCGGTGGAAAGGCGGGAAGGGAGAGCAGAGCGTTGGCATGACAACCGCATTCCAGACATGCCAGCGTCTACTGTGCCACCCGAGGAGCCAATGGAGATTGGAGGAGCGAGTGCGCGCGGGTTTTCAAACCATAGCAAGGTGCGTAAGAAGGAGGGGAAAACCAGTAAGGTGTTTCCTATGCCAGCAGCCGGGACATTTTGCCAGAGTATGCCCTCAGAAGAAGGCGTGGCAAGGAATGGTGGGGGCAGTGGGGAGTGAGGAGGAAAAGAAAGAGGCGCCGGGAAACGGCCGTGCTTGGCTGCAGGAAGGAGGGCACAGCAGCCAGGCGAGCAACCAGTAGAAGTGCCCAAACCAGACCCTCCCCGAGCAGCCATCGCCATAGAGGTGGTGCTAGAGCTGCCAAACGGACACCCCATTAAAGTGAAGGCATTGCTGGATTCAGGCAGCTCTTGCAACTTCTTTAGCAAGGATTTTGTGCTAGAACACCAGCTACAGGTGGTGCCTCTAGAACATCCCCTGCAAGTAACCACTATTGATGGGAGAGAACTTTTGGGAGGGGAAGTGACCCACCAGACCCCGCCCATGAAAATGACAGTTTCCAGACACACTGAGACCATTGCCTTTCACGTAGCCACCTTAGCAGGACCACCTATCTTACTGGGAATGAGTTGGCTGGCACTGCACGACCCAGTAGTAGGGTGGCACCAGCGGACAGTCACCTTTGGGTCAGCTCACTGCGTAGAGCACTGCCAAGAAGGGGAAACCCTGAGGATGGCAGTTGGCAGGGATGGCGGTGGGAGAAAAGGGGAGAGTACCACCTCAGTATGCAGACCTGGAAGAAGTCTTCAGCGAGAGAGAGGCGGATAGACTACCCCCTCACCGGCCCTTTGACTGTCAGATCAACCTACTCCCAGGGGCCCAGTTACCAGTGGGTAAGCTGTACGCCATGTCAGACAGGGAGATGCAGGAGTTGCGGAAGTTCATTGACAAGAGGGGCTTTATACGTGAATCAAGGGCGGTGGGGGGCAGTCCAGTGTTCTTTGTGGACAAGAGAGACTCCAAAGAACCACGCTTAGTCGTAGATTACAGGTCCGTCAACCGGGTATCGGAACCGGTGACCTTCCCAATGCCCAGGATTGATGACATTTTGGTCAGGGTAAGGAAAGGGAAGGTTTTTACCAAGTTGGACCTTCGAGGGGCGTACAATTTGATAAGGATGAGGGAGGGGGATGAATGGAAAACCACGATGTTCACCCCTCTGGGAGCCTTTGAGTATCTCGTTATGCCCTTCGGATTACAATCGGGATCCAGCACATTTCAAGCATTCATGCACCACGTGCTGGGGTCCCTGCTGTACAAGAATTGTGTGGCCTTCCTGGACGACGTGCTTATCTACTCAGAGAACGAGGAGCAGCATGTGAAAGATGTCAGGGAAGTGCTGAAAAGGCTGCAGGAGCATCAGCTGTGGGTCAAACTGGAGAAATGCCAATTCCATGCCCGAGAGGTGGAGTTCCTGGGCTACAGGTTGTCAGACAAAGGTCTGGCAATGGACCCAGGCAAGGTGCAGGCCGTGCTAGAATGGAAGCCTCCCAAGAACAGGAAGGACGTGCAGAGGTTCTTGGGGTTTGCAAATTTCTACAGGAAGTTCATCAAGAACTTCACCCATCTAACGGCACCCATAACGGATTGTCTCAGCAGCAAGAAGAAGTTTGAATGGACGGAAGAGGCCCAGCGTTCCTTTGAAAAGCTTAAGAGGGCTTTCGCGTCGGAAGAGCAGCTCCTACATGTGGATCTGCGGAAGCCGATGAGGCTAGAGACGGACGTGTCAGACAGAGCTGTAGGAGGCATATTGCTCCAGCAGGGAAATGGGGAGTGGAAGCCGTGTGCCTTCTTTTCCAGGAAGCTGAACAAGTCAGAGCAAAACTATACGGTGTACGATCGGGAACTGCTGGCAATTCACGAGGCCTTTCGACGATGGAGACATTTTCTCATAGGCGCACAGCACAAAGTCCAGGTGTGTACTGACCACAAGAACCTGGAATATTGGAGAACGGCGAGAGTGCTGAACCAACGTGCGGTGGGCTCAGGAGTTTTCCAAGTTTAATTTTGAGATTAGGTACGTGCCTGGGAAGGAAAATGTCAGAGCAGACGCCCTCTCCCGCAAGCCCGAATACGAGGAAGGGGAGGGAGGGCCAGAAGCGCGTTATGTCATACCCGAGGACAAATGGGTGTGTGGGGGAGTGTTCGTAGGGAGGCAAGAGCTGGCCGGTTTGACGAGGGATGATCAGTATGCTCAAACCAAGATCAGGGAAATTGGTATTACTGGGGAAACTCGGGGGGGGGGGTTTGAAGTAAAGGACGGGGCATTGTACTATAAGGGTGCTTTGTACATACCTGAGGGGAATTTGAGGAGCAGAATACTCAAACAACTGCATGACAACCCCACGACGGGACATTTTGGCCAACATAAGACAATGTTACTGGTCACCAGGCAGTTTTGGTGGCCACGGGTGAGGGAAGATGTGAAGGAGTATGTACGCGGGTGCCAGTGCTGCCAGAGAGCGAAGGGGGAGAGGACAGCACCTGCGGGGTTACTGGAGCCCTTATCGACACCAGAGAGGCCATGGGAGGTGGTATCAATTGATTTTATGACAGATTTACCCAAAGCCAGGGGGAAAACGGCAGTAATGGTGGTAGTTGACTTGATGACCAAAATGTGCCATTTCATTGCGTGCTCGCATGCGGTGACTGCAGAAGAAACAGCAAAGCTGTTTGTAGAGCATGTTTTCAGGTTGCATGGCGCCCCCTTGAGGATTTTATCCGACAGAGGCCGGCAATTTACGTCCAGATTCTGGAGGAAGCTTATGAGTCTGCTGGACGTCGAGGTTAGTTTCTCAACGGCCAGACATCCCGAAACCAACGGACAAGCAGAGAGAGCTAACAGCATTCTTCAACAATATCTACGCTGCTACGTCAACGAGAGGGAGAATGATTGGGTGGACAAATTAGCGCTGGCTGAGTTTGCATACAATAACGCAGAACATGTGTCCACAGGGATGAGTCCGTTTATGGCGAATTACGGGTGTCACCCCAGGGCTTTCCCAGGGGATGGGGAGGGAAGTTGGAGTGTTCCCGCAGCTGAAAAATTTGTGGAAGAGATGGAGGCTTTACACCAACAGCTTAAGTTAAACCTGGAAAGGGCCAAGGAAGAGTACAAAAGGCAGGCAGACAAGCACCGCAGGGAGGGAGAAAACATAAGAGTGGGGGACCAGGTGTGGTTGTCTACCAAAGGGTTACCGTTCAAAGGAGGGTGCAAGAAGCTACGGCCAAAGAGACTGGGACCGTTCGAAGTAGCCCAGCAAGTTAATCCGGTGGCCTTTAGGCTCAAATTGCCATCTCACATGAAACTGCACCCCGTGTTCCACAGGTCCTTACTCTCACCGTTCAGGGAAGGGAGGGAATTTCTGGGTCAGCAAAGTGAAACACCCTTGCATCCACAGATGGAGGAAAGGGAACTCAGTGGCCATGCAGCTGAAATTCTCGATTCCAGGTGCAAAGGGGGGTGAGTGGAATATTTGGTGGCGTGGGAGGGGGAGCCAGAAGAGGAAAACGCATGGGTCCCAGCAGAAGAGATTAGGGATGAGTATCTGCAGGAGGAGTTTCATAGCAGGTATCCGAGAAAGCCCAAACCACCAGAGAGGTTCTGGGGGGAGCAATTTGGCACCACCGATGAAGAGGAAGAGTTTGCGGGTTTTTCCACCTCCGAAGAGGAGGAATGGGATTTGTCCGGAGAAGAATCCGACTGGGGAGATTGGGGAGAGAGAAGAGACAGCAGCAAATGGAGAGGGGTGTTTGAATCATCGGACGGAGAGGAGAGTTCCTTCCGGGGGTTTCCTGCCTCACCGTCGGAGGAAAGGATGTGGGGTGGAGGGCCCTGGGAGGGAGGTGGATGTCAGGGAACTGATATCAGAGCAGAGGGGAGAGGCGAGGCTCCCAGATTCTGCAGGAGAGGGAACGAGTAAGGGAAGAGAGAGAACGTCATCTGGGGAAGGAAGTCCAGGTGACACCAGGAAGAAGGGAGAGGCAGAGAGCATCTCGGAGGTGAGGCTCCGAGACTCTTCCAGTGAAGTCAGTGAGGAGGGTGGAGGACCATCACTCGGCACGCCCACTCTGCGCAGAAGGCTTCCGCGCAGAGAGGCGAGGCGAAGGTTGTCCGTTAAGGAATTCTTATGCTGGAGGAAATTTAGGAGACGCCCACTCACGGATTCTGCTAGCGACTGAGCAGCAGCGGCAAGGCTGCTCAGTCAGGGAAAGACACAACCACCCCTAAGCAGTTTGGAACGGCTGGAGATTTACACACAAGCAACCCCATTTCCTGTGACACACTACATTCTTGATTAAATTATCTTTCCATTGCTATATAATATTATGGTATTGCAGTCATACCTCGGGTTACAGTCACTTTAGGTTGCGTGTTTTCAGGTTGTGCACTGAGCTGAACCTGGAAGTACCGGAATGGCTTACTTCCAGGTTTCAGTGCTTGCACATGCGCAGAACCACCAAATTACGACCCACGCATGCGCAGATGCAACGCTGCAGGTTGCGAACGCTGCGGGTTGTGAACATGTCTCCCACACGGATCATGTTTGCAACCCGAGCATCCACTGTCCTCCAAAAGAAGTGGTGTTATGAGCCATCAAACATCTGAAATGCACTTTTTTCTAAAAGGCTTTCACAATTTTACCACTACAGTATATCAAAGAAAGCAACATTCAACAACCCATCAGAATCTAATAATAAATATGTTGGTTAATGACAAACAACAAAGGTAATGAACACACACCCAACTCCCTTCAGTTCTTCTTCATTTGTTCCTGAGGATCTAATCCCTTTTTGTCTCCGTTGCAGATTGTGATGAATTGCAGATCGAGAACAAGGCTGAACAAGACAAAATCCCCAGAGAGGAGAAGCCATGGAAAAATTTGGAGTGTGGAGACAGCCGCACTCAGAGCTCGAATCTCACTAAGCATCAGAGAATTCATACAGGAGACAAACCCTATCAGTGCATGGAATGTGGGAAGAGCTTCAGTTGGAGCTCCCATCTCACTTACCATCAGAGAATTCATACAGGTGAGAAACCCTATCAGTGTGTGGAATGTGGAAAGAGCTTCAGTCAGAGCTCCCATCTCACTAACCATCAGAGAATTCATACAGGGGAGAAACCCTATCAGTGTGTGGAATGTGGAAAGAGCTTCAGTCAGAGTTCTGATGTCACTAAGCATCAGAGAATTCATACAGGGGAGAAACCCTATCAGTGTTTGGAATGTGGAAAGAGCTTCAGTCACAGCCATGATCTCTCTTCCCATCAAAGAATTCATACAGGGGAGAAACCCTATCAGTGTGGGGAATGTGGAAAGAGCTTCAATCAGAGCTCCTCTCTCACTTCCCATCAAAGAATTCATACAGGGGAAAAACCCTATCGGTGCATGGAATGTGGAAAGAGCTTCAGTCACGGCCAAAGTCTGAATTCCCATCAAAGAATTCATACAGGGGAGAAACCCTATCATTGTGGGGAATGTGGAAAGAAATTCATTACAAGCTCCAGTCTCACTTCCCATCAGAGAATTCATACAGGAGAGAAACCCTATCAGTGTGGGGAATGTGGAAAGAGCTTCAGGAAGAGCTCGGATCTCACTTCCCATCAGAGAAATCATACAGGAGAAAAACCCTATCAGTGTGGGGAATGTGGAAAGAGCTTCAGGCAGAGCTCGGATCTCACTTCCCATCAGAGAATTCATACAGGGGAGAAACCCTATCAGTGTGGGGAATGTGGAAAGAAATTCATTACAAGCTCCAGTCTCACTTCCCATCAGAGAATTCATACAGGGGAGAAACCCTATCAGTGTGGGGAATGTGGAAAGAGCTTCAGGAAGAGCTCTGATCTCACTAAGCATCAGAGAAATCATACAGGAGAGAAACCCTATCAGTGTGGGGAATGTGGAAAGAGCTTCAGGCAGAGCTCGGATCTCACTTCCCATCAGAGAATTCATACAGGGGAGAAACCCTATCAGTGTGGGGAATGTGGAAAGAGCTTCAATAAGAACTCCAATCTCACTTCCCATCAGAGAATTCATACAAGGGAGAAACCCTATTAGTGTGGGGAATGTGGAAAGAAATTCATTACAAGCTCCAATCTCACTTCCCATCAGAGAATTCATACAGGAGAAAAACCCTATCAGTGTGGGGAATGTGGAAATAGCTTCAGTCAGAGCTCCAATCTCAGTTCCCATCAGAGAATTCATACAGGGGAGAAACCCTATCAGTGCTTTGAATGTGGAAAGAGCTTCAGTCACAGCTCTGCTGTCACTAAGCATCAGAAACGTCATACAGGGGAGAAACCCTTCATTCTATAGCCTTAGGAGCCTTGTTAATACGCACCTTTTTAACCAGGCCTTTGGCTAATTGACATCTAAGGCCATTTTAAAATGTGGTGGGGAGTTGAGTTATGATGTGTATTTTGTGTTTTTATGTTGTAACCGTCCTGAGACATGTGGGAACAGGAGTCAACACTTAGAGGCTGAGGGGGTTTTGCCCCCCAATGATATATTTGAGGGGGCCACTCCCCCAGTTGATAGGCATTGCTATTCCAATGGCCTGCATGCGTCATGTGTTTGATTGTGCAAAGCGGGCCTTACCTGTCCCCCACCAATATTTTATTCAAGTTGGCACCCCTGGGTCGGGTGGTAGACAAATTAAATAAATACATAAATCACCTTCCTTTGCACATGTTTCAGCCTGTCAATATCTTTATTTTTTATCATTTTTAATATTTATGTGCCTTTCATCTGAAGATTTCACAACAGAAACATACAGGATAAAAGCATGGCTTTCTCAAAAACAAGAAAAGCCAGAGAAATCTCTCCTCCCCTTTTTTTGGATGGAGTTACAAACTTTGTTGATCAGGGAACAGCTGTGGAAATAGTGCATCTTGATTTCAGTAAGGCTTTTGACGAAGTCCCCCATAATATTTTTGTGATTAAGCTTCTAAAATGTGGTCTGAATGAGGAAACTCTTAGGTGGATTTGACTGACCGAACCCAAACAGTCCTCCTCCATGGTTCCTCATCATCCTGGGGGAAAGTGACAAGAGGGGTGCTGCAGGGTTCTGTCCTGGGCCCGTTGTTGTTCAACGTCTTTATGAATGACCTGGATGAAGGAACTGAGGGGGTGCTCATCCCATTTGCAGACGACACCAAACGGGGAGCGGAGGCCAATGTGGCAGAAGGCAGAATGAAGCAACCAGAAATCAACTCAACCCGATGGACTGGTGACCCCCTCCTCCTTTTCCTCTCCCCCAAGCCATCAATACAGCTAACACGATCAATATTCCCCCCAGCCTCACACCTCCACAGAGATCCCCACCCAACACCAGTCCAGGTACATAAAAAGACACTCCCCATTACCCAACAATCTACAACTCACTCTCAGCACCCCTCCCCACGCCTTACTAAGTAAAATAATTCCCCTTGTTGCAAGGATTTTTAAGGTACCAGTGAGCCACTCAAATTGTGTTCCAGAATTGACAGACGCAGCAGTGGAGAAAAAGAAAGTGATATTTATTGCTGAGCAATAAGAGACCCAGTGGAATCGTTTCCCAAAGACTGGGCCCCGGGCTCCAGCGCCCAGAGGCTTTATACCTGAGTACATACATCATAGTTCATGACATAATTGATACAATCGCACATAGCAGCAAAAAGAAAACCAATGACCGCATTCAAGCCTTGCCCCCTGATCATGTAAAGAGTTCCCTCCCAACTTCTGCTTTTTCAGTCTGAACATGCATTTAACCTTTCCCCTGATTTATGGTAAGAAGGAAGAAAAAGGAACTTTGGCCCTTACGCTCCTACGCGGCCATCTGCTATACCGGGACATTCTGCGGTTAGCATCTTCCTGTTTGAGCTACTCGGGACCCTGTCTGGACAGGGGGGAAAGTGCCAGCACAGCAGATTTATTGCTTCCCCCTTATGTTAGCGAGACATTGAGAAGAACAAGGGAAGCGAACTGGGGCAGAGTTCATTTCGGATTCTTCCAATCTAAGCAATTTGCCATAAGCTTTTGCAGAAGCCGTCATGATTCAAACATGGATTATATAAAAATCATTATAAGGATATATGGTTATATGGCTAACTGATTCTATGAAAAGCATAAGGGTAAAATTCCTCCAGGTGGTCCTGCTTCACCCTAACCTCAATAAAACAATCCACAAATAGGCTAAAATCTGACAAACAAGCAGCACATTGGGGCTGCCAGAGCATATCAACACCCTCATCCCTACCCCAACTTAACAGTGATGTTAATAACATGAGCAACATTGCTTATGGACACTATATCCAACATAGGCGTCACAAAGTTGGTTGGACGATGGATGGCAGCCAACAGATTGAGGTTGAATCCTGTCAAGACAGAAGTACTGTTTTGGGGGGACAGGAGGCGGGCGGGTGTGGAGGACTCCCTGGTCCTGAATGGGGTAACTGTGCCCCTGAAGGACCAGGTGCGCAGCCTGGGAGTCATTTTGGACTCTCAGCTGTCCATGGAGGCACAGGTCAATTCTGTGTCCAGGGCAGCTGTTTACCAGCTCCATCTGGTACGCAGCCTGAGACCCTACCTGCCCACGGACTGTCTCGCCAGAGTGGTGCATGCTCTGGCTATCTCCTGCTTGGACTACTGCAATGCGCTCTAGGTGGGGCTATCTTTGAAGCTGACCCGGAAACTACAACTAATCCAGAATGCGGTAGCTAGACTGGTGACTGGGAGCGGCCGCCAAGATCACATAACACCGGTCCCGAAAGACCTACATTGGCTCCCAGTGCGTTTCAGAGCACAATTCAAAGTGTTGGTGCTGACCTTTAAAGCTCTAAACTGCCTTGGTCTAGTACAGTGGTGCCCCACAAGACGAATGCCTCGCAAGACGGAAAACTCACTAGACGAAAGAGTTTTCCGTTTTGGAGGTGCTTCGCAAAACGAATTTCCTATGGGTTTGCTTCGCAAGACGACAATGCCTTGCGAGTTCCTGCGGGGTTGTTTTCCTCCCCCCCCCCCTTTTCTAAGCCGATCAGCAGATAAGCCGCTAAAAGCCGCTAATAGCGCTAATCCGCTAATCTGTCAATGGGCTTGCTTCGCAAGACGAAAAAACCGCTAGACGAAGAGAATCACAGAACGGATTCTTTTCGTCTTGCGAGGCACCACTGTATATCTGAAGGAACGTCTCCACCCCCGTTGCTCTGCCTGGACACTGAGGTCCAGCACCGAGGGCCTTCTGATGGTTCCCTCACTGCGAGAAGCCTAGTTACAGGGAACCAGGCAGAGGGCCTTCTCGGTAGTGGCGCCCGCCCTGTGGAACGCCCTCCCACCAAATGTCAAAGAGAAGAACAACTACCAGACTTTTAGAAGACATCTGAAGGCAGCCCTGTTTAGGGAAGCTTTTAATGTTTGATGCATTATGATATTTTAATATTTTGTTAGAAGCCGCCCAAAGTGGCTGGGGAAGCCCAGCCAGATGGGCGGGGTATAAATAATAAATTATTATTATTATTAAGACACTTAACACTGTTTCACTGACCACTTCCTATCGCAAACAACAGGGAGGATGGCCTGACCTTGAACAAAGAACTCCATGCCAGCTGAGACCTAGGACCAACTGGCTAAATGCCAGATGGCCCATGATACCCCAAATAAACACCTATATGACTACATAGGGGATACTTTCTGCAACCCACCCCCCACTCTTTAACACAAATCTTATTTTAACCTCTAGGTCAGCGCAATTTCACTGGTTTGATAGACAATACAAGGTGAGAGACACAGGGCAACCCGAACGGGCTGGCATGGAATCACCCTATATAGTAGATAAGCAAGATGGCTAGCGTAAAAGCAATTACATTAAATGTGAGGGGGTTGGGAAACCCCATCAAAAGAAAATGCATCACTTGTATGTAAACACCATGAAATCACACATCGCCTTCCTACAATAAATACACAACCCTCCCAAACTCCTGAGCGATCCCTGCTTCAGTCAACAATGAGTTGCACCTGGCTCAGCGAAGTCCTGTGGAGTAGCCATAATATTCAGTAGAGACCTGAACTTCAAAGCCGCAACAGTCCTAAAAGACAAAAGAGGCAGACTCATTTTTGCTAAAGGGACACTAGATGGCAAAACTAAACTGACAATTGGCTCCATATATGCCCCAGACTTGAAACAGCTAGAGTTCATCCAAAAAACATTAAACAAATTCCTCTCCTTCGAAGGGGAAGCAATTCCGGGAGGGTGACCTCAACCTAAATATGAAAAGTATATCCCTGAAAGACACCCCTCCTACAACCCCCTGGGCAACCTTCCTCCGAAGGAAACCCCCAACAATTAGGGACTCTTACAATTTGCTAAAAATGCTAAAAACTTGTCTCTATGACATTTGGGGTGAAGAAAACCCAGGAGACACCAGCCACACATTCTTGTCTGGGCGCCATGGCACAGTGTCCACCTGGACAGCATTCTGCTCACACAAGGTCGGATCCCCTCAGTAGAATCAATCAACGTAGGTAACATTAAAATCACAGATCACGCCCCAGTAGAAGTTACCCTCAAAATAGGAGGGGGGACACAAGCCACCCCATCATGGTCCTTCAGTCCCATCCTAACCACAAATAAACAGAGAGAGTCTCACAAA
Source organism: Podarcis pityusensis (assembly GCF_964106645.2). Taxonomy (NCBI): domain Eukaryota; kingdom Metazoa; phylum Chordata; class Lepidosauria; order Squamata; family Lacertidae; genus Podarcis; species Podarcis pityusensis. The sequence goes on from NC_138027.1 coordinate 587,939, forward strand.
ACTCTCCAAAACTACTTCAAGGAAAACAATGTAGGCACAAACAACCCCGCTCCTATGGGATGCAATGCAAGCGGTCACCAGAGGAGCTTGTATAAAAGAGAAAGCATCCCTTAAGAAACAAACCTCCTTAAAAGTTAGCAAGATAGAACAAGACATCACGGCCCTCTCATCATGCTACGAACAAACAGGGTCTAAAAAAGTCCTTAATGTTGTGATATGGATGCAATGCAGCTGCAAACTGCTAGCTTGAAAACAAAACATGATGGGAATGTTGGGACTGTCCGTGGGAAACAGAGGGACAGTCAGTTCACAGGGCAATGCACCGGAATAAGCTCAGAGTGTAATATGAGCTCTTCCTCTTGCTCTTGTACAGGAAGTACAGGAAGTCTTTGTCACTTGTTTGCCGATGCTTGAAGAGAGCAGACATGATTTCTGTTATGCTGAAGAGTCAGAAATAAAGCAATGTAAATAGATGTTTCTGACCATCTATTTCTCCTACCGGGGGGGGCAGGAAAGAGTGGGTGTGCTCTTCCCACGCTGGGGAGGGTCGCCTATCAAGATCTGCCTGGACTGCCAGGACGTGGGCAGCCAGAGTAGATCATCGGAGCTCAAGCCGGGGGCCTGGGAGAGATGCCAGCTTCTCCCGATAGAGGCTTGAATTCCAACACTTAAAGCTATAGAACAAAAACGGAGAGAACTAGATTCCCTAGAAATCAACAAAACAATGATCAACATTCCATATGCTAAACAACGCTTCTGTGAGTATGGAGGGGAAAGTTCCAGATTATTAGCAAAGAGGTGTAGGAAAAAGGAATACATTGCATCTGGCTTCCTGGATTCCTTCATGACATTTCTCTCCCGTCTTTCCCTTCCAAGGAGCTCCCGGTGGCGGACATGCTTCTCCTCCCCATTGCCCTGTGAGGCAGGCTTGCCCCCAGGAGGTTTTGCAGGAGATTCAAAGGGATTTCTCCCTCTCCACTTGATCAGAATAAAATACCCCCAAGCTGCTTGCTCAAAGAAGACTTGGTGTGGAGGTGTTGGCAAGGGCAGCTCTCAACAGCTTCAGCTGGAAATCATCCCTTTTTACCTCAGGAGTCCCTGAGGAGTTTTAGGAACTCCCCTAGAAAATGGATCGGAAGTGCAGGAAAGGCCAGGAGTGTCTTTCCCTAGTTTCTTGAGGCTTCTCCTTTAGCTTTTGAAAAGGTAGATTTCCTTCTCTTAAAATAAGACGTTTTTCATAACTTTTGAATGTAACCGGCAGATGGAAAATCAGAAGTTTTTTTTCTCTTTCTATATTGCTTCTTTTCCTCTTCTCTCTTCTCTTCCTTCCCTATCTTCTGTCTGCTTTTTATTTCTTTTCTTTTTCCTTTTGTAACTTTTCCCATCTGTTTTTTATGTACATTCATTTTCTATATCTTAAAGGTAAAGGGATCCCTGACCGTTAAGTCCAGTTGTAGCCGACTCTGGGGTTGCGGCGCTCATCTCGCTTTATTGGCCGAGGGAGCCGGCATACAGCTTCTGGGTCATGTGGCCACCAGGACAAAGCCACTTCTGGCAAACCAGAGCAGCGCACGGAAACGCCGTTTACCTTCCCGCCGGAGCGGTACCTATTTATCTACTTGCACTTTGACGTGCTTTTGAACTGCTAATAGACAGGAGCAGGGACCTAGCAACGGGAGCTCACCCCGTCGCGGGGATTCAAACCGCTGACCTTTGGATCGGCAAGTCCTAGGCTCTGTAGTTTAACCCACAGTGCCATCCGCGTCCCTTAGGCTTTCCAATAATCAGCCCAGCAATTGTCACCTCTGGGCACTTCCTGGAGTCCCTTTTCCAAGGGCAAAATAGCATTGGAATGGAGGAAACTGGCAAAGGAGTTGATTTGATATGATTTATAAAGTGAGATATCTTCCCTGAGCTGTCAAGGCAAAAGGATACATTCAGGCATAATATTTGTAACATTTAACAATTTAAAGATGTGCCCCCCGTCATTTCTGTAACAGCTCCCCCCTTTGGAGATAAATTTGCTTAGGTTCCGTAGGAACCGCAAATATTTTCTCCACATTTAACTACATACAGTTCACACACAGACATATTTCCCACCCCCCTTTGGTCCTGTATGTTATATAGATATGCACTAAATAATAATCTGCTATTCCCCTCCCAAATGCATGGGTTTTAGTAAACCGGAAAGGGACTTGCATGTCACGCCTCTTAAGGCCATTTGCAAACAAACATTTTGGTGTCCCTGCCAATCTCCCGGTCCTCACTCTGCACTTCAATTGGGAGAAAGCCACACTCCCAGAGCTCAGGCAGTGGAGTAGCGTGGGGGGTGCAGGGGGGGCCGGCCGCACCGGGCACAACATCTGGGGGGGCGGCACGCACCAATCTAGTGGAAGAGACTCGAGTGCTAAAATCCACGGGTTAGGGGGCGCAAATTACCTGCCTTGCCCCGGGTGCTGACAACCCACGCTACGCCACTGAGCTCAGGCGATGCTGGATGTCGGCATCAATGTTGACCATTGTGGAAAGATAACTGCCTAGGGAGAAGTGATCAACATTTTCCACTGTTACACCACTGAGTTGGATTTGTGGCACTGCAGAGGGGATATTTTGTACTTGGTGCAGCACTTTGTTTCTTTGGATGTTGAGTGATAGGCCAAGCTTCTCGTAAGCTTCTGTGAAGATATTTAGGATGGTTTGGAGGTCATCCTCTGAGCGTGCGCACACTACGTTGTCATCAGCATACTGAAGCTCTATGACGGAAGTTACGGTCACCTTACTCCCTGCTTTCAGCCTGCTCAGACTGAAGAGCTTTCTTTCCATCTGTTCGATATATGATTTCTACTCCGGTGGTGAGTTTCCCTTCGACAACGTGTAGGATCATGGCAATGAAAATAATGAATAGAGCTGGGGCAATAACACAACCCTGTTTAACACCTGAAGGGGTAAGAAGCCAAAGAGGGGGGAATATCATAAGGGAAGCTGTTACAGATAGGTAGCCGTGTTGGTCTGCCATAGTCAAAATAAAAAAAAATCCTTCCAGTAGCACCTTTAAGACCAACTAAGTTAGTTCTTGGTATGAGCTTTCGTGTGCAAGCACACTTCTTCAGATACACTGAAACAGAAGTTGCCAGATCCTTCTATATAGTGAGAAGGTGGGGAGGGGTATTACTCAGAAGGGTGGTGGGAATGGGAGATTGGCAGATAGCTGAGATGAGCCTGCTGACGACTCTTAACGACTGTAATAGGTCTTACAGGAAAAGGCAAGGGGTGAGAAGGTGAGAAATGGCTTAGTCATGTATAATGGGATAAGAATCCAATGTCTTTGTTAATTGGATTCTTATCCCATTATTCTTATCCCATTATTCTTATCCCATTATTCTTATCCCATTATTCTTATCCCATTATTCTTATCCCATTATTCTTATCCCATTATTCATGACTAAGCCATTTCTCACCTTCTCACCCCTTGCCTTTTCCTGTAAGACCTATTACAGTCGTTAAGAGTCGTCAGCAGGCTCATCTCAGCTATCTGCCAATCTCCCATTCCCACCACCCTTCTGAGTAATACCCCTCCCCACCTTCTCACTATATAGAAGGATCTGGCAACTTCTGTTTCAGTGTATCTGAAGAAGTGTGCTTGCACACGAAAGCTCATACCAAGAACTAACTTAGTTGGTCATAAGGGAAGCTGAAAACGATAAAAAAACAACACACAGCATTTTATTCATTTAAATATTATCACCTTTACATATAATTACTACTGTTATTTTCTGCTCGTCTAATTATTAAACATTTTCCTTATGTGGGTTTTGAGTTCTCTTAGAGGTTCACGTATCCTGTTTGAAAGGGAAAATTACCGTATTTTTCGCTCGATAAGACACACTTTTTTCCTCCTCAAAAGTAAGGGGAAATGGCTGTGTGTCTTACTGAGCGAATATGTGGTCCCTGGAGCCGACTGGCCCAAGTGCAGGGGCCAAAATCAGATCGCGTGTTACAGAGGAGGGAAGGCTGCAGAGAGGAGGCTGCTGGGGTTCCTGTATCGGGCATATTTTGATGTGTGTGTGGAGGCGTGTGAGTCGCGTTGCTGCACGGGAGAGCGCGTGGTTAAAGGGGGCGTGGGAGTGACCTTGTGTGTGGAGTCTCTCGATCTGTATGGCATCCCAAGACTACCGTCTGTTCATCAGCCCTGTTCCCCTTGCCTAATTATTGTAGCGCCTTCCTAAGGATTCAGTTGTGACTCCTGCTGCGTATGGTTTTAACTGGGTAGTTAAAGTCAGCTGCTGCTCCCCTCTTCTTGTTCTGGTCCCTTTCTGGCAGGGAGTACACAGCCGCAGTGAATTCTTTTCCTGCCCTCTGCCTCAGGGTCTTACTGCCCACCCTCTTCTGTTTTCGGTTGCTGTGTTGGCTCGGATTGGGCCAGCAATGGCCCATTTCCCTTGCTCAGCGTGTCTGCTTGGTGCGAGGTGACGCAGCTAGGAAGGAATCAGCAGGCAGACACGATCCTTTCCCCTTCCGTTGCTCAGCGCAGGCTGCGGCAGCGTCACCTCGCAGCCAGCAGACACGCTAAGCAAGGAGATTGGTGGCAGACGAACGCAAGAAAGAGCAGGGAAATCCCCTGCCCTCCTGGCAAGCAGAGCGGAAAGGATCACGTCCTTCCTGCTAATTCCTTCCTAGTCACACTGCGCGCAGGCTCCAGCCCACCCGGCTCAGCTTCCGGCGGCTAGGAGCGCAACCGACAGCTGCCTCCTCCTCCTCCTCTCCGTGCTCCGGTGCTGCTGCGTCCAGGGAAGCATTCTAGGGATGCGCAGGCAGCCGGAAAACATGCAGGTGGGGGAGGGGGGCCAGCAGGGGAAGTAGAGGGGCGAATGAACCCCCTGGCCAGGTTGTCATCTAAGTACTCTCGGAGGGCCCCATGTTCAGGGGCTGACAAGGCATAAATGCGGCCGAAAGGACTCTCTGCTCCTGGCTGCAAGTCAATAGGACAATTGTACGTCCGATGGGGTGGCAAAGCCTCAGCCCCCTTTTTCTCAGACACGTCCACCAAATCCTGGTAGGGCTCCAGGATTAGGCCGACATCCGGTAACCCTGCCCCGTCTGGGGCAGCCCCCTGCAAAGTGGAAGAACTGAGGGCCGGCTGGGGGTTGGGCACAGACGTCGTGGCAGAAAGACGATGAGAAACACAACATCCGCTGCACCCAGGAAATGGCGGGGTCATGTCGGACCAAGCAGAGGCTTCCATGGACCACAGGGAAATGTGGGGTCTGGACTAGTTGAAACGTTAACAGTTCCTGGTGCAGGGGTGCCACTAACCTGGCCAGTGGACAGGGCTCACGGGTAATGGGTCCTGATGCGAGGGGGGTCCCCTCCAGACCCACCCCTGAAATGGTGAGCTGGGGTCACCCACGCCAGTTGGTCCTTAAGGCAGGGATGAAGGCCCTGATGGAAGTGGAACCGTCAGGCAGCTACATAGCAGGGTGTCCGCAGCCCACCAACGGAGCTCTGCTGCGGACTCGGTAACTGGGCAAGCCCTCTGCCGGAGGTTCTGCAGGGCCATCTCAGCTGCTAGGGCAAGATTCAGCTCCCCGAACGTGCCCTCCAGGGTGGCAATGAAGTCGTCCAAATTCCCCAGCAGATGGTCGCTGGCCTCAAGGTACGGAGAGACCTGAGAAAGTGCCGGGTCCACGAAGAGGCTGACCATAAAGCACACGCGGCTCCGTGGGGTGGGAAAGTCTGCTGCACAGGTGGCGGACATCAGCCAACACTGGCTGACAAAGCCTCATAGAATCATAGAATCCTAGAGTTGGAAGAGACCACAAGGGCCATCGAGTCCAACCCCCTGCCAAGCAGGAAACACCATCAGAGCACTCCTGACATATGGTTGTCAAGCCTCTGCTTAAAGACCTCCAAAGAAGGAGACTCCACCACACTCCTTGGCAGCAAATTCCACTGTCAAACAGCTGTTACTGTCAGGAAGTTCTTCCTAATGTTTAGGTGGAATCTTCTTTCTTGTAGTTTGGATCCATTGCTCCCTGTCCGCTTCTCTGGAGCAGCAGAAAACAACCTTTCTCCCTCCTCTATGTGACATCCTTTTATATATTTGAACATGGCTATCATATCACCCCTTAACCTCCTCTTCTCCAGGCTAAACATGCCCAGCTCCCTTAGCCGTTCCTCTTAAGGCATCGTTTCCAGGCCTTTGACCATTTTGGTTGCCCTCCTCTGGACACAGAATCATAGAATAGAATCATAGAGTTGGAAGAGACCACAAGGGCCATCGAGTCCAACCCCTTGCCAAGCAGGAAACACCATCAGAGCACTCCTGACATATGGTTGTCAAGCCTCTGCTTAAAGACCTCCAAAGAAGGAGACTCCACCACACTCCTTGGCAGCAAATTCCACTGTCGAACAGCTCTTACAGTCAGGAAGTTCTTCCTAATGTTTAGGTGGAATCTTCTTTCTTCTAGTTTGGATCCATTGCTCCGTGTCCGCTTCTCCAAGTCGTTCCAGTTTGTCAGTGTCCTTCTTGAACTGTGGTGCCCAAAACTGGACACAGTACTCCAGGTGAGGTCTGACCAGAGCAGAATACAGTGGCACTATTACTTCCCTTGATCTAGATGCTATACTCCTATTGATGCAGCCCAGAATTGCATTGGCTTTTTTAGCTGCCGTGTCACACTGTTGGCTCATGTCAAGTTTGTGGTCAACCAAGACTCCTAGATCCTTTTCACATGTACTGCTCTCAAGCCAGGTGTCACCCATCTTGTATTTGTGCCTCTCATTTTTTTTGCCCAGGTGCAATACTTTACATTTCTCCCTGTTAAAATTCATCTTGTTTGTTTTTGCCCAGTTCTCTAATCTGTCAAGGTCGTTTTGAAGTGTGATCCTGTCCTCTGGGGTGTTAGCCACCCCTCCCAGTTTGGTGTCATCTGCAAATTTGATCAGGATGCCCTTGAGTCCATCATCCAAGTCGTTGATAAAGATGTTGAATAAGACCGGGCCCAAGACAGAACCCTGTGGCACCCTAGTCACTCTTCTCCAGGATGAAGAGGAACCATTGATGAGCACCCTTTGGGTTCGGTCAGTCAGCCAGTTACAAATCCACTGAGTGGTAGCATAGTCAAGACCGCATTTTACCAGCTTCTTTACAGGAATATCATGGGGCACCTTGTCAAATGCCTTGCTGAAATCAAGGTAGGCTACATCCACTGCGTTCCCTTCATCTACCAGGCTTGTAATTCTGTCAAAAAACGAGATCAGGTTAGTCTGACATGACTTATTTTTCAGAAATCCATGCTGACTATTGGTGATCACAACATTCCTTTCTAGGTGCTCACAGACTGTTTGCTGAATGATCTGCTCCAGAATCTTCCCTGGTATTGATGTCAGACTGACTGGGCGGTAATTATTTGGGTCCTCTCTTTCCCCCTTTTTGAAAATAGGGACAACATTTGCCCTCCTCCAGTCTGCCGGGACTTCGCCTGTTCTCCAGGAATTCTCAAAGATGACTGCCAGTGGTTCAGAGATCACATCTGCCAGTTCTTTTAATACTCTTGGATGCAGTTCATCTGGCCCTGGAGACTTGAATACATCTAAACTAGCCAAGTATTCTTGTACTATCTCCTTAGTTATTCTGGGCTGTGTTTCCTTTGCTGAATCATTTGCTCCAAATTCTTCAGGTCGGGCATTGTTTTCTTTATCAGAGAAGACTGAGGCAAAGAAGGCATTGAGGAGTTCAGCCCTTTCTGTGTCCCCTGTTTGCATTTCACCATCTTCTCCTCTGAGTGACCCCACTGTTTCTTTGTTCTTCCTTTTGCTACGGACATACCCATAAAAGCCTTTTTTGTTGCTTTTAACCTCTCTAGCAAGCCTGAGTTCATTCTGTGCTTTAGCTTTTCTGACTTTGTGTCTACACGTGCTGGCTATTTGTTTGAATTCCTCTTTGGTGGTTTCCCCCCTTTTCCATTTTTTGTACACATCCTTTTTAAATCTTAACTCAGTTAAAAGTTCTTTAGATAGCCACCCTGGCTTCTTTAGGCACCTTCCATGTTTCCGTCTCATTGGTATTGCCTGACGTTGTGCTTTTACTATCTCGCTCTTAACAAACTCCCAGCCATCATGAACTCTCTTTCCTTTTAGTATTACTGTCCATGGGATCTCACCCAGCACTTCCCTAAGTTTTATGAAGTCGGCTTTCTTAAAGTCAAGAAATTGAGTCCTAGTATGCTTGGCTGCTCCTTTCCGCTGTATAGTAAACTTCAGAAGAGCATGATCACTTGCGCCTAATGATCCTTCCACTTCTACCCCACTAACCAGGTCATCAACATTGGTTAGGACCAGATCTAAAATGTCTGTTCCTCTTGTTGCTTCTCCCACTTTCTGGACAATGAAGTTGTCTGCAAGGCCAGTGAGGAATCTGTTTGACCTTATGCTCTTGGCTGAGTTTGACATCCAACAAATATCCGGGTAATTGAAATCCCCCATTACTACCATCTCCCTTCCTTTTGCATGCTTGGCCATCTGTTCCAGGAAGGCATCATCTATGTCCTCTGTTTGGCTTGGGGATCTATAGTCAACTCCCAGAATGAGGTCTCTGTTATTCTTCTCTCCCTTAATTTTGACCCAAATGCTCTCACTTTGGCTTTGAGGTTCTAAATCTTGGATCTCTTCACAGGTATAAACATCCCTGACATATAACGCCACTCCTCCTCCTTTCTTGTCTGGACTGTTTCTCTGAAATAGATTGTATCCCCCCATTTTTACATTCCAATCGTGGGACTTATCCCACCAGGTTTCAGTGATGCCTATTATGTCATAGTTACAGATAGGTAGCCGTGTTGGTCTGCCATAGTCAAAATAAAAAAATAAAAAAATTCCTTCCAGTAGCACCTTAAAGACCAACTAAGTTAGTTCTAGGTATGAGCTTTCGTGTGCATGCACACTTCTTCAGATATCAGGTATCTGAAGAAGTGTGCATGCACACGAAAGCTCATACCTAGAACTAACTTAGTTGGTCTTTAAGGTGCTACTGGAAGGAATTTTTTTATTTTTTTATTATGTCATATTTAGTTTGCTGTACCAAGAGCTCAAGCTCATCTTGTTTATTTCCCATGCTTTGCGCATTAGTGTACAGACATTGAAGTCCATTAATCATTCCCCCGTGTCTCTTATTTAAGGATTTTTTCCTCCCACCACTAGGTCTGCGTGCTGTTTGCTCCATTTGGTCTATGACATTTGGATGATCATCTTCATCAATTGATAGACTCCTACCTTCAGGAGCACTGTCTCCCTCCCCCACATTAGTCAGTTTAAAGCCCTCCTGATGAGGTTTCTGAGATTTTTGGCAAAAACATTTCTCCCAACCGTTGTGAGGTGCAGCCCATCGCTTGCCAGAAGTCCATCTTCAAGAAACTGCAGTCCGTGATCTAAGAATCCAAACCGTTCCTGTTTACACCATTTGCGAAGCCAGCTGTTCACTTCCACTATTTTTCCCTCTCTCCCTGGGCCACGTCGTTCAACTGGGAGGACAGATGAGATGACAATTTGTGCTTTTAGTTGCTTCAATTTCTTGCCGAGAGCCTCGTAGTCTCTTTTGATCTTCTGGAGGCTATTGCTTGCAGTGTCATTGGTTCCCACATGAACCAAGAGGAAGGGGTATTTGTCAGTGGGTTTTATGATTCCTTGCAGTCGTTCAGTTACATCTTGGATCTTAGCCCCGGGGAGACAGCACACTTCCCGAGACATCTTGTCAGGCCCACAGATCACTGCTTCTGTTCCCCTCAGTAGGGAATCCCCTATCACCACTACACGCCTCCTCTTAGGTTTGGTCGGGGTTCTTCCGTGAGCTGTCCATTCCAAGGTCGCCTGCACATTCCCTGAGGACTGACTTTGCTGCTCGTCTTCATATACCTGATCGACTCTAATGAGGGAGAGATCCTCAAATGGAGTCTGCTCTTCGTCTTCCATGCTAGGGGAGAGGACCTCAAAGCGATTGTGTATTTCTAAACAATCAGAGCGAACCCTGGGCCTCCTACTTCTTTGGGTCACGTTTCTCCATATATCTGGCTCCTGTGTTGGTGAACTAGCCTCCTTCTCAGGGGAGTCCCCTGTCTCCTCCTTGGTGGAGACGGTGTGCTCTGTTGCTTCCAAGAAGAGCTCCAGCTCTCTAATTCTTTGGAGCGTAGCTACACGTTCCTCCAGTTGCTGGACTTTGTCTTCTAAGAGGGCAATCAACATGCAATTGCTGCAGGTAAAGCTGCCTGCAACCTTTGGCAAGATGGCAAACATTGCGCAGGAACCGCAGGCGACTGCAGCTGTTCCCTCCCCCTCCATCTTGAGAACGTGTCGTTGGGGGTGGCTACAGCAGTCCTCCATCATAAAAAGCATGAAGACAGGACAAATAACTCCCCCCCCCCAAAAAACACCTAGGTCTCCCCCAACAAACGTTTGAGACTAGCTCCCCTAAATCTAAAAGATGGATCAAACGGCGCGCGCCACCAGGCGTGCGCTGCTGCCCTGCAAGCTCTGATAAGCTCCTCCCACAGCTAATCACCTGCCTCAACAGAAACCCTGCCCCCTCTGACCTTTGCACAGGGAGAGCAGCTAATCAGCCACAAAGAAACACACACACAAGAAAACCCTTTTTGCTTCTTCAACTCGAAGGGCCCCATGTGTTGGTTTCTATTTCCCTCACTGAGCAGCAACTGCATGTCACAAGACATTGCTTACATTCCACAGTCCAAGTTACTGTTGGGTTCCCACGGGAATGGGAGACTGGATGTGACATACACTGGTTTCCTGTTTTTCAGTGTTCTCTCGGTTTCTTTGTGTCGAGAGTAAGTTTCTTCTCTGCTCTCAGAGAGGCAAGATGTATGTTTGCGTGTTCTCGGTATAGTTGAGAAATAAAGATTAGCATGTGGCACATACTGCTTTATCCTTTCGTCTGCGGACTACGCTGTGCTGGGCTAAAGAGAAGACGAGCCAGTACCAGCTCCAGATGGGCCAGAGCTGGACAAATTCCAACACCATGCTCCCCCCTGAACCTCTCTGGTTATGGGACAGGGGAGCAGGTCAGGCTGGGGCCGCTCAAAGTGCTTGAACCTCCCCCTAGAACATAGCTCCCTGGGTGTAGAGGTTCCGCAGCACCGTGGGGAGATCTATAGGCTGGGCTCCGTCCATCTGACACCCTGGCCGGGACATAGGTTGGCCACAGCAAACTTTTACGGTTTATGGGCGGTCAAAGTCCTGGTGGAGGACATCAGGACCCGGGGGCAAGACGGTGGGGTGGGAGCAGGAATGGGAATCTGGAAGCCAGGAGTCAAGAAGCCAAGGGTCCGAGGATCAGGAAGCCAGGAGTCAAGAAGCCCAAGGAAGGAAACGCTTTGCTGTGGCAAAGAGCCAAAGGGAAATGCTGACCTTATATCCCTTTCCGGCTCTTGCCACCAGGTGCTGTGAGTTACCTATCGGCCTCACCTGTGCAGCCCTGCCTTGCCTCTTCAGAACAAACTTAGGAAAGCCCTAGTCCTGCAAAGCCCCACCGGTCCCAGGGCCTGGCTCCGGCATGCACTCCTGACAATAACACTACTTCTTTTGGAGTAATATCATAAAATTATGTATCAATGGAAAGATAATATAATCAAGAATGCAATTACCTGTATTCTATCAAAATTTATAGCCAAATAACTAAAAAAAGGAAGCACAACTTGCTTAGGTTGACTTGTTATGTGATTCCTAACAAGTTGGTTGGTTTTTTTGTCTTCTTTCATTTTGTGAGTTTGAAGAACATAATAGAAGAAAAGAAAAATATGTGAGAAGAAGAATCGGAGAAGATTTACATCCCACTTGCATTACACCTACCTTGAAGCACCCAGTTAGCGTGATGATCTGGGGTTGTATGACAGCAAAAGGTGTGGGCAGAATTTGCTTCATTAATGGGAATGTAAAACCACCAAATACATAAATACGTGAGCCCAAACTGAAGCCTTCCGCATGTGATCTTTTCCCAGATACTGAAGCATTATTTATTCATTTATTTTATATTTCAACAGGATTCAGCTCCATGTCATGTTACTCCTTTGTGCAAAAGGCGGTTTCAATATAGTAATCACATTCCACTGCTGGAATGGCCTGGTGGGCTCTGTCCCAGCCGTTCTGTTGGCGGGGGCCCCCTCCCCGGCAGCCCTGGCCCTCTCCCCTTAAGAACCAAATACAAACTATACAATAACCCAATAAGTCAGTAGAAGCTAATTTTAACAATAACAACAACACAGAAAAACTTACATTTATACTCAAATTAAACTAATCCCCAGCCCCAACTAAACGTTTATCCCACCCCCAAGGGAGGGAACCCCAGGCCAGGGGAACAGAGGGGGAACAAGGTGGGGGCGGTGGGGTTGGACCACCCCGGGTGCCATCCTGAGGGGGGTGACATTCGTCCTGCCGCCCGCCCGCGCCCGCAACTCCAAGCGTACCCCGAGCCTTCGAGGGAAGGGGGAGCTGCGCTGATGTGTCGCTTTGCCCTCTCCCCTGCCTGCCTGGCTGGCTCTGCGCCATTCAAAGGGAAGAAATGCAATTTGCCTGATTTTGTTACCCTCCCTTGAAAAGAAAAAACAGAGAACACGCAGCAAGCTTTAATTATGATTGCAAGTGAGCAGCAGCAGCAGCAGCAGCAGCCCAGAGCTGGACGGACCCTCGGAGAGGGCCAGGGCCGTCTGTACCTGGGGGGTGCAAGGGGTGGGGGCCAGGGGCTGCCACTGAAGCCGCCTAAGCTCTTAACCATCTACCTGTTAAGAAATAATAAATAATTGTGATCAAGCTAGAAAAACAAAATACATATATACCCAGGTATTACTGAAATGTATACCTACTTTATCTCTAAAGGACTTGAGACTGGGTGTGCTCATTTACCAAAGATGCGCCGCGCCAGCGGCTGCGCTTGTCAAACGGTTGCAGGAATTTGTGTATAGGTTGGGGGAGGGAGGGGTTGCCCCTCCAGCAGACATCATGCACAAGCAGCCCACCCCCAAAATCAGCACCATCACTTTTGTGACTTGTCCCCACAAAACACTTCATCGCAGTTTCTACCTATCTGTTCAAAGGGCCTCTGCTGCACGATACCAAATGTAAGAATTCACTGATCAATGTCTCTATGTACTGGCTCAGTGGGGAAACTTCAGAAATTCATCTAGACCTGTGAGCTCAGCTCCTCAGCAGCCCCTCTGCCTGAGCGATAATCCCTGGCCTCCTGATACCTGAGTGCCAGAGAGGTAGCCATTCCAGAAATAACAAACCCAGAGGAAGACAAAAGGGGGTGATGAACTTGGCTGGGAAACAGGGAAATGTAAAATCTCTTTTGTGACACTTGATGGGTGTTTGGTGGAGGGCAAGGGGAACCATGGGGCAGGGTCCAGGATGCTCAGATTACTGCCACCAGATGTAGGAGTGATGTAGTTTGGGGGGGGTGTAACCTGGGGATTAGCAGCTAATAAAACTTTGGGTTCTCTTTTGTTCAGGGCTTCCATCCTGTTCCACCTGGTGGCAGGTGGGAGTCCTGTCGCGACAGTCTTCAATCCAGACCAATTTGCTCTGCTATTCCCGGCCGGTGTCCTTGTTTTTTGTCCGGGGGGGGAGCCTCAGATTTCTCCGTTAACAATTCTCCACGATGCCGTGCACTGAAATTAACTAAATTTGGGGGAATGGGCAGATCTTTGCACCCTGGAGGGGGCTTGGACTCCCGAGCGCAGCCAAGCATAGGATGGGGTCTGCGCAGAAAGTGAGGGGTGGTGACCCCTGCGGGCAAGGAAAGGCAACCAGCGCTGGGCTTCCCGGGGCGCCATGCAGCAGAGCGGGGGGGGGGGGTCGGCAGTCACCCCTCAAGTCCAGCCCTGGGGGTCTTAACGGAAAAATCTGAGGGCTCCCTTGGACAAAAACAAAGACACCAACCAGGATAACTTGGAGCAAAACAGCAGCCTGCAGGCTTGGTCTTTATTGAACTGTTGCAACAGGGTGCTCCCCTCACTTGCAGGAGAGGGGAGGGACCCAGAAAAATGGTGTGCCAGGCCTTATCAAGACTTTTGAAATTGCCACCCTGTAGATCAAGACCACCCCCATTCTCTCCTCCCCTTCCTGAATTCTAGGATGAGTTTCCTTCCTTCCTGCAAAGCCCTTTCCCCTGCAAACTGTTCCTCCGGTTTCTGGCCAGGGAAGGAGATGCTCTGAGCCCAACCGATAGCCTCACCCCCAAAGGATATCTGGGCATTGAGGTAGCCAGGGGGGCAGCTGCCCCCCTAAAGCCATAGAAAAAGAATAATCTGAGGTTTTGTCAAGCAAGAGAGGGCTCAGCTGGGGGACTCGGCTTGGCAAGGGTTAAAGGGATCTGAGCTGCCTTCCTAGAGAGGCCAGGAAGCGGACGGGGGGGGGGGCAGGTCCTCCAGAGCCAAGGCCCCTCCCTCCCCAGTCCTTTCCTGCTTGGGTGTCTCTCCTGCAAGGGCTGCCTGGCTGTCCCTCCTGGGATCTGGTGAGTCTCCTCTCTCTCTGGGATCTGGTGAGTCTCCTCTCTCTCTGGGATCTGGTGGGGGTCCCAGGGCTGCAGCAGGGGAGGGGGCTGGGGGGACCCCAAGTCAGGGAGGAGAGGGATCTGCCAGGGAGGGGCCAGGTCTGCCACGCTCCCCTTCCTGCAGATCAGAGGATCCCAAACTCATTTGGCCTTCCGCCCCCCCCTCAGAAAAAAACGACTCCCACGAAATCTCCCTTCTTTAAACAAAGGAGTCCCTGGGATTTTAACTTGGTGTGACGTTGCTCAGCGGCATTGCAGAACAGAGGAAACATGTGCAAATGGTTTTCGAAAGCTGGACGAGGAGGTGGAGGAAGGAAGAAAAGTTGGGAAAGAGAGGCCAGGAATAAAGAGAGGGATCCCAGCCCAGAGTCTGGCTGCTGCATTGGGGACCAGTTTCCCAGTGTCTCCCAGGGCAGCTCCCCACGGAGGCCACTGCAGCAATCCCCTCGCACCCAGAGCAGGGCATCCCAGGACCACATCCTCTCTCTCCCAAAGGGGCTGTTGCTGGCAAAGCAGCCGGAAATGGGCGCTGCTACTCCCTGGGCCTCCAGGGACCTTGGCATCAGTGGCTGTGCGTGTGTTAAGATATCTAATAGAATAATAATAATAAATTAGCTGCCTAAATTCCAAAGGAGATGTATTTGGCCCCACCCACTTGGCCCTCAGGGGGTTGAACAGATGTATACCTGGCCCTCAGAGCAAAGAAAAAGGACCCCACCCCAGGAGTCTGTCTTGAGAGCGGCAGAGAGTCCAAGTGCAAGAAAAGGAGACTAAAGCAGGGGAGTGGGGGTGGGGAGCAACTCCTGAGGACCCCGGATGAGGACCCCCACTAGAGCCAAGCATCCATTTTTCAAATGACTCCCTTGTCAGTCAGTTCTGACTTCATGCATTGACTGGATGGCAGGAGCAACCAGGCTGACTCATCTCCCAGAAATCCCTTCAGTTGCCTCCACATTCTGCATTGCTAGAGGGCTGGAGACTCACTTCTTCTCCCCTTCCTCCTCCTCTTTCTTTTCAAAAAGGTATCTCATGGTTTGGGCTCTGGTACCGTCCAGTCCTGATTCCTGGCAAGACTCATCCATGCTTGTTCAGGGATCTGTTTCTTCTCCTGACCTACAAATTCTGTAACAGAACAATGTATTTGCTTTCTAGGATTTGCTAGAGCTTCTCATTAAGACGGACACAACTTGGCAGAAGACCAAAGGGTTCCTTCTGATCTCTCCGAGGCTTCCTGAGAGCACAGATGGATGAGCAAGACCCAGCTGGCCCTGAAGAAGGAAGAGGCCATGCCAACCAAACTCGGAGCAGTGGGGGATTCTGGGAAAACTCTGAGCAGAAGATCCTGGGTGAGGAGGGCACCCTCCACTCAGAGGTGCAGAGCCAGCAGGTGAGGCAGTTCTGCTGCCAGGAGGCCAAAGGACCCCGAGAGGTTTGCAGCCGATTTTACCACCTTGACCTTCAGTGGCTGAAGCCAGAAAGGCACACGAAAGCTGAGATGCTGGACCTGGTGATCTTGGAGCAGTTCCTGGCTGTCCTTCCACCAGAGATGGAGAGCTGGGTGAGGGACTGTGGAGCAGAGACCAGTTCCCAGGCGGTGGCCCTGGCCGAAGGTTTCCTCCTGAGTCAGGCAGAGGAGAGGAAGCAGGTGAGAGAGACTTTCCTCTGGATACTACCTTGACCAGAGCCAGGGCCTTTTCGGATGTGGCTCCATCCTGGTGGAACGCTCTCTCACAAGAGACCAGGGCACTGTGGGATTTGACATCTTTCCTCAGAGCATGCAAGACAGAGCTGTTCTGCCAGGCCTTCAGGGTTCAGGGTTCAGTCTGATTCTTTTCTTTCAGTACAAGAATAAGCATTAAGGAGGCTTCCTAGCCCGCTCACACCTCCTTTATAAGACCAGTGGTAACAGTAGTTGGCCCTAGCGAATATTAACCACTCTCATTTTTACTTGACTTGATCGTGGATGGAGGACTTGACCTGGCATGTGTAACAGAGACTTGGTTGGATGAAGCAGATGGGCCTGTTCTTGCCGCTGCTTGTCCACCAGGTTTCTCTTACGCACAGCAACCCAGGTCATGTGGGCGGGGAGGGGGGTTGCAGTGATTTTTAGGAAGTCTTTAGTTTGCACCAGGCGTCCTATTGGGAAGACCCAGTTCTCTGAGTGCATGTTCTGGAAGTTGGGCAATAGAGTACAGGATTCCTTTTGGTGTACTGACCTCCCCGCTGCACCAAGGAATCCCTGCCGGAGCTGCTTCAGGTCGTGGCGGATGTTCTCCTGGAGATACCTAGCTTGGTTGTCCTGGGGGATTTTAACATCCATGCCGACACGACCTTACAAGGGGCCGCTCAGGACTTTGTGGAAAGCATGGCCTCCATGGGGCTGTCCCTGAATAAGTCTGGCCCAACCTATAGTTGCGGACCTGCCTTGGACCTGGTGTTTACCTCTATGGATGTTGGTGATCTGACACTAAGTAAAAGTGAAACGAAAGAAGTGCCATGGTCAGATCATTTCCTGGTGCAACTTGACTTCTCTGCGACCCTTCCCCTCTGCAGGGAGGTGGGACCAATTCGGATGGTCCGCCCCCGCCACTTAATGGATCCAAATGGTTTCCAGAGAGTTGTAGGGGATGCTTTAAACCGCTTCTTAAAAAACCATCTTTAGATGCAGCCACGATGGCCAACTATCGCCCAGTCTCAAATCTTCCATTCTTGGGCAAGGTGATTGAGCGCGTGGTTGCTGAACAACTCCAGGCACGCCTGGAAGAAGCGGACCATTTGGATCCCTTCCAGTCGGGATTCAGGCCTCATCACGGGACTGAAACTGCCTTGGTCGCACTGGTTGATGATCTCCGGCGGGCTAGGGACAAAGGTGAGAGCTGTTTCCTAGTTCTGCTGGATCTCTCAGCGGCGTTTGATACCATCGACCATAACATCCTTCTGGACCGTCTAGAGGGGCTGGGAGCTGGGGGTACTGTCATACAGTGGTTCAGCTCCTTCCTCCTGGGCCGTGTTCAGAAAGTGGTGGTGGGGGATGAGTGTTCAGACCCCTGGGCTCTCACTTGTGGGGTGCCTCAGTTTTCTGTCCTCTCCCCCATGCTTTTCAACATCTACATGCAGCGGCTGGGAGAGATCATCAGGGGGTTTGGGCTGGGTGTTCATCAGTATGCAGATGATACCCAGCTCTACCTCTCTTTTAAATCAGAACCAGTGAAGGCGGTGACGGTCCTGTGTGAGTGTCTGGAGGCGGTTGGTGGATGGATGGTGGCTAACAGATTGAGATTGAATCCTGACAAGACAGAAGTACTGTTTTTGGGGGACAGGAGGCGGGCAGGTGTGGGGGATTCCCTGGTCCTGAATGAGGTAACTGTGCCCCTGAAGGACCAGGTGCACAGCCTGGGAGTCATTTTGGACTCACAGCTGTCCATGGAGGCACAGGTTAAATCCGTGTCCAGGGCAGCTGTGTACAGTGGTGCCTCGCAAGACGAAATTAATTCGTTCCGCAAGTTTTTTCTTCTTGCGAGTTTTTCGTCTTGCGATGCACAGTTTCCCATAGGAATGCATTGAAAATCAATTAATGCGTTCCTAGGGAAACCGCTTGCCAGGCTGGCGGTGCGGAGAAGGGCTTTTCTCCCCACCGCAAGCCTTCAGGACAGGTACGGGAACAGAGGGGAAGGCGCGCAGCGCTTTCCCTCTGTTCCCGGGGCTTGCGTGGGAGGAGGGTTTTTCCTCCCCACCGCCAACATTCAGAACAGCATTCTGAATGTTGGCGGTGGGAAGGAAAACCCTCCTCCCACCCCAAGTCTTCAGGAAAGCCATCCGATGCCGGGCGGCGGGAGAAGGTGTCCCCCCCCGCCCGGCATCGGAGCTTTGTTCCGATGCCGGGCGGGGGGGGAGGAGGCGTTCCCCCCCGCTGCCCGGCATCGGAGCTTCGTTCCGATGCCGGGCGGCAGGAGGAGGCATTTCCCCCCCCGCCCGGCATCGGAGCTTTGTTCCGATGCCGGGCGGGGGGAGGAGGCGTCCCCCCCCCGCCCGGCATCGGAGCTTTGTTCCGATGCCGGGCGGCGGGAGGAGGCATTCCCCCCCCCGCCCGGCATCGGAGCTTCGTTCCGATGCCGGGCGGGGGGGAGGAGGCGTTCCCCCCCGCCGCCCGGCATCGGAGCTTCGTTCCGATGCCGGGCGGGGGGGGAGGAGGCGTTCCCCCCCGCCGCCCGGCATCGGAGCTTCGTTCCGATGCCGGGCGGCGGGAGGAGGCATTCCCCCCCCCGCCCGGCATCGGAGCTTTGTTCCGATGCCGGGCGGGGGCAGGAGGCGTCCCCCCCCGCCCGGCATCGGAGCTTTGTTCCGATGCCGGGCGGGGGGGAGGAGGCGTTCCCCCCCGCCGCCCGGCATCGGAGCTTCGTTCCGATGCTGGGCGGGGGGGAGGAGGCGTTCCCCCCCGGCATCGGAGCTTCGTTCCGATGCCGGGCGGGGGGAGGAGGTCCGAGGACAGTGGGGAAGACGCGCTGCGCTTCCCCGCTGTCCCGGAGATTTCCCTATGGGCTTTCGTCTTGCGAAGCAAGCCCATAGGGAAATTCGTTTTGCGAAGCGCCTCCAAAACGGAAAACCCTTTCGTCTAGCGGGTTTTCCGTCTTGCGAGGCGTTCGTCTTGCGGGGCACCACTGTACCAGTTCCATCTGGTACGCAGGCTGAGACCCTATCTGCCTGCGGACTGCCTTGCCAGAGTGGTGCATGCTCTGGTTATCTCCCGCTTGGACTACTGCAATGTGCTCTACGTGGGACTACCTTTGAAGGTGACCCGGAAACTAAAACTAATCCAGAATGCAGCAGCCAGACTGGTGACTGGGAGCGGCCGCCGAAACCACATAACACCGGTCTTGAAAGACCTACATTGGCTCCCAATACGTTTCCGAGCACAATTCAAAGTGTTGGTGCTGACCTTTAAAGCCCTAAATGGCCTCGGTCCAGTATACCTGAAGGAGCGTCTCCACCTCCATCGTTCTACCCGGACACTGAGGTCCAGCACTGAGGGCCTTCTGGTGGTTCCCTCACTGCGATAGGCCAAGTTACAGGGAACCTGGCAGAGGGCCTTCTCGGTAGTGGCGCCCTCCCTGTGGAACACCCTCCCACCAGATGTCAAAGAGAACAACAACTACCAGACTTTTAGAAGACATCTGAAGGCAGCCCTGTTTAGGGAAGTTTTTAATGTTTGATGTATCACAGTATTTTAATATTCTTTTGGAAGCCGCCCAGAGTGGCTGGGGAAATCCAGCCAGATGTGCGGGGTATAAATAATAAATTATTATTATTATTATACCAGTGGACTGCCATCTGTCCAGATTTTAATTTGTTTTCAACTAATTTTAAGAAGTATTTTAATTAATCGATTGCCTGTTCTTATGTTCTATGTATACTGTGTTAGCTTTATGATGTTAGCCGCCAAAAGATTGGCTCCGGCTAGGGAGGGTGGGGTAGAAATAAAAAATTATTATTATTATTATTATTGGGGGCTCCAAAGAGGATGGAGAACATCCCATAATGCTCTGCTGATGGCCCATGCTTTTTCTGGGAAGGCATCCATGGAATGAGATCTCACACCCTTAAAGTTTTTTACTTTTCCATTATCTTTCTGCTATTTCATGTCATTCATTCTCTGTTTTGAATCCTTGTTGCTTTTTCAGGAAAAGGATTGTTTTGAGGAAATGGACCTGGATTCCTGTGAGGCAGAGAGGCCTCCGTTGGACACCAGAGAGAGGCCACCGGGTAAGGAGGAAGGCGGTTTTTCTCCATTTGGTCTCATTCTGTTGGTTTCCCATATAATCTCTGGGTTCTTTTCATCAAGTTTTTTTTTTGGGGGGGGGGAGTTGGGAGGAAGGGTCTAGAGAAGGAGAGATGTATTTCTGCATGACTAACATATGAAATGGGCACAAATGTCCAAATGCATTCAGCAGGTAAGGCTTTCTGAAAGGCCCATCTATAGTTAGAGATGCCCTGTTTCACCTGTGAGAGACATGGGCACGCCTGGCATCCTGCTTACCTGTTTTCTCTTTCAGGAGACAGAATGATGCCGGCCAGACCTCCTGATCTGCCTTTTCATGGGGGCAGAAGGGAAGCAGCGGCTGTGGAACCAGATCAGGTCAGGGGGAGCTGCCTTGTGGGGACAGAGGCTGAGGGATGGAGCAATGTCATGGACTGGTTGGGCACAGAGGAATGGTGGGAGGAAGCAGCCAGGGAACCAGGAAGGGAAGATTGCTCAGAGCGCAAGGAGTGAAGGTGGAGGAAGGATGAGCAGTGAAAGGGAGAAGAGGGAGAAGTCTGGGAAGAGGAGGTGTCAGAAGCTGAAGGGGTAACAGGGCTTAGTGAGCTGGGAGACTCTGAGGCAGAATGCAGTCCAGAATCGGAGGCAGAAGAGGAAGGAGGCGAGTGGGAGGAGTAAAGGTCGAGAGGAGAGTCAGGAGAAGGAGGAGCCACCGGGGGCTCCCTCTCCTACTGCCAGAAGCCACCCTCCCTGCTTGTCTCTCAGAGCCCGGAGACTTCTGACAATGGAGGAGCAAAGGCAGGCTGCACACTGGCGCACTGTTGGATCACTTGCCAGAAACCCCAGAGAGAGGGGACTTGGAAAGCTGTGGGGAGCTAGGGGCCTTCTCTTTTGGCAGCTGATTTTATGGAGGAAGACCCTGTCATGGAATTCTACTCAGTATTTTTTTTTAAATAATATTTATTAGAGTTTCGAATAATACAAAAAACAAAACAAAAAAAGAAAAAAAATTCATCCTTTACAATCCCATTTTCAATAACTTTTTTCCGCGACTTCCCCTCACCTCCCCTTCTTGTATTCCAAGTCCAAATATTTATCCAACAAGTTCTTATCTCTAATTTCTTAACCTTAAGTTGTTATTATATTTATTTATATTAAATTTTTAACCTTAATTCATTATTATATTTAGTTCAATTTATATATCAACTTTTAACTTATATACCTCAATCCTTTATAAAAAACTTTTTCTAAGGTCGACCCTGTTTCCCTTCCACGAATTCCCCATTCTTATACTAATAGCAACACAGAATTAAACACAGAATAGAAAAGATCAAGCCCCCTTTGGATTTCCAAACCCCACCCTCCCTTCCCCGGTTTCAATCCCAAAACCATAGTCCATTAGTCCATCTATTATCAGCCTGGCGACCTCACGTCCGAGGCCCTTAAATGTCTCTCAGTCCCTTTCTGCCGGCTTCTTTGAAAGTCCCTTGTATTTAACACCCAGTCTCGAAGGGGCACTCTCTCTATAATATCCATGTTCCTTCCAGCCAGGCCTCCTTGTTTAAAGGTGGAGCTCAAATCCTGTTTCTTAGATCCAAATGTCCCAAGAGCTCCAGCTTCCACCTTGATCAAATTAATATCCATCTTGACAGGCCTCCGGCTCTCATTTGCCTTCTGTAACATTTCAGCCCCTCCTTTCTGCTCCTCCTGTTCGGCGTATATCTCTTCCGCCTCTTCCTCAGTCTCTAGTTTCTTTTCTTGTCCAGCTGCCTGGGTTTTGTACATCAAGTCCTTTTCCAGCTCAATAGATATATTTGCTGTTGACTTCAAATTTGTAGCACTTGTAGACAAAACATGACCTTGCTCGTACATCTTTCGCAGCTTTCCCATGAGAAAAACAACCTCATCCAAGTCAGCCAGTATTTTCCGACCTATTTCCATTCTTGTAATGTCCCTGAACCCCCTCTAGAGGGATTCTGGTTATTTAGTATTCCTTTCACTTCCAATCCAAAAGTCAAGTTAATTTGTTTCAGTCCTTCTTTATTTTCAACAACTTGTAACAATATAACCGGCTAAACCAAAGCTTTCTATTTTTTTCGACTTTGACAGCTAATTTGACAGCTGTCAAAATCTTCTATATCTCCTCAGCAGGCTCCTCTCGCGGATCACTCCCGGTCCCGGGAAGGGTGGCACTGTTGGGAAAAAGCACCAAGGCAAAAGCCAGCTCCAGATGGCTGGAATGCAAAACAGGTTTGCAGATGTACTGTTGGAGAAAAGGTGGAGCCTATTCTCTGTACTGAGCACCGGATGTTAGCTCAGTGTGTCATATGACCTGTACTGGAAGTACAGGGGAGGAGTGTGTGTCTCTTCTGATGGAGACTGAAGGGTGCAGTCACATTTCTATGTACTGTTGAGTGACAGGAATAAAACATGTAAATAGGACTCCTGTCTGTCTCATTTCCCCTCCCTGGGAGAATGCAGGGAGGGAGAGAGAAGCAGAGAAGCAGAGGGTGTGTTCTTCTCACGACTAATGAGAAGAATCGCCGGGTTTGTTTACCTAGCCTGCCGGGATCGCAGACGGACGGTAGACACAGTATCTCGCTCAATTGCCTCGGGGGAGGCCAGGTACCTCTGCCTGTGAGCTGAGATACTAACATATGGTAGCAGAGGATGGTTTCGATCCATCGACCTCTGCATGAGAGGCTGGTGGATTGTCCTCCTCTGTTCCAAGGAGGAAGAGAAGCGTCTGAAAGAAGCCAGAGGCTCAACAGCCAGCTGGTGGAAAGAAGAGGTGTTTTCCAGAGCAACAAAGTTCAAGGTATGCTGCTGCATTTCGGGCTAAAAGTGCGAACGCAGATTGATTGATTCTCTGGTTCACGACGGAGCTGCGTTTTGGAAAAACAAAAGCTCCGGGAGGAAGAGGCCTGCAGCTTGAAGGCTGAAGCCTGCATTCCACAAATTCTTGTGGTTGATAAACTGTCCTATTGAAATGCATTGTTGCTAGGTAACGGAAAGTTGGAAAGTTACTGGCAAAGGGGCTGGACTGTGAGTGTGAGCCTGGGAAAGCGAAACAAAACCAGAGAATGTTTTGGCTACAAGTTCACGTGCCCTTGGAAGGGACTTTTCATAGCAGCCAGAGTTTAGCTGCCAGGTGCAAAAGACCGTAAACAACTTGCAGTTTGCTGCGTGAGAAAGGAAAAAACAACTGTTGGATTTTACAGCTTGTTTGAAAGTGAGAGAGGCTTGGATTCAAAATGGATGCCAAGAAGGGGGAGACTTGCCTAACCCACCTCCCTGACCAGAGACAGTTATTCATCAGGGTCTGGATGGATAACTACCCCAGAAGGGGTGAGCCAAGATGATGCTGGCCAAGTTCCTAAGAGCTCAACGAAAGCTGAGGAGAGCTTTGACCCCAGAGGGGAGAGTGCAGGAACTGTGGCTGTTGGAACTGTTGGTGTTTCTGAACAAGGTGCAATGGGTGTTGCAGACAGGGGGAGGGAAGAACAGAGTTCTAATTCCCCCACTGATGATGCTACTGGGAAGCATGGAGTAGCATTGAGTGCTGTCCGATGCTACAATTGTGGACAGACTGGGCATCTACAGCGAAACTGTAAGAAGCCGCGCCAGTCAAGAGGAGCAAAGAGCAGCTCTACGAAGCCTGAGGCGTCAGGCAAAAGCCGTACCAAGTGCCAGGTGAAACCTGCAAAGGCTATGATGGCGAAAGGAACCACGCCAGATGTTGGGAACTCGTTCATAATTGACACGGGCGCAACGGTTCATATATGCCCGCACAGACAACTGTTTTCGACGTTGAGGAAGCAAAGCTTCACTGTGAAACAGGCCAACGGTCAGGAGTTGGAAGCGACCAGAATTGGGACTGTGTATCTTGAAAGTCTGAACTTGACTATAAGCGATGTTTACCTGGTTCCAGAACTGAGATTTAATCTGCTGAGCGTGTCGCAGATTGCAAAGAAAGGACTGAAACTGACCTATGATGCTAAAAGCTGCAAGATCTACAAAGATGGAGAACTGTTTCTTACTGCCAAAGAGAAAGATGGACTGTATTTGTTGACTTTTGATCAAAGTGATTACATGAAATGTAATTCTTCTGTTTCTAACGAAATCTCTCTTGCAGGTGTGACCAGTGTGAGCACCAGGAAGGTGACGAAGAAGGTCGACAGAGCATTTCAGCGGGTGTATGCTGATGTGATTGGTCCTCTAGAGCCATCTAGGGGCAGTGCAAAATTTTACCTTTTGTGTGTGGATTGTTTCACTAATTATTCTTGGGTTTATATGATGGAGAAACCGCAAGAAACTTTAGAAAAGTTTCAGGAGTTTTGTGACAAGGTTAAAAGTATGCATGATGCTAACATTGATTG
This sequence comes from Podarcis pityusensis, assembly GCF_964106645.2. Taxonomy (NCBI): domain Eukaryota; kingdom Metazoa; phylum Chordata; class Lepidosauria; order Squamata; family Lacertidae; genus Podarcis; species Podarcis pityusensis. The sequence goes on from NC_138027.1 coordinate 612,627, forward strand.
TCTTTTCACAGATGAGAAACAAGTTTTTCTGTTACAGAAGTTTCAGAAGTTCCTGGATGGAAAAGGGATAGACCACAAAGTTGCAGTTTCGCAAGAAGCGTGGAACAGGGGGGTCTGTGTGAGAGTGAACAAAGAATTGCAAAAGGGGATGAATGCGCAATTGCTGAGTTCACATTTGCCACATGAATATTGGGCCGAATCGCTAGCGTCCTATCTTCATGTGTGGTTGAGAAAAGTCTCAACAGAGTTGGGATGTTCTCCTTTTGAGAAGCTGTTCAATAGAAAACCTTCTGTTGCCTACTTTAAGGTTTTCGGGTCTCATGTGAGAACAGAAGCTCCAGGTGGAGTAAAGAATGCCAGAGGCATTTTTGTGGGATATGAAAAGGGTCTCTACAGAGTAATTTTGATCAGCACTTGATCGGAAAATAAGCTCTTATCCTCCAGCACAGTAACTTATACTTTTAAATCCGTGGAATTAATAACTTTTATCCAAAAAGGGAAAAAAAGACTCTTCTCTCGACCTTAGCTGTCAAATCCTTGCTTTACAATGGGGGGGAGACGGACTTCCTCTTTGCACCTCCCCCACTCGTGCTGAATCCACAAAAAAGGAAAATTTTTAATCCAGTTTCCAAATTACTCACGGGTTGTTGTTCTTTGTTTTTAGTCCAAATTTTCAAAGGAAGAAGTCAGCGCTCTCCGACGAATGGCATGCGGCTTCGCTCGGCAGGGGAAGCAGTAGACTCACAGCACCGCGCCGCTCCCCGTCCCCCGTTCCGTAGCCTTTAAAAAGGCTCATTCGCGGGTCGGGAGGGTGCTAACAGTGCCCGCCGAGTCACCAGGTCCACGGGCATCCACGCCCGTGGTTTTTGAGGGTCCCCGCGTCGCCGGCGCGGCAGAACCCGACCCCTGTCGAGCAGACTCCCTCCGGAGCTCGGAGGGAATCCGCCATTCGGCGATGGCGCCAACCCGGAAGTCGGAATTCTACTCAGTATTGATCCAGGCAGAACTCCAATGTATAGTTACCAGAGTGAAAATGTAAAGATGTTGCAGGATTCCCCAAAATAGACCAGAGGCAATTGTATTGCACCCAGCAGAGCTTTACTGCTACTGAAGACAAATGAGCATAATGGTCCCAAATCCAAAACATTCAGGATTGGCCCTGTCCATAAGAAATCCAGTTGGAGCAAACTTAACTGAAATTTCCCACAACTTATAATAAGTTTAAACTTCAACACTCAGCATACTATGTACAGAACACCAGAAAGGAGAGAGAGAGAGAGAAACCCAGGCTCCTTCTGGCCTCTTCTTATAGTCAGCATGACCTTGATAGAAGACATAATAGAACCACTTTAACCCAGCTGTACTCAGGCTGCGAGGCCTGGGTCCTTGTGCCAAAGGCCAAGCTCAGAAAGGGTGGCCCTAGGTCCCAAAAGATGCTTTTCTGTGGGTATGAGCCAGGGACCAAGGGGTGGAGATTTGCCTATCCAACAGGCAATCAGTCCAGGATTCTGCTCAGCAGCAGTGCTGAGTTCTGTGAGTAGAATGGATGGACACGCATACATGGGAACCCTGATTTTCTTTCAGAGTCTGCTTGACTCTGCTGATGAGGAAGAGGTAGAGGCTGAACCCGCTGCTGAGGCACAGAGTCCTGACCCAGAGCAGGTAGAGGGAAGAACTTCTAAAGCTGTGAAGCTTGAACAGAGAAGTGCTCCTTCCTCACCCACAGGTTCAGCTGAGAAGTCTAAACGGCGCAGTAAGTCAGAGGGGGAGCTCTCTGAGGCCAAGGACGTTCTAGCTGGTCCTAGTGGGTCTGAGGGGGTACCTGAAACTGGGTTGAGACGTTCAGCTCGCACAACAAAAGGTAAACCTCCTGACAGGTTTGCAGTCACAAGTGTGTGGGTTGGCATGGCACAGTGTGAACCCGAGAGTTTTGAGGGTGTTCAGAAACTGCCTCAGGAAGAAGCCAGGAAATGGCATGAGGCAATGCAGAAGGAGATGAGCTCAATGGAGTCTCTAGGTGTGTTCTCCCTCACAACGTTGCCAGTGGGCAAACAGGCCGAGAGCAGCCGCTGGGTTTACCGTCTTAAACCCACAGCAACAGGGGAACCACAGTACAAGGCTAGGCCAGTAGCCAGAGGGTTCACGCAGCAAAAGGGGCTGCATTATACTGAGGTATATGCTCCTACTTCCAGAAGTGAAACTCTGCACATGCTCTTAGCAATTGCTACACAAAGAGTTTTTCAGGTGAATCACTTTGATGTGGATGTGGCCTATTTGAACTCAGAGCTCCAGGAGGATCTGTACATGCTTCCTCCTTCAGCGTTTGAGGGCAATGAGCTAAATACTGTATGGAGGCTTCACAAGTCTATTTATGGTTTGAAGCAATCGGCCAGAAATTGAAACTTGTACCTGGATGAAGCCTTAGAGAAGCTAGGTTTCAAGAAGAGTCTTGCTGACAGCTGCCTGCACCTTAAAGGGTCAGGAGAGTCACAGGAAATGGTTTTAGTCTTTGTTGATGATATCATTTATACCTCAAGGGCAGACAAACAGATGCAGAAGTTTGCCAAAGAGCTTGGAAAACGGTTTCAGCTCAAGAACCTGAGTGCAGTAAGGATCTACTTAGGTGTTCAGATAGACAGGACTGAAGATGGAAGCTTCTTGCTCAGTCAGAAAGGCAAGATTGAGCAGTTGCTTGAGAAGTTCAGAATGCCTGATTGTGCAGGGGTTAGGGCACCCATGGAGACAAGCTATGTGAAAGACAGTCGGCTAGCAGAACGCGTTGAGTTTGAGAACGCTGAGCTCTTCCAGTCCGCTTTGGGTAGTCTGTTGTATCTGTCCCAATGGAGCAGGCCGGACATTGCTTTTGCTACCAATCTGCTCAGTAGGGAAGCATCAAAGCCCAGTGTAAATGCCTGGCATGGTATCAAGCGGGTGCTGCGTTACCTGCAGGATACCAAGGACTTCAGTCTCAAGCTGTCAGCTGCAGGTGAGACGGCGCTTACTTGCTGGCCAGATAGCGACGGGGTGAATCTGGATGACAGGAAGTCCGTATCTGGGATGGTAATAAACCTTGGGGAATCTCTAGTTGGGTGGAAGTCCCGGAAGCAAAGTCTCATTGCGCTGTCCTCTACTGAGGCTGAGTTCATTGCACTGTCGGAATTGTGCAGGGAACTGGAGTTCTATAGATGCCTGGTGCAAGAGATCTATGGGGATTGTTGCCTGCCCATCACTGTTTGGGAAAACAATCAACCCTGTCTGAAGTTGGCAGAATCTGGGCAGTTTAAGGCGAGAACCAAGCATCTAGACATACGTTTCCAGAATGTGTGTCAAAGTGTCAATCCTATTGAAAGCAATCCTATCAAAACAACACAGCAATTAAGAGGAAGGAAAGAACAGAGCATTGTGTAGCAGATCATATTTCTGCTGTCTCGGAAGAGTACATTTCCTTTTTCTTTTAGGGTCCAGTGTGCTTTGAAGATGTTGCTGTTTGTTTCACGGACGAGGAGTGGGCATTGCTGGATCCTGACCAGAGAGCTCTGCATAAGGACGTCATGGAGGAGAATCGTGGGATCGTGGCCTCTCTTGGTAAGGCTCCCTGTGGGATCGTCCTATCTGCCTGGAAATTCAAAAAATGCCTCTATGTAACAAACCTCATACATTTCCACACAGCTCAGCAGCGCCCAATACAACACCTGGGAACCTAACACTCCCACAATAAACCTTGAACAGCAAATTCCAGTTTTTTCTGTGAACCATCTTCCTCCAGTTCTGCCCTTTTATACCACGGTTGGGTCTCTGAACTACCCAGGCCCAGACACCATGGACCAGAGCATGCCAGGCACCCCTATCTTCCACTGCCTCCCGCAGCTTGGTCACAATTTTACCACTACAGTATATCAAAAAAAGCAACATTCAACAACCCATCAGAATCTAATAAGAAATATATTGGTTAATGACAAACCACAAAGGTAATGAACACACACCCAACTCCCTTCAGTTCTTCTTCATTTGTTCCTGAGGCTCTAATCCCTTTTTGTCTCCATTGCAGATTGTGATGAATTGGAAATCGAGAACAAAGGTGAACATGACAAAATCCCCAGAGAGGAGAAGCCATGCAAAAATTTGGAGTGTGGAGACAGCTGCACTCAGAGCTCCAATCTCACTAAGCATCAGAGAATTCATACAGGAGACAAACCCTATCAGTGCATGGAATGTGGGAAGAGCTTTAATTGGAGCTCCCATCTCACTAAGCATCAGAGAATTCATACAGGGGAGAAACCCTATCAGTGTGTGGAATGTGGAAAGAGCTTCAGTATGAGCTGCCATCTCACTTCTCATCAAAGAATTCATACAGGGGAGAAACCCTATCAGTGTGGGGAATGTGGAAAGAGCTTCAATAAGAACTCCAATCTCACTTCCCATCAGAGAATTCATACAGGGGAGAAACCCTATCAGTGTGGGGAATGTGGAAAGAAATTCATTACAAGCTCCAGGCTCACTTCCCATCAGAGAATTCATACAGGAGAGAAACCCTATCAGTGTGGGGAATGTGAAAAGAGCTTCAGTCACAGCTCTGCTGTCACTAAGCATCAGAAACTTCATACAGGGGAGAAACCCTATCAGTGCATGGAATGTGGGAAGAGCTTCATTCAGAGCTCCCATCTCACTTACCATCAGAGAAGTCATACAGGGGAGAAACCCTATCAGTGTGGGGAATGTGGAAAGAGCTTCAGTCAGAGCTCCTCTCTCTCTTCCCATCAAAGAATTCATACAGGGGAGAAACCCTATCAGTGTGGGGAATGTGAAAAGAGCTTCAGTCACAGCTCTGCTGTCACTAAGCATCAGAAACTTCATACAGGGGAGAAACCCTATCAGTGCATGGAATGTGGAAAGAGCTTCACTGATAGCTCCTCTCTCATTTCCCATCAAAGAATTCATACAGGTGAGAAACCCTATCAGTGTGGGGAATGTGGAAAGAGCTTCCGTCACAGTTCTGATGTCACTAAGCATCAGAGAAGTCATACAGGGGAGAAACCCTATCAGTGTGTGGAATGTGGGAAGAGCTTTAGTTGGAGCGCCCATCTCTCTAAGCATCAGAGAATTCATACAGGGGAGAAACCCTATCAGTGTGGGGAATGTGGAAAGAAATTCATTACAAGCTCCAGTCTCACTTCCCATCAGAGAATTCATACAGCAGAGAAACCCTATCAGTGTGGGGAATGTGAAAAGAGCTTCAGTCTCTGCTCTGCTGTCACTAAGCATCAGAAACTTCATACAGGGGAGAAACGCTATCAGTGCATGGAATGTGGGAAGAGCTTCAGTCAGAGCTCCAATCTCAATTCCCATCAGAGAATTCATACAGGGGAGAAACCCTATCAGTGTGGGGAATGTGGAAAGAGCTTCAGGACGAGCTCCCATCTCACTAAGCATCAGAGAATTCATACAGGGGAGAAACCCTATCAGTGCATGGAATGTGGAAAGAGCTTCAGTCAGAGCTCCAATCTCAATTCCCATCAGAGAATTCATACAGGGGAGAAACCCTATCAGTGTGGGGAATGTGGAAAGAGCTTCAGTCACAGCTCTGCTGTCACTAAGCATCAGAAACGTCATACAAGGGAGAAACCCTTCATTCTATAGCTTTAGGAGCCAGGCTAATACGCACCTTTTTAACCAGGCCTTTGGCTGATTGACATCTAACGGCCTTTTAAAATGTGGTGGGGAGTTGAGTTACTGATGTGTATTTTGTGTTTTTATGTTGTGCTTTTATATTGTAACCTTCCTGAGACATGTGGGAACAGGAGTCAACACTTAGAGGCCAAGGGGTTTTTGCCCCCCAATAGTATATTTGAGGGGCCACCACCCCCCAGTTGATAGGCATTGCCATTCCAATTCTCTTTATGCATCCTGTGATTGATTGTGCAAGGCAGGCCTTACCTGGCCCCCCACCAATATTTTATTCAAGTTGGCACCACTGGGTCGGGTGGTAGACAAATTAAATAAATACATAAATCACCTTCCTTTGCACATGTTTCAGCCTGTCAATATCCTTATTTTTTACCATTTTTAATATTTATGTGCCTTTCATCTGAAGATTTCACAACAGAAACATACAGGATAAAAGCATGGTGTCAAGGCTGCCTCAAGTCTCAGCTCACAAAAGACCAACGCCTATCTCTTCTTATATACAAAAGTGTTTATTGCAGTTCATTGTTTGCTTCACATCCGAGGCGCGCAGCCCTACGTCTGCTAGGCTTAGACCGCTGAAGTCCCCTCTGAATCCGTCCCTCCCCTGCACCAGTTTAAGAGGCTTGCGCTGCTCCACCTCTTTCTCTCTTTCCTTTTCCGCAGGGTCTTTCTGCCCGCTGGGGTTTCGCCCCTCCTGGATTCCTCTGACGCGGAATCAGACTGCTCTTGCCCCCTCCTGCGGGCTTTGGGACCTGGCCCCTCCTCCGGGCTCCCTGTACTTCCGTGCGCCTCTACATTTGAACTTGGCGCGCGTGCCCAACCTCTAACCTTCCTTTTAACAGCTACACTACTCCCTTCACTACTCCCCTCCCCTTCCGGGAGGGTGGCTTGCTCCGACCTCCCTCCTTTCTCTGCTGCCGGAGCCGCTTCCCCTGATACACTGAAACCTCCACCCCCTTCGCTGCACTCTGGCGGGGAGGCTGGTCCTGACGCCCAGCTGCCACTTTGGGATCCCCCGCTGGCCCCCTGCTCCTGACACGTCCCCCCTGGGGCTCCCCTGGCCTTGACCACCGGCGCCCCCTTCTGGGAATCCTCTGATTCGCTGGAAAGACTCATGGAATCTCTTGAGTCATTGTCATCCTCTTCCTCGCTGTCCTGGGATTCATCCCCATCGCTCTCCATCTCCTGCCTACCCTGTGCCTCTGTCCCTGAACCCCTGACACATGGCTTTCTCAAAGACAAGAAAAGCCAGAGAAATCTCTCCTCCCCTTTTTCTGGATGGAGTTACAAACTTTGTTGACCAGGGAATAGCTGTGGAAATAATGCATCTTGATTTCAGTAAGGCTTTTGACGAAGTCCCCCATAATATTTTTGCCTTTAAGCTTCTAAAATGTGGGCTGAATGAGGAAACTGTTAGGTGGATTTGAGTAATGAACCCAAAAAGTAGTCCTCCATGGTTCCTCATCATCCTGGGGAAAAGTGACAAGAGGGGTGCTGCAGGGTTCTGTCCTAGGCCCGTTGTTGTTCAACCTCTTTATGAACGACTTGGATGAAGGAACTGAGGGGGTGCTCATCCCATTTGCGGAGGACACCAAACGGGGAGCGGAGGCCAATGTGGCAGAAGGCAGAATGAAGCAACCAGAAATCACCTCAACCCGATGGACTGGTGACCCCCTCCTCCTTTTCCTCTCCCCCCAAGCCATCAATACAGCTAACACGATCAATATTCCCCCCAGCCTCACACCTCCACAGAGATCCCCACCCAACACCAGTCCAGGTGACATAAAAAGACACTCCCCATTACCCAACAATCTACAACTCACTCTCAGCACCCCTCCCCATGCCTTACTAAGTAAAATAATTCCCCTTGTTGTAAGGATTTTTAAGGTACCAGTGAGTCACTCAAATTGTGTCCCAGAATCGACAGACGCAGCAGTGGAGAAAAAGAAAGTGATATTTATTGCTGAGCAATAAGTGGCCCAGTGGAATCGTTTCCCAAAGACTGGGCCCCGGGCTCCAGCGCCCAGAGGCTTTAAACCTGAGTACATACATCATAGTTCATGACATAATTGATACAATCGCACACAGCAGCAAAAAGAAAACCAATGAGAGCATTCAAGCCTTGCCCCCTGATCATGTAAAGAGTTCCCTCCCAACTTCTGCTTTTTCAGTCTGAACATGCATTTTGTTGGTATCTTCAGCTCACAGGCAGAGGTACCTGGCCTCCCCCGAGGCAATTGAGCGAGATACTGTGTGTTTACCGTCCGTCTGCGACCCCGGCAGGCTAGGTAAACAAACCTGGCGATTCTTCTCATTAGTCGTGAGAAGAACACACCCTCTGCTTCTCTCTGCTTCTCTCTCCCTCCCTGCATTCTCCCAGGGAGGAGAAATGAGACAGACAGGAGTCCTTTCTACATGTTTTATTCCTGTCACTCAACAGTACATAGAAATGTGACTGCACCCTTCAGACTCCATCAGAAGAGTCTCACACTCCTCCCCTGTACTTCCAGTACAGGTCATATGACACACTGAGCTAGCATCCGGTGCTCAGTACAGAGAATAGGCTCCACCTTTTCTCCAACAGTACATCTGCAAACCTGTTTTGCATTCCAGCCATCTGGAGCTGGCTTTTGCCTTGGTGCTTTTTCCTGACATCCTCCCCCAAAAGCATCAATTGGCAAAACATGATCCAGAGAAGAGAACAAACAGTTGTTATACATATAACAGTCCCCTGTTGTTTCAGTTCCACCCTTGGAACTCCCCACCACTGGTTTCACCAGTGTACCTCTCTGGTTGTCTGGCTTCCAAGGAATGAGTGCTTCTGCATTACCTTGACTAGCTACTCTCTGTTGTGTCTTTGTCTCTGACTTAGACACTGCTTCAACCTGCTTTGAGTTGTTAACAATAGCAACACATGCAACAGCTAAGTTAGCAAACTCTTTTGAGTACCTCTTCGGTGGTACACCCTTTGTAACTCTCTCAGACCTGCGTATGAGGTGCTGATCCTCTCTGCTCACTGGTTCAACCTTTGGACTCTGTTGAGAACCAGTAGCAATCAGTGGTTCTTCCTTCACCTGTGAAGGTCTATCCATTGTGTGAGATTTCCTCTCAATGACTGTTACAACTGAACTCTCTGAGCTATCACTGTCATCGTCAGTACCACTGTAATCTGTGACATCAGAAAAATCATCAACATCATCTGAATTGCCACCTGTGGGAAATGTTTGTTCTACAACCCGCTCTTGCTCTGGAGCACTCTCTAGAAACTTTGTGAGAATCACCTGACCAGATTCAGACAAAATTACTCTGTAGAGACCCTTTTCATATCCCACAAAAATGCCTCTGGCATTCTTTACTCCACCTGGAGCTTCTGTTCTCACATGAGACCCGAAAACCTTAAAATAGGCAACAGAAGGTTTTCTATTGAACAGCTTCTCAAAAGGAGAACATCCCAACTCTGTTGAGACTTTTCTCAACCACACATGAAGATAGGACGCTAGCGATTCGGCCCAATATTCATGTGGCAAATGTGAACTCAGCAATTGCGCATTCATCCCCTTTTGCAATTCTTTGTTCACTCTCACACAGACCCCCCTGTTCCACGCTTCTTGCGAAACTGCAACTTTGTGGTCTATCCCTTTTCCATCCAGGAACTTCTGAAACTTCTGTAACAGAAAAACTTGTTTGTCATCTGTGAAAAGACAATCAATGTTAGCATCATGCATACTTTTAACCTTGTCACAAAACTCCTGAAACTTTTCTAAAGTTTCTTGCGGTTTCTCCATCATATAAACCCAAGAATAATTAGTGAAACAATCCACACACACAAGGTAATATTTTGCACCGCCTCTAGATGGTTCTAGAGGACCAATCACATCAGCATATACCCGCTGAAATGCTCTGTCGACCTTCTTGGTCTTGGTCACCTTCCTGGTGCTCACACTGGTCACACCTGCAAGAGAGATTTCGTTAGAAACAGAAGAATTACATTTCATGTAATCACTTTGATCAAAAGTCAACAAATACAGTCCATCTTTCTCTTTGGCAGTAAGAAACAGTTCTCCATCTTTGTAGATCTTGCAGCTTTTAGCATCATAGGACAGTTTCAGTCCTTTCTTTGCAATCTGCGACACACTCACCAGATTAAATCTCAGTTCTGGAACCAGGTAAACATCGCTTATAGTCAAGTTCAGACTCTCAAGATACACAGTTCCAATTCCGGTCGCTTCCAACTCTTGACCGTTGGCCTGTTTCACAGCAAAGCTTTGCTTCCTCAACGTCGAAAATAGTCCTCTGTGCGGACACAAATGTACCGTTGTGCCCGTGTCAAATATGAACGAGTTCCCAACATCCGGCGTGGTTCCTTTCGCCATCATAGCCTTTGCAGGTTTCACCTGGCACTTGGTACGGCTTTTGCCTGACGCCTCAGGCTTCGTAGAGCTGCTCTTTGCTCTTCTTGACTGGCGCGGCTTCTTACAGTTTCGCTGTAGATGCCCAGTCTGTCCACAATTGTAGCATCGGACAGCACTCAATGCTACACCATGCTCCCTAGTAGCATCAGCAGTGGGGGAATTAGAACTCTGTTCTTCCCTCCCCCTGTCAGCAACACCCATTGCACCTTGTTCAGGAACACCAACAGTTCCAACAGCCACAGTTCCTGCACTCTCCCCTCTGGGGTCAAAGCTCTCCTCAGCTTTCGTTGAGCTCTTAGGAACTTGGCCAGCATCATCTTGGCTCACCCCTTCTGGGGTAGTTATCCATCCAGACCCTGATGAATAACTGTCTCTGGTCAGGGGAGATGAGTTAGGCAAGTCTCCCCCCCTTCTTGGCATCCATCTTGAAGCCAAGCCTCCAGCTCACACTGTCAAACAAACTGTAAAATCCAACAGTTGTTTTTTCCTTTCTCACGCAGCAAACTGCAAGTTGTTTACGGTCTTTTGCACCTGGCAGCTAAACACAGGCTGCTATTGAAAAGTCCCTTCCAAGGGCACGTGAACTTGTAGCCAAAACATTCTCTGGTTTTGTTTCGCTTTTCTCAAGCTTCATAATCACAGTCCAGCCCCTTTGCCAGTAACTTTCCAACTTTCTGTTACTTAGCAACAATGCATTTCAATGGGACAGTTTATCAACCACAAGAATTTGTGGAATGCAGGCTTCAGCCTTCAAGCTGCAGGCCTCTTCCTCCCGGAGCTTTTGTTTTTCCAAAACGCAGCTCTGTGAACCAGTGAATTTATCAGACTGCGTTCACTCTTTTAGCCCGAAATGCAGCATACCTTGAACTTTGTTGCTCTGGAAAACACCTCTTCTTTCCACCAGCTGTCTGTTGAGCCTCTGGCTTCTTTCAGACGCTTCTCTTCCTCCTTGGAACAGAGGAGGACAATCCACCAGCCTCTCATGCAGATGTCCAATGAATCGCAACCATCCGAAGGCTGCCATATGTTGGTATCTTTAGCTCACAGGCAGAGGTACCTGGCCTCCCCCGAGGCAATTGAGCGAGATACTGTGTGTTTACCGTCCGTCTGCGACCCCGGCAGGCTAGGTAAACAAACCTGGCGATTCTTCTCATTAGTCGTGAGAAGAACACACCCTCTGCTTCTCTCTGCTTCTCTCTCCCTCCCTGCATTCTCCCAGGGAGGAGAAATGAGACAGACAGGAGTCCTTTCTACATGTTTTATTCCTGTCACTCAACAGTACATAGAAATGTGACTGCACCCTTCAGACTCCATCAGAAGAGTCTCACACTCCTCCCCTGTACTTCCAGTACAGGTCATATGACACACTGAGCTAACATCCGGTGCTCAGTACAGAGAATAGGCTCCACCTTTTCTCCAACAGTACATCTGCAAACCTGTTTTGCATTCCAGCCATCTGGAGCTGGCTTTTGCCTTGGTGCTTTTTCCTTTCCCCTGATTTATGGTAAGGAGGAAGAAAAAGGAATCATAGAATCATAGAATCATAGAGTTGGAAGAGACCACAAGGGCCATCGAGTCCAACCCCCTGCCAAGCAGGAAACACCATCAGAGCACTCCTGACATATGGTTGTCAAGCCTCTGCTTAAAGACCTCCAAAGAAGGAGACTCCACCACACTCCTTGGCAGCAAATTCCACTGTTAAACAGCTCTTACTGTCAGGAAGTTCTTCCTAATGTTTAGGTGGAATCTTCTTTCTTGTAGTTTGGATCCATTGCTCCGTGTCCGCTTCTCTGGAGCAGCAGAAGACAACCTTTCTCCCTCCTCTATGTGACATCCTTTTATATATTTGAACATGGCTATCAAATCACCCCTTAACCTCCTCTTCTCCAGGCTAAACATGCCCAGCTCCCTTAGCCGTTCCTCATAAGGCATCGTTTCCAGGCCTTTGACCATTTTGGTTGCCCTCCTCTGGACACGTTCCAGTTTGTTAGTGTCCTTCTTGAATTGTGGTGCCCAGAACTGGACACAGTACTCCAGGTGAGGTCTGACCAGAGCAGAATACAGTGGCACTTCGGCCCTTACGCTCCTACACGGAACTTCGGCCCTTACGCTCCTACGCGGCCATCTGCTATACCGGGACATTCTGCGGTTAGCATCTTCCTGTTTGAGCTACTCGGGATCCTGTCTAGACAGGGGGGAAAGTGCCAGCACAGCAGATTTATTGCTTCCCCCTTATGTTAGTGAGACATTGAGAAGAACAAGGGAAGCGAACTGGGGCAGAGTTCATTTCGGATTCTTCCAATCTAAGCAATTTGCTATAAGCTTTTGCAAAAGCCGTCATGATTCAAACATGGATTATATAAAAATCATTATAAGGATATACGGTTATATGGCTAACTGATTATATGAAAAGCATAAGGGTAAAATTCCTCCAGGTGGTCCTGCTTCACCCTAACCTCAATAAAACAATCCACAAACAGGCTAAAATGTGACAAACAAGCAGCACATTGGGGCTGCCAGAGCATATCAACACCCTTATCCCTACCCCAACTTACCAGTGATGTTAATAACATGAGCAACATTGCTTATGGACCCTATATCCAACATAGGCGTCACAAAGACGGTTGGAGGATGGATGGCGGCCAACAGATTGAGGTTGAATCCTGTCAAGACAGAAGTACTGTTTGGGGGGACAGGAGGCGGGCGGGTGTGGAGGACTCCCTGGTCCTGAATGGGGTAACTGTGCCCTGAAGGACCAGGTGCGCAGCCTGGGAGTCATTTTGGACTCTCAGCTGTCCATGGAGGCACAGGTCAATTCTGTGTCCAGGGCAGCTGTGTACCAGCTCCATCTAGTACGCAGCCTGAGACCCTACCTGCCCACGGACTGTCTCGCCAGAGTGGTGCATGCTCTGGGTATCTCCTGCTTGGAATACTGCAATGCGCTCTAGGTGGGGCTATCTTTGAAGCTGACCCGGAAACGACAACTAATCCAGAATGCGGCAGCTAGACTGGTGACTGGGAGCGGCCGCCAAGACCACGTAACACCGGTCTTGAAAGACCTAAATTGGCTCCCAGTGCGTTTCCGAGCACAATTCAAAGTGTTGGTGCTGACCTTTAAAGCTCTAAACTGCCTCGGTCTAGTATATCTGAAGGAACGTCTCCACCCCCGTTGTTCTGCCTGGACACTGAGGTCCAGCACCGAGGGCCTTCTGGTGGTTCCCTCACTGCGAGAAGCCCAGTTACAGGGAACCAGGCAGAGGGCCTTCTCGGTAGTGGCGCCCGCCCTGTGGAATGCCCTCCCACCAAATGTCAAAGAGAAGAACAACTACCAGACTTTTAGAAGACATCTGAAGGCAGCCCTGTTTAGGGAAGCTTTTAATGTTTGATGCATTATGATATTTTAATATTTTGTTGGAAGCCGCCCAAAGTGGCTGGGGAAGCCCAGCCAGATGGGCGGGGTATAAATAATAAATTATTATTATTATTAAGACACTTAACATCGTGGTCAGCGCAATTTCACTGGTTTGATGGACAATCTTGGATTATGCCGGACAAGAGTGTAAACAGAGGCTAAAACATGGAGCCTGGCACACTTCCCAGTCGCACCTTGCAAACTGTCCTGCCGATCCATCGATCCTTCCTGCCTCTCTCTCTCTTGCCGGTAGCAGAGCGAACACAGCGGTGAGAAGCAAAGTGCAGCACGTGTGTAATAATTCAGAACAGACACAAGGCATTCCTTATCTTCTCTTGCCTTTAATCATGTAGAATAACACCATAAATTCAGACCTGGCGAGAACTGACACATTCTCCCTCTCGCATAGCGTCCCAGAGTCAGACTGAAAACACTCGGAGTCAAACCCCTCCCTTAAGTGTTTCTAACCACACCTCAGGAAAGAGACGTCACCAGAACTCTTTAACTCTGTGAGTTCTGAAACCATTAACACCCCCTCTCGTCACGAATCCTGAGGGAAACTGTGAACCCCTATTTACAGACCTCTTTGAGTTCAACTCACCTCCCATTGCCTTTTGCCTCCCACTGGCATCTATCCCAGGCAATTGTTGAATCCCTTCCACACTCCCAGAATCACACTGTGCGAAACCAACCCACGCACTGGTGACCTGAAACCTCTCAGGTGGAATCCCCTTTGTGGTCCGAGTTGACCGCCGGAGCACAACCTCGGGCGCTCCTCCTGACCCACTGGGGTCAGCAAGTGTGTCTCCAGCAAGCTCAGAAGACTCCCCCTCTGACTTGCTGCGTCTTCGGGCCTCCTGCACTTGGCTAACAGGAGATGAAGGCTCACTCTTGGGTTCCTTCTTAACCTGTGGAGAAACCCACCCCTGTGCTTGACCATCATCAGCAACCTGGTCTTCAGCAACAGGCTCCGCCTTTGCCTCTCCTTCCTCCCTTTCTTCCTCCCTTTCCTCCCCCTCAGAATCGGACAGACATTCTGAGAGAAAATCAGAACCAACCCTAGGCTGTGACCAACCACCCTGCTCAAAGAACTCAGCATGCTTGCTGACCAGCAGCTTGGTCTGATCACCCTCTGGGTATGCAAACTTCCACCCATTTGTTGCAGGATCATACCCACAGAAGATCATGTCCTGGTACCTAGGACCACCCTCCTTCCGTTGCGCTGTTGGTATTGGCACTGAAGCCCTGGAACCAAACGAACGGAAGAAATGCACCTGTGGCTTTCTCTTGTGCAACAGAAAATACGGTGTGTCACCTACATCGTGATTGTAGGACCTGTTAAAAACAAAGATGGCAAACTTCCAAGCCTCACTCCAAAAGCTCTGAGGCAGCCCAGAGTCACACAGCAAAACCCTGACAGCTTCAGCCAGTGTTTCACTCCTGTGCTCTGCCACGCCTCTCTCTTGAGGAGACTTTGCACCCGTCACCTGGTGACGAATTCCCTTTTCCTTGAAGAACTCCTTCAGAGCAGACCCAGTGAATTGTGACCCACGGTCGCTCCTGAACTCTTGCACCTTGGTGGAGAACCTTAGTTCCACCTCCGCAACCCAATCCTGGATGAGTTGCGCCGCTTCCCTCTGCGACCTGAGAGAGAAAGACCATGAATTCTGAGAAAAATCATCTGCCACTGTTAGCAGATACCTGGCCCCACCCAGACTCTCACACTTCATTGGCCCTGTAAGGTCTGTGTGAACCAACTCAAAAGGTTTTGTGGTTACCCTCTTTACCCCGGGAAACCTGCACCTTTGAACCTTGCTGCATGCCCTGCACACTAGGGATCCCTCACATGGCGTGATTTTACAACCTTTGGTGCAGCCTGGCAGCTTCTTAACATCTTCCAGACAAGCATGAGACATTCTCTTGTGCCATACATGAACACATGAATCATGGCTGGGAACACTAGCACACTGCGCCTGTGCTTTCCCTGCATTCCCCCCACCCTTCAGAGGTGTTTCCAGAACAAAGAGATTGTTCTTGCTTTCCACGTTGACAAGTTGCCTCCCCCCTCTGAAAATGGAACAGGTATCATTTTCAAAACAAATTTTGTATCCCTGCTTCACCAGAGCAGAAATCGATAATAGGCAACACTTCATCCCTGGTACAATGAAGCACTCCAGCTCCGCCTGCAAAACAGAAACATAGACATTTGCTGCTTTAGAAACAATCCTTTTTGTCCCGTCAGCTAATGTAAAAGTCATTCCAGCTAAAACAGCTCTGCAATTCCGCAGCTCCCCAGCAGATGGCGTTATCAGGTGATGACTCGCTCCTGAATCCAACACCCACTTCACAGCTGTGTCCCTGCTGGCATTGCTCTGTAGCGTTGCCATGCCAACAAACGTCTGGCTGCACCTGTCCTTGGCAGCGTCCGTAACCGCAGCATCCGGCGTTGCTCTGAAGACTGGACTTATCTCAGAGTTCCCAGACAGCTCTGCAGCACGTATCTCCCTCTGCAGCAGATGGCTGGCCTTGAAGCCTTTAGCTTTGTCCTGTTTCCCAGGCTTCGACTCACGACGCAAACAACTCTTGGCAGCCTTTGGAAAAAAAGGCTTCTCTGAGCTTTTACTGCTCACCGCCCCCCCACTGCTCCCAGGGCTCCCAGGACGCTTTCCTGCACCCCCAGTGATGGGTAAAGGGCCCCCAGCAGCTTGCCTCTCTCCAAGCTCCTCACGCAGACATGTTGCATCACCCACGCAGCTTTTAGACTCTGCTAAACCAGCAGCAACAGCAGCAGTGGCAATAGTCCCTTCGCCCCCCTCAGGGGTCCCACAGCCTTTCCCAGCTGTGCACCGGCTTTCACGAAGGTGGTCAGTGCTCTCTTGTCTTTCCTGTCCTGATGCAGCCATCTCCCGGCCCTTGCTTCCGCCCCCAGCTTTACACGCTTCCTGGAGAGCTACCCAAGCGACCTCAGGCTTCCTTGCATCCAGAACAATAGGCCTCAAATCAGCACTCACGTTTGAATGGTTAACTTCGCACATGGCAGCTTAAGCTCAAAGCCATGTTCCTGGGACTGAGCCATCTCCTCCCCCGGGGGCTAAGCTTACTCACGTCTCGGCAGTAGCTTCCTCCGCCTCCCGGCTCCGGCAGATCGGCTTCTCCTCCCAGCGAGCTCCTTCCAGCTTCAAAGACACAGCTCCAGAGCTCCAGCTGGCCCCAGCAACTTTTCAGCTAGCTTGCTGGCTTCCCCCACACGTGGGACGTTCCTGCAATGCTTCAAAGCGTTGGCAAGCATCCATAACCTCTTGGATTATGCCGGACAAGAGTGTAAACAGAGGCTAAAACATGGAGCCTGGCACACTTCCCAGTCGCACCTTGCAAACTGTCCTGCCGATCCATCGATCCTTCCTGCCTCTCTCTCTCTTGCCGGTAGCAGAGCGAACACAGCGGTGAGAAGCAAAGTGCAGCACGTGTGTAATAATTCAGAACAGACACAAGGCATTCCTTATCTTCTCTTGTCTTTAATCATGTAGAATAACACCATAAATTCAGACCTGGCGAGAACTGACACATTCTCCCTCTCGCATAGCGTCCCAGAGTCAGACTGAAAACACTCGGAGTCAAACCCCTCCCTTAAGTGTTTCTAACCACGCCTCAGGAAAGAGACGTCACCAGAACTCTTTAACTCTGTGAGTTCTGAAACCATTAACAGACGATACAAGGTGAGAGACACAGGGCAACCCGAACGGGCTGGCATGGAATCACCCTATATAGTAGATAAGCAAGATGGCTAGCTTAAAAGCAATTACATTAAATGTGAGGGGGTTGGGAAACCCCATCAAAAGAAAATGCATCACCTTGTATGTAAACACCATGAAACCACACATCGCCTTCCTACAATAAATACACAACCCTCCCAAACTCCTGAGCGATCCCTGCTTCAGTCACCTGGCTCAGCGAAGTCCTGTGGAGTAGCCATAATACTCAGTAGAGTCCTGAACTTCAAAGCCGCAACAGTCCTCAAAGACAAAAGAGGCAGACTCATTTTTGCTAAAAGGACACTAGATGGCAAAACTAAACTGACAATTGGCTCCATATATGCCCCAGACTTGAAACAGCTAGAGTTCATCCAAAAAACATTAAACAAGTTCCTCTCCTCCGAAGGGGAAGCAATTCCGGGGGGTGACCTCAACCTAAATATGAAAAGCATATCCCTGAAAGACACCCCCCCTACAACCCCATGGGCAACCTTCCTCCGAAGGAAACCCCAACAATTAGGGACTCTTACCATTTGCTAAAAATGCCCAAAACAGGGGTCTCTGACATTTGAAGTGAAGAAAACCCAGGAGACACCAGCCACACATTCTTGTCTGGGCGCTATGGCACAGTGTCCACCTGGACAGCATTCTGCTCACACAAGGTCGGATCCCCTCAGTAGAATCAATCAACGTAGGTAACATTAAAATCACAGATCACGCCCCAGTAGAAGTTACCCTCAAAATAGGAGGGGGGACACAAGCCACCCCATCATGGTCCTTCAGTCCCATCCTAACCACAAATAAACAGAGAGAGTCTCACAAAACTCTCCAAAACTACTTCAAGGAAAACAATGTAGGCACAAACAACCCCGCTCCTATGGGATGCAATGCAAGCGGTCACCAGAGGAGCTTGTATAAAAGAGAAAGCATCCCTTAAAAAACAAACCTCCTTAAAAGTTAGCAAGATAGAACAAGACATCACGG
Organism: Podarcis pityusensis; assembly: GCF_964106645.2. NCBI lineage: Eukaryota > Metazoa > Chordata > Lepidosauria > Squamata > Lacertidae > Podarcis > Podarcis pityusensis. The sequence goes on from NC_138027.1 coordinate 630,872, forward strand.
CCCTCTCATTATGCTACAAACAAACAGGATCTAAAAAAGTCCTTAATGTTGTGATATGGATGCAATGCAGCTGCAAACTGCTAGCTTGAAAACAAAACATGATGGGAATGTTGGGACTGTCCGTGGGAAACAGAGGGACAGTCAGTTCACAGAGCAATGCACCGGAATAAGCTCAGAGTGTAATATGAGCTCTTCCTCTTGCTCTTGTACAGGAAGTACAGGAAGTCTTTGTCACTTGTTTGCCGATGCTTGAAGAGAGCAGACATGATTTCTGTTATGCTGAAGAGTCAGAAATAAAGCAATGTAAATAGACGTTTCTGACCATCTCTTTCCCCTACCGGGGGGGGGGGCAGGAAAGAGTGGGTGTGCTCTTCCCACGCTGGGGAGGACACGCAGCAAGCTTTAATGATGATTACAAGTGAGTAGCAGCAGCAGCAGCAGCAGCCCAGAGCTGGACGGACCCTCAGAGAGGGCCAGGGCCGTCTTTACCTGGGGGGTGCAAGGGGTGGGGGCCAGGGGCTGCCACTGAAGCCGCCTAAGCTCTTAGCCATCTACCTGTTAAGAAATAATAAATAATTTTGATCAAGCTAGAAAAACAAAATACATATATACCCAGGTATTACTGAAATGTATACCTACTTTATCTCTAAAGGACTTGAGACTGGGTGTGCTCATTTACCAAAGATGCGCCGCGCCAGCGGCTGCGCTTGTCAAACGGTTGCAGGAATTTGTGTATAGGTTGGGGGAGGGAGGGGTTGCCCCTCCAGCAGACCTCATGCACATGCAGCCCACCCCCAAAATCAGCACCATCACTTTTGTGACTTGTCCCCACAAAACACTTCATCGCAGTTTCTACCTATCTGTTCAAAGGGCCTCTGCTGCACAATACCAAATATAAGAATTCACTGATCAATGCATCTATGTACTGGCTCAGTGGGGAAACTTCAGAAATTCATCTAGACCTGTGAGCTCAGCTCCTCAGCAGCCCCTCCGCCTGAGCGATAATCCCTGGCCTCCTGATACCTGAGTGCCAGAGAGGTAGCCATTCCAGAAATAACAAACCCAGAGGAAGACAAAAGGGGGTGATGAACTTGGCTGGGAAACAGGGAAATGTAAAATCTCTTTTGTGACACTTGATGGGTGTTTGGTGGAGGGCAAGGGGAACCATGGGGCAGGGTCCAGGATGCTCAGATTACTGCCACCAGATGTAGGAGTGATGTAGTTTGGGGGGGGTGTAACCTGGGGATTAGCAGCTAATAAAACTTTGGGTTCTCTTTTGTTCCGGGCTTCCATCCTGTTCCACCTGGTGGCAGGTGGGAGTCCTGTCGCGACAGTCTTCAATCCAGACCAATTTGCTCTGCTATTCCTGGCCGGTGTCCTTGTTTTTTGTCCGGGGGGGGGGGAGCCTCAGATTTCTCCGTTAACAATTCTCCACGATGCCGTGCACTGAAATTAACTAAATTTGGGGGAATGGGCAGATCTTTGCACCCTGGAGGGGGCTTGGACTCCCGAGCGCAGCCAAGCATAGGATGGGGTCTGCGCAGAAAGTGAGGGGTGGAGACCCCTGCGGGCAAGGAAAGGCAACCAGCGCTGGGCTTCCCTGGGCTTCCCCTTGACAAGCGCCTGGGACGAGGCCTCTCCCCGGGAGGAGGGGGGTCCAGCCCTGGGGGTCTTAACGGAAAAATCCGAGGGCTCCCTTGGACAAAAAGAAAGACACCAACCAGGATAACTTGGAGCAAAACAGCAGCCTGTGGGCTTGGTCTTTCTTGATCTGTTGCAACAGGGTGCTCCCCTCACTTGCAGGAGAGGGGAGGGACCCAGAAAAATGGTGTGCCAGGCCTTAGAAAGACTTTTGAAATTGCCACCCTGTAGATCAAGACCACCCCCATTCTCTCCTCCCCTTCCTGAATTCTCGGATGAGTTTCCTTCCTTCCTGCAAAGCCCTTTTCCCTGCAAACTGTTCCTCCGGTTTCTGGCCAGGGAAGGAGATGCTCTGAGCCCAACCGATAGCCTCACCCCCAAAAGGAGATCTGGGCATTGAGGTAGCCAGGGGGGCAGCTGCCCCCCTAAAGCCATAGAAAAATAATAATCTGAGGTTTTGCCAAGCAAGAGAGGGCTCAGCTGGGGGACTCGGCTTGGCAAGGGTTAAAGGGATCTGAGCTGCCTTCCTAGAGAGGCCAGGAAGGGGGGGGCAGGTCCTCCAGAGCCAAGGCCCCTCCCTCCCCAGTCCTTTCCTGCTTGGGTGTCTCTCCTGCAAGGGCTGCCTCGCTGTCCCTCCTGGGATCTGGTGAGTCTCCTCTCTCTCTGGGATCTGGTGAGTCTCCTCTCTCTCTGGGATCTGGTGAGTCTCCTCTCTGGGATCTGGTGGGGGTCCCAGGGCTGCAGCAGGGGAGGAGACCTGGGGGGCCTGATCTGCTCCTCCGGGGGGGACCCCAAGTCAGGGAGGAGAGGGTCAGGGGTGCAAAGACCCCCCCATATGCTCCTGCTACCCAGAGGAGGAAGGAGCCCCGGGGCTGAGAGCCAGAGCTTTTTGCCAGACTCCCCAGGAGGAAGGTCAGGGAAGGAGAGGGGGGGGGACCCCAAGTCAGGGAGGAGAGGGTCCTGCCAGGGAGGGGCCAGGTCTGCCACGCTCTCCTTCCTGCAGATCAGAGGATCCCAAACTCATTTGACCCTCCGCCCCCCCTTCAGAAAAAATCTCCCTTCTTTAAACAAAGGAGTCCCTAGGAATTTAAGTCAGTGTGACGTCGCTCAGCGGCATTGCAGAACAGAGGAAACATCTGCAAATGGTTTTCGAAAGCTGGACAAGGAGGTGGACTAGACACCCCACCCCCCAATAAAACCCACGGGGAGGGAGGAAGGAAAGGTGGGAGAGAAAGGATAGGAGTAAAGAGAGGGATCCCAGCCCAGAGTCTGGCTGCTGCATTGGGGACCAGTTTCCCAGTGTCTCCCAGGGCAGCTCCCCACGGAGGTCACTGCAGCAATCCCGCACCCAGAGCAGGGCATCCCAGGACCACATCCTCTCTCTCCCAAAGGGATTCTTGCTGGCAAAGCAGCCGGAAATGGGCGCTGCTACTCCCTGAGCCTCCAGGGACCTTGGCATCAATGGCTGTGTGTGTGTTAAGCTATCTAATAGAATCATCATCATCATCAAACTACCCATCCTTTACTCTGAGTTTCAAGGGAGATGTCTTTGGCCCCGCCCACTTGGCCCTCAGGGGGTTGACTAGATACATACCTGGCCCTCCAGAGAAAGAAAAAGGGACCCCACCCCAGGAGTCTGTCTTGAGAGCGGCAGAGAGTCCAAGTGCAAGAAAAGGAGATAGAAGCAGGGGGGAAATGTGCCCTGAAGTGGGGGTGGGGGGGAGAACAACTCCTGAGGACCCCCGGATGAGGACCCCCACTAGAGCCAAGCATCCATTTTTCAAATGACTCCCTTGTCAGTCAGTTCTGACTTCATGCATTGACTGGAAGGCAGGAGAAACCAGGCTGACTCATCTCCCAGAAATCCCTCCAGTTGCCTCCACATTCTGCATTGCTAGAGGGCTGGAGACTCACTTCTTCTCCCCTTCCTCCTCCTCTTTCTTTTCAAAAAGGTATCTCATGGTTTGGGCTCTGGTACCGTCCAGTCCTGATTCCTGGCAAGACTCATCCATGCTTGTTCAGGGATCTGTTTCTTCTCCTGACCTACAAATTCTGTAACAGAACAATGTATTTGCTTTCTAGGATTTGCTAGAGCTTCTCATTAAGACGGACAGAACTTGGCAGAAGACCAAAGGGTTCCTTCCGATCTCTCAGAGGCTTCCTGAGAGCACAGATGGATGAGCAAGACCCAGCTGGCCCTGAAGCAGGAAGAGGCCATGCCAACCAAACTCGGAGCAGTGGGGGATTCTGGGAAAACTCTGGGCAGAAGATCCTGAGAGAGGAGGGCACCCTCCGCTCAGAGGTGCAGAGCCAGCAGGTGAGGCAGTTCTGCTGCCAGGAGGCCAAAGGACCCCGAGAGGTTTGCAGCCGACTCTACCACTTTTGCCACCAATGGCTGAAGCCAGAAAGGCACACGAAAGCTGAGATGCTGGACCTGGTGATCTTGGAGCAGTTCCTGGCTGTCCTTCCCCCGGAGATGGAGAGCTGGGTGAGGGACTGTGGAGCAGAGACCAGTTCCCAGGCGGTGGCCCTGGCCGAAGGTTTCCTCCTGAGTCAGGCAGAGGAGAGGAAGCAGGTGAGAGAGACTTTCCTCTGGATACTACCTTGACCAGAGCCAAGGCCTTTCCGGATGTGGCTCCGTCCTGGTGGAACGCTCTCTCACAAGAGACCAGGGCACTGTGGGATTTGACATCTTTCCTCAGAGCATGCAAGACAGAGCTGTTCCGCCAGGCCTTCAGGGTTCAGGGTTCAGTCTGATTCTTTTCTTTCAGTACAAGAATAAGCATTAAAGAGGCTTCCTAGCCCGCTCACACCTCCTTTATAAGACCAGTGGTAACAGTAGTTGGCCCTAGCGAATATTAACCACTCTCATTTTTACTTGACTTGATCATGGATGGAGGACTTGACCTGGCATGTGTAACAGAGAATTGGTTGGATGAAGCAGATGGGCCTGTTCTTGCCGCTGCTTGTCCACCAGGTTTCTCTTACGCACAGCAACCCAGGTCATGTGGGCGGGGAGGGGGGGTTGCAGTGATTTTTAGGAAGTCATTAGTTTGCACCAGGCGTCCTATTGGGAAGACCCAGTTCTCTGAGTGCATGTTCTGGAAGTTGGGCAATAGGGGCAGTACAGGATTCCTTTTGGTGTACCGACCTCCCCGCTGCACCAAGGATTCCCTGCCGGAGCTGCTTCAGGTCGTGGCGGATGTTCTCCTGGAGACACCTAGATTGGTCGTCCTGGGGGATTTTAACATCCATGCCGACACGACCTTACAAGGGGCCGCTCGGGACTTTGTGGAAAGCATGGCCTCCATGGGGCTGTCCCTGAATAAGTCTGGCCCAACCCATAGCCGCGGACATGCCTTGGACCTGGTGTTTACCTCTATGGATGTTGGTGATCTGACACTAAGTAAAAGCGAAACGAAAGAAGTGCCATGGTCAGATCACTTCCTGGTGCAACTTGACTTCTCCGCGACCCTTCCCCTCTGCTGGGAGGTGGGACCGATTCAGATGGTCCGCCCCCGCCACTTAATGGATCCAAATGGTTTCCAGAGAGTTGTAGGGGATGCTTTAAACCGCTTCTTTAAAAACCATCTTTAGATGCGGCCACGATGGCCAACTATCGCCCACTCTCAAATCTTCCATTCCTGGGCAAGGTGATTGAGCGAGTGGTTGCCGAACAACTCCAGGCACGCCTGGAAGAAGCGGACCATTTGGATCCCTTCCAGTCGGGATTCAGGCCTCATCATGGGACTGAAACTGCCTTGGTCGCACTGGTGGATGATCTCCGGCGGGCTAGGGACAAAGGTGAGAGCTGTTTCCTAGTTCTGCTGGATCTCTCAGCGGCGTTTGATACCTTCGGCCATAACATCCTTCTGGACCGTCTTGAGGGGCTGGGAGCTGGGGGCACTGTCATACAGTGGTTCCGCTCCTTCCTCCTGGGCCGTGTTCAGAAAGTGGGGGGGGATGAGTGTTCAGACCCCTTGGCTCTCACTTGTGGGGTGCCTCAGGGTTCTGTCCTCTCCCCCATGCTTTTCAACATCTACATGCAGCCGCTGGGAGAGATCATCAGGAGGTTTGGGCTGGGTGTTCATCAGTATGCGGATGATACCCAGCTCTACCTCTCTTTTAAATCAGAACCAGTGAAGGCAGTGAAGGTCCTGTGTGAGTGCCTGGAGGCGGTTGGAGGTTGGATGGCGGCTAACAGATTGAGGTTGAATCTTGACAAGACAGAAGTACTGTTTCTGGGGGACAGGAGGCGGGCAGGTGTGGAGGATTCCCTGGTCCTGAATGGGGTAACTGTGCCCCTGAAGCACCAGGTGCGCAGCCTGGGAGTCATTTTGGACTCACAGCTGTCCAGGGAGGCACAGGTTAAATCCGTGTCCAGGGCAGCTGTTTACCAGCTCCATCTGGTACGCAGGCTGAGACCCTATCTGCCTGCGGACTGCCTCCCCAGAGTGGTGCATGCTCTGGTTATCTCCCGCTTGGACTACTGCAATGTGCTCTACGTGGGGCTACCTTTGAAGGTGACCCGGAAACTACAACTAATCCAGAATGCAGCAACCAGACTGGTGACTGGGGGCGGCCGCCAAGACCAAATAACACCAGTCTTGAAAGAACTACATTGGCTCCCAGTACGTTTCCGAGCACAATTCAAAGTGTTGGTGCTGACCTTTAAAGCCCTAAACGGCCTCAGTCCAATATATCTGAAGGAGCGTCTCCACCCCCATCGTTCTACCTGGACACTGAGGTCCAGCACCGAGGACCTTCTAGCGGTTCCCTCACTGCGAGAAGCCAATTTACAGGGAATCAGGCAGAGGGCCTTCTCGGTAGTGGCGCCCATCCTGTGGAACGCCCTCCCACCAGGTGTCAAAGAGAAGAACAACTACCAGACTTTTAGAAGACATCTGAAGGCAGCCCTGTTTAGGGAAGTTTTTAATGTTTGATGTATCACAGTATTTTAATATTCTTTTGGAAGCCGCCCAGAGTGGCTGGGGAAACCCAGCCAGATGGGCGGGGTATAAATAATAAATTATTATTATTATTATTATTATTATTATTATTATTATTATTATACCAGTGGACTGCCGTCTGTCCAGATTTTAATTTGTTTTGAACTAATTTTAAGAAGTATTTTAATTAATCGATTGCCTGTTCTTATGTTCTTTGTATACTGTGTTAGATTTATGATGTTAGCCGCCAAAAGATTGGCTCCGGCCAGGGAGGGTGGGGGACAAATGAAAAATTATTATTATTATTATTATTATTATTATTGGCTCCAAAGAGGATGGAGAACATCCCATAATGCTCTGCTGATGGCCCATCCTTTTTCTGGGAAGGCATCCATGGAATGAGATCTCACACCCTTAAAGTTTTTTACTTTTCCATTATCTTTCTGCTATTTCTTGTCATTCATTCTCTGTTTTGAATCCTTGTTGCTTTTTCAGGAAAAGGATTGTTTTGAGGAAATGGACCTGGATTCCTGTGAGGCAGAGAGGCCTCCGTTGGACACCAGAGAGAGGCCACTGGGTAAGGAGGAAGGCGGTTTTTCTCCATTTGGTCTCATTCTGTTGGTTTCCCATATAATCTCTGGGTTCTTTTCATCAAGTTTTTTTTTGGGGGGGGGAGTTGGGAGGAAGGGTCCAGAGGAGGAGAGATGTATTTCTGCATGACTAACATATGAAATGGGCACAAATGTCCAAATGCACTCAGCAGGTAAGGTTTTCTGAAAGGCCCATCTGTAGATAGAGATGTCCTGCTTCCTCTGTGAGAGACATGGGCACGCCTGGCATCCTGCTTACCTGTTTTCTCTTTCAGGAGACAGAATGATGCCAGCAAGACCTCCTGATCCACCTTTTCATGGGAGCAGAAGGGAAGCAGCGGCTGTGGAACCAGATCAGGTCAGGGGAAGCTGCCTTGTGGGGACAGAGGCTGAGGGATGGAGCAATGTCATGGACTGGTTGGGCACAGAGGAATGGTGGGAGGAAGCAGCTGGGGAGCCAGGAAGGAAAGACGTCTCAGAGCCCAAGGAGTGAAGGTGGAGGAAGGATGAGCGGTCAGATGGAGAAGAGGGAGACGCCTGGGAAGAGGAGGTGTCAGAAGCTGAAGGGGTAACAGGGCTTAGTGAGCTGGGAGACACTGAGGCAGAATGCAGTCCAGAATCGGAGGCAGAAGAGGAAGGAGGCGAGTGGGAGGAGGAAGGTCGAGAGGCAGAGGTGAGTCAGGAGAAGGAGGAGCCACTGGGGGCTCCCTCTCCTTCTGCCAGAATCCACCCTCCCTGCTTGTCTCTCAGAGCCAGGAGATGGCTTACAATGGAGGAGTAAAGGCAGGCTGCACACTGGCACACTGTTCAATCGCTTGCCAGAAACCCCAGAGATGAGGGGACTTGGCCTCCATATTGAGTTTTTCTGTGCCTTCGCTTCCATTGGTGACAACCATCTTGGGGTTTTCTTTTCTAGCAAATCTTTATATCTTATCCAAATATTAAACAATGCTTTTCTAACAATATGATTTTTAAACGCTTTATGTACTTTTACCTTATCGTACCACAAGTATGCATGCCAGCCAAATACATTATTGAAACCTTCTAGATCCAACACGTCAGTGTTTTCAAGAAGCAGCCATTCTCTCAGCCAACAAAAAGCAGCTGATTCATAATAAAATTTAAGGTCTGGCAAATCCACCTCTTTCTTTAGCATCAGTTAATATCTTAAATTTTATTCGAGGCTTCTTGCCCTGCCAAACAAATCTGGAAATATCTTTCTGCCACTTCTTGAAACAATCCATCTTATCCAAAATTTGTAATGTTTGAAACAAAAACAACATCCTTGGCAGCACATTCATTTTTATCACAGCAATTCGGCCTAACAATGATAACTTCAAATTTGTCCATATTTCTAAATCCTTTTTCACTTCAATCCAACATTTTTCATAATTATCCTTCAATAAATTCACATTTTTGGCAGTCATGTTAACCCCTAAATATTTCACTTTCTTAACCAGTGTTAGTCCTGTCTCCTCCTGAAACTTCTCTCTCTCATTCACAGTTAAGTTTTTCTCTAAAACCTTAGTTTTCGTCTTATTCAGCTTAAAACCTGCTACCTGTCCGAATTCTTGAATCAGTTCCAATACCCTTTTAGTACTGGATTCTGTTTTTTTTTTTAAATAAAATTTTTATTGGGGTTTTCGAAAAAAAAATTTAGACAAACACAAAAACATAAACAACCGCATACAGACACAACACACAAATAACAAGTATAATTTTAAATCCTTAATTTCTTAACCACTTTCCCAGACTTCCCCCACCTCCCCTTCTTGCATCCCTATTCCAATAATTTACTCAGCAAGTTCTTATCCCCAAATTATCCCTTATTAACATTTTACTTAAATCGCCTTAATTAACCGAATTTAAACTTCTAAACCTCATTTTAATACATAACATTTACCCCTTTTTCTAAGGTCGACCCAAGTTCCTTTTCACGAGTTTCCCAATTTTTATAATTATTACCAAACAACCTATCCAATAAAAACATATAATTATACCCCTTTGGATTCCAAAATTTCCCCCCCCTTCCCCGGTTTTGATCCCCAGAAATTGTCCTTCAGTCTATCAATTCTCAGCCTGGGTCTATCACGTCCGAGGCCCTTAAGTCTCTTTCAGTCCCTCTCAGCCGGTTTTGTTGACAGTCCTTCATGTTGAACATCAAGTCTCGGAGCAGCTTTGACCCGCTAGGATCTATATTTTTTCCAACCAGACCTCCATATTCAAAGAAAAAGTCCAGATCCTGTTTCTTAGTCTTTTCAGATACCAATGTCCCAAATGTCCCAAATACTTCAATTTTCACCTTTATCAAATTTGTAATCCAAGGGTCTTCCGAACTCCCCATAGGGAAGAGTCCCCAATCTTCATTCTCCATTTCATACCAAGTTTTCATCATCCGAACCTTGCTTTCCTTATATTCCATCCTGACAGGCCTCTGGTTGTCCTTTTCCACCTGCCGCATTTCAGCTCCTCCTTTCGACTCCTCTAAAACAACACAAATTTCTTCTTCTCCAGCTGCAGATTCTTCTTGAATCAAATCCTCAACAGTTTCAACAGATTTGTTTACTTTAGAGTTCAAGGTTGTAAGATTTGTAGCCATAACATCACTCAGCTCTTGCAGTATTCCCAGGAAATGAAACACTCTATCCAACTCTGCCTGTACTTTTCCATCTACAGCCATTGTAGTATCTCAGAACCCCCTCTAGAGGGATTCTGGTTACAATGTTCTTTCTCCAACAATCAGGTTATTTTGTTCTTATTTCTTCTTGACAGCTGTAAAACTCTATTTAAATCCTCCACAGGCTCTCTCTCGGGTTGCTCCCGGATCCGGGGGGTTAAACTTCAGCTCTCCCAGTCGATTCTAATCCTCCAGCACCAAACTTATATAGTCGAATCGTGAAATTAAAAGTTTTTATCTCAACGAGAGAAAGACAGTCTCTCGACCTTAGTTATCTGAATTCTTGCTTTAAGATGCCTGCAAGGGGGGGGAGGCGGACTTCCTTTTGGCACCTCCCCCAGTCGTGCCGCCGAGTCACCAAGTCCACAGGCTTCAGCGCCTGTGGTTTCTGAGGGTCCCTGCGTCGCCGCGGCGGCAGGACCCCTCTTCCACAGAGCCGATTCCCTCCGGAGCTCGGAGGGAATCCGCCATTAGCTGATCGCGCCAACCCGGAACTTTTAGTACTGGATTCTGGCTCCTGTAAGGTCAATACTAAATCATCAGCAAATGCTTTCAGTTTGTACTGTTTAGCTCCCACTTGTATACCTTTAACCTCTTGGTCCTTTCTTATCATGTTTAACAAAACCTCAAGGACCAATATAAAAAGCAATGGAGAAATTGGGCAGCCTTGCCGTGTCCCTTTCTCAATCTTAAACTCTTCTGTCACTACATTGTTCACAATTAATTTTGCCTTTTGTTCTGAATAAATTGCACCTATACCATTTTCAAACCCTTGACCTACCCCCATCCCCTGTAGATTCTTCTTCATAAAACTCCAAGAAATATTGTCAAAGGCTTTCTCTGTATCCACAAATATCAAAACTGCCTTAGTGTTGATATTCACTTGTAGTTTTTCTAGAATGTTAATTATATTCCTCATGTTATCAGACAGATGTCTGCCCGGGAGAAAGCCCGCTTGGTCTTTATGGATTTCTTCTACTAACACCTTTTTTAATCTTTTAGCCAAAATATCTGCAAAAAATTTGTAATCCACATTAAGCAACGATATGGGGCGGTAGTTCTTGAGCTGTGTCTTTTCAGTCTCTGTTTTCGGTATAAGTGTTATGTACCGTATTTTTTGCTCCATTGGACGCACTTTTCCCCACTTAAAAAGTAAGGGGAAATGTCTGTGCGTCTTATGGAGCGAAGCCAGCAACAGCCGCTGCTGCCGACAAGCTCTGCGCAGCTCTCCCTTTAAAGCAAGAGCTGCGTAGAGTGTGTCTGCGGCTCTGGCTGGGTTTACAGGGAGGCGGGAGGAGGGACTGCCGTCTGTCCCTCCTTCCGGCTCATTGTAAAGCCAGCAAGAGCCGCGGCTGCTGAGCTGAGCCGGGGAGGAGGGAGGGAAGGGGATTCCGTTGGTCCCTCCCTCCTCCGTGGCTCGCTTTGAAGCAGGAAAGTGGGAGGGGAGCAGCTTACACTCGTGTGAGCAGCTCCTCTCCCACTTTCCTGCTTCAGAGCAACCATGGAAGAGGTCCTCCTCGCTGCTCGAGGCTGCAGCGGATTCCCTCCTCCTGGGCTCCCTTTGAAGCAGGAAAGTGGGAGGGGAGCAGCTTACACTCGTGTAAGCAGCTCCTCTTCCACTTTCCTGCTTCAAAGCAGAGGGAATCCCCTCCGTAGCTTGCTTTGAAGCAGGGTGCGGGAGTTCAGTGGGGAAAGAGGGCAGGAAATAGATGCCGGGCAGGAAGACTTTGACCACTGGAAAGTCCACCTCAGCCTCCTCAGATTTCCACTGAGACAGCCAGGCATGGCCATAAGAGCTGGAAACTTGCATGGGCTGTTTATTTAAAGACAAAAACATGCACTCATGTGAAAGAAATCCTCCCAGGTTCCTGGACACAACCCACACTTGATATTCACACAGTTACATGGATGGCATTGGCAGCTGGAGGAGCAGCATGGTTAAAGAGCAAGTCCTGGTTTCAAGCTGAAGATCCGCTCTTTCCCCTCCCTCCCTTAATTCAGGATGCTACAGTTTACAGATGCTGTGTCTGCCTGCCCTTTCCCCTGAGCTGTAAAAGCACCTTCAAGAGGGTGATGGGAGGTGACACAGTCATCTTCCAGATGTGCAAAGAACCACCCTCTTGACACGAAAAGTGACAGCAGGCCTCACGCCCAGATCTGAAGCATAAATGGGAACCTAGGAAGCTGCCTTATAAGGAGTTGGATCCACTACTCCATCTAGCTTAGTAACGTCAACACTGACTGGTAGCAGTTTGCCAGAGTTTCAGGCCTGGAGAAGCCGGGGATTGAACGTGTGGTGTTCTGCGTGCAAAGCCACTGAGGTTACAGCTGTTCCCTTTAAAAACAAACTAAGATTGTAGTCCCCAAGGTTCTGAAGAAAGGGCTAATTTAAAGAGGAACAGAGGGACCTTCCCTGTACCACGTCAGGACCCCTGAGACCATTGAGCTCAGTTTTGTCTTCACTGATGGGCAGAGGCTCACCTGGGTTTCAGGAGACCCACCCTCAGCCCTACCCGGAGAAGCTTTCTTTTTTTAAAAAATATATTTATTAAATTTTTGAAAATTATACAACAAAGACAAAAAACCAAAAATACAAAAAATTAACAACACGTATAATTTCATTCACTTATTTTCTTTTAACTTATTTCTCGGACCTCCTCATACCTCCCCTTTTTGTATTCCAATTCAAATTATTCATTTAGCAAATCGTCACCCTTAATTTTCACTTAATTTTACACCTTTCTTTCTTTTTATTTCCCCCCAATTATCTTAATCATTTCAGCTGATAACCACTTAAATTCTAGCCAACATCAATTTAACATTCACTAATTTTGTAGTATTTCCCAAGATAGTCCTTAAATTTCTTCCAATCTTCTTCCGCCGTCTCTCTTCCCTGGTTTCGGATTCTGCCAGTCATTTCTGCCAGTCCCATGTAGTCTATCACCTTCATCTGCCATTCTTCCAAGGTGGGTAGATCTTGTGTCTTCCAATACTTTGCAATAAGTATTCTTGCTGCTGTTGTTGCGTACATAAAAAATGTTCTGTCTTTCTTTGGCACCAATTGGCCGACCATGCCCAAGAGAAAAGCCTCTGGTTTCTTCAGAAAGGTATATTTAAATACCTTTTTCAGTTCATTGTATATCATTTCCCAGAAAGCCTTAATCTTTGGGCACGTCCACCAAAGGTGAAAGAATGTACCTTCAGTTTTTTTACATTTCCAACATTTATTATCGGGCAAATGATAAGTTTTTGCAAGCTTGACTGGGGTCGTGTACCACCTATAAATCATTTTCATAATATTCTCCCTTAAGGCATTGCATGCCATAAATTTCAAACCGGTGGTCCACAACTGTTCCCAGTCAGCAAACATAATGTTATGTCCCACATCTTGTGCCCATTTAATCATAGCAGATTTTACCGTTTCGTCCTGAGTATCCCATTTCAACAGCAAATTATACATTCTTGACAAATTCTTAGTTTTGGGTTCTAACAGTTCTGTTTCTAACTTTGACTTTTCCACCTGGAAGCCAATTTTCTTATCCAAATTGTATGTCTCCACTATCTGGTAATAATGAAACCAATCTCTCACTTGATTTTTTAGTTTTTCAAAATTCTGCAATTTCAGTCTATCTCCTTCTTGTTCCAAAATTTCCCAATATTTCGGCCATTTGACCTCCATATTGAGCTTTTTCTGAGCCTTTGCTTCCATCGGTGACAGCCACCTTGGGGTTTTATTTTCCAGTAAATCCTTGTATCTTATCCAAACATTAAATAGAGCTTTCCTGACAAATGACTTTTAAATGCTCTATGTGCTTTGACCTTATCATACCACAAGTATGCATGCCATCCAAATACATTGTTAAAACCTTCTAAATCCAAAATGTCTGAGTTTTCAAGAAGTAGCCACTCTTTCAACCAGCAGAAAGCTGCTGATTCATAATAAAGCTTAAAGTCTGGCAGGGCAAATCCGCCTCTTTCCTTTGCGTCAGTTAATATCTTAAATTTTATTCTGGGCTTCTTGCCCTGCCAGACAAATCTAGAAATATCTCTCTGCCACTTCTTGAAACAGTCCATCTTGTCCACAATTTGCAATGTTTGAAACAGAAACAACATTCTAGGCAATACATTCATTTTTATCGCAGCAATACGGCCTAACAACGATAGCTTCAAATTTGACCAGATTTCTAAATCTTTTTTAACTTCTGTCCAACATTTCTCATATTTGTCTTTAAATAAATTCACATTTTTGGCTGTCATGTTAATCCCCAAATATTTTACTTTCTTCACCACCGTCAAACCTGTCTCATTCTGAAACCTCTCTTTTTCAATTACGGTTAAATTTTTCTCCAAAACCTTAGTTTTTGATTTATTCAGTTTAAATCCTGCTACCTGACCAAATTCTTGAATTAGATCTAAGACCCTTTTGGTGCTGGATTCTGGCTCTTGTAATGTTAGCACTAGATCATCTGCATATGCTCTCAATTTATACTGTTTAGCTCTGACTTGTATACCTTTAACCAACTGGTCCTTTCTAATCATGTTCAGCAGGACCTCCAGGACTGAAATAAAAAGCAATGGGGAAATTGGGCACCCTTGACGTGTCCCTTTTTCTATTTTAAATTCCTCCGTCACCACACTATTTACAATTAACTTAGCTTTTTGTTCAGAATATATTGCACCTATACCATTTTCAAAACCTTGGCCTACCCCCATCCCTTGAAGATTCTTTTTCATAAAGCTCCAAGAAATATTGTCAAAGGCTTTCTCCGCGTTCACAAATATCAAAACTGCTTTGGTATTTATGTTCACTTCTAATTTTTCCAAAATGTCAATTATATTCCTTACGTTATCTGACAAGTGTCTTCCCGGGAGAAAGCCCGCTTGGTCACCATGAATCTCGTCCCTCAACACTTTTTTCAATCTCTTGGCCAAGATGTCAGCAAAAATTTTGTAATCCACATTTAATAACGATATAGGGCGGTAATTCTTAAATTGGGTCTTTTCAGTCTCTGTTTTCGGTATAAGTGTGATGTATGCTTCTTTCCACGAATCTGGTGCCCTTTTCCCCTCCAAAATTTCATTGCAGACTTCCTTCAGAGGTTGTAGAAGCCACTCCTTCAAAGATTTATAGTATCTGGAAGTCAGCCCATCCGGTTCCGGAGACTTGCCCAGTTGCATATTTTGAATGGCACCTTCTATTTCTTGTTCAAAAATTTTTTGATTCAGGGCTATTTTACTTTCTTGAGAGATTTTTCGTAATCCATTTGTATCCAAGAATCGGTCTATGTCCATTTCTTTCTGTGGCCCTTGTGAATATAATTGTTTAAAATACCTCTGGAAGCAATCCCTAATCTCAGTTGGATTATATATGTTCTTTCCTTCCACTTCTAAATTTGTAACCGTATTTAGTTTTTGTCTTTTCCTCATTTGCCAAGCCAATAATTTCCCACATTTATTTGCTGATTCAAATGTCTTTTGTCTCATTTGTTTAATTTTCCATTCTATATCTTGATTAATCAATTCCATATATTGTGTTTGATATAATTTTATTTCTCTCAGAATCTCTTGAGACTTTGGTTTCACTCTCAATTTCTTTTCCCCTTCTTTTATCTTCTCCAAAATTTTATCTTTCTTCTCATTTTGGCTTCTCTTCTTTATTGCATTCTGTTGTATCAAGAACCCTCTCATAACAGCTTTACTTGCGTCCCAGATTACTCTTTTCTCCACACCAGTGTTCATATTTATTTCAAAATAATCTTTCAAAGTTTTTTGGGCCTTTTGGTACACATCTTCATCTCTAAATAAGGTGTCATTCATCCTCCATCTAAAGGAGCCAGTTGATATTTGTTTCATTTCCATCTTTACAGCATTATGGTCAGAGCAGGTTTTCGTACATATTTCCACTTTCTTTATCTTTGGTGCCATTCCTCTAGTTACCCAAATTTGGTCAATTCTGGTCCATGTCATCTTGGCTTCAGAAAAGAATGTTCCTTCTCTCCCAAGAGGATTCTTTGTTCTCCAAATATCCACTAAATCCATATTGTCTGTCATCTCAAAGAAGGTTTTTGGTAGTCTACCATCTTTTGTGACTACCTGTCTCTGTGCTTTATCCATGTTTGTCGAAACTACTCCGTTCATGTCTTCCATCATAATCAAGTTGTAGTCTAGATAATCCAGTAAGGTCTCGTGCAACTTCTTAAAGAATTCAGATTTCCCCTCGTTCGGTGCATACACCCCTACGATCAAAAATTTCTCTCCTTGAAATTGAATTTCAATTGCCAGATATTTTCCTTGTTCATCTTTAAAAATTAATTTCGGCGAAAGTTTCTCCTTTGCATATATCACTACTCCTCTCTTTTTGACCTTATCCGACGAAATAAACTCTTGACCCAATCTCTTGTTAATAAGTATTTTCCTGTGTAACCTCATTACATGTGTTTCCTGTAAACAAATCAAGTCCAATTGTTCTTTTCTTAATATATGGAAAACACCTTTTCTCTTCCGAGGGTTAAGTCCATTACAGTTCCAGCTTAGACGTTGCAGAGACATGATGTGATTACTTAGTTTCCCCTCCAACTGCACCTAGTAGTTGCTCTTCTTCTGTCGGTGGTGTGTCTTTCCCTGGGCCAGGAAGTCCAAATGATAGGTTTGCTATATCCAAGATTCCTTTTCCTGGTGCAGCTGGCGCCTCTCCTGATTCCACTTCTTTCAGTAAGTCCTCACCGTGATCTTTCAAGAACTTGTCTTTATCATTCACAGTCCTTATTCTTATTTTCCTTCCTCTGTATTTAAAAGATAGGCCTTGGGGGAATTCCCACCTGAAGAGTATTCTGTTTCTTCTCAATAAAACAACCAGGTCTCTGTAGTAGATCCTTGCATCCAAAATATGCTTAGGTATGTCCTTAAAAATCTCCACAAACGACTCTTCAATTTCCAAAGTTCTTTGGTAGTGCAGGTTCAGAATTTTATCTCTTTCTTCTTTTGTTCTTAGAGTAATCAAACAGTCTCTTACCTTGTTCTTTTTCTGTCTTCCAAGTCTAAAAGCACTCACTATCTTGAATTCTTCCTCCCCCAGGCCTTGTTGCCAAAAATCTGTAAATTCCTTTGTAAGAAAGTCTGCCAAGTTGTCCAAGCCAATAATTTCCCACATTTATTTGCTGATTCAAATGTCTTTTGTTTGTCTCAGCCACCTGTTTGTTCGTCTCTGCTACCTGTTTGGTTAGATTTTCCAAGGCGTCATTAATTTTGCCAAGTGCCTGAGCCAATACGTCTTCAGATGACATAACTTTTGGTTTTGCTTGCAAAGCAGCTGCTCCTACTGTGCCTGCTGCTCCAGATACTGAAGCCCTTCGGTGATGTGTAATGTTAGCCTTGTATTGTCTGCCAGACCTGGTTTGTGCCCACTCTATCTTCCCTTTCTCACTTGCCATAACACTCTCATACAAACTCAAGGTCAGTCTCACGCCTGGTAGATTTGTTTTGAAAAGGAATTTTCCAGTGGCTTAGTTACTTAGTGGCTTAATTGTTGTTACAACCAAGTCTCCTCTAGGGGGACACACTTCCAACTTCACTTTGTAACTTTTTAAACAAATATAGTCCATATATGTCCCCCTTGTCTCTTAAAAGCCACAGTTTCAGTGTTCTTAAAAGTTACTTTATAATCAGGAACGTTCTTAAAACAATGTATCTTTCACAGTCTTTTTTCAAGAGTCTCTATTTTTCACGAACTGACAGTCCTCCCATTAATCAGCTTCCCTGTCAAAGGCAGTCCGTTCCCAGGGTTTTGAGACAGTGGATGTATCTTTACTTTCCCCTTTTCTTGCAGGTAACTAATGCTCAGTCTTCTCCCCTCCTCTCCTGCAAACAGGAGGGGAACCACTTTTTTTGATGTTGGGGTTTAAGCCTTTAAATACGTCTTTCAAAGTTACAGCTTTACAGTCTCTTTGCTTTGTTCTGTCCACAATCCGGAAAGGCAGACTTCCTGTTTATACCTTTCCCGTTTCGGTGCCAAATTTTTAAATTTCCTCCATAAATCAGATAAACCTACTCATGGGTAGTTGCTTTTAGAGTCCAAATGTCCAGAAAGAAATCAGCGCTCTCCGACAATGGCCGTGCGGCTTCACTCCACGGAAAAGGTAGTCGACTCTCAGCCCCTGCACCGCTCACCGCGTCCCGTTCCGGAGCCTTTAAAAAGGCTCCTTCGCAGCTTGGGGGGGCGCAAATGGTGCCCGCCGAGTCTCCACGCTCACAGGCTTCACCGCCTGTGATTTTTCGGGGTCCCCGCTTCACCGCAGCGGCAAGACCCAGTCCCACGGAGCCGATTCCCTCCGGAGCTCAGAGGGAGTCCGCCATTTATCGCTGGCGCTGACCGGAAGTCCCCCCTACCCGGAGAAGCTTTCAAGGACTGAACTTGGGATCTTCTCCATGCTCTCCCCATTGATCTGTGATGGCTCCCTCTCTTCTCCTGCCCTCCTCCTCTGCAGGAGGCTTATCTCGGCCTGTCATTATAATGTATATATGTCAAGGGCTTTGAGATGCATATAAAATCAGGCTCAGCATTATTAACTGGACTTAGATAAGCCATGGTTCCCCTTCCTTCCCTCCTCTGAGGCTCGCTTTAAAGCGGACAGGAGCCACCCGCTTTGCTGCTTTAAATAGTTTAGTACAACATTTGATTCAGAATATTTTTTTCATGTTTTCCTCCTCTAAAAACTAGGTGCGCCCTATGGTCAGGTGCACCCTATGGAGCGAAAAATACGGTAAGCCTCTTTCCACGACTCTGGTGCCTTTCTCCCTTCCAATATTTCATTGCAGACTTCCTTCAATGGTTGTATTAAGCATTCTTTCAAGGATCTGTAACATCTTGAAGTCAAACCATCTGGTCCTGGAGATTTACCTAATTGCGTATTCTGGATGGCCCCTTCCACCTCCTGATCCGTTATTTTACAATTCAACATTAGCTGTTTTTCCTGAGAGATTTTGTGTAATCCATTTATTTTCAAAAATCGATCAATGTCCATTTCTTTCTGCTTCTCCTGTGTATAAAGTTGTTCGAAATACCTCTGAAAACACTTCCTGATCTCCACTGGGTTCTGTATATTCTTTCTTTCCACTTCCAAATTCGTAATAGTATTGAGTTTTTGTCTTTTTTTCATTTGCCAGGCCAACAATTTTCCACACTTATTTGCCGATTCAAATGTCTTTTTCCTCATCTGTTTAATCTTCCATTCTATTTCCTGATTCATCAGCTTCGCATATTGTACTTGATATAACTTTATCTCTTTCAGAATCTCCTGTGACTTTGGTTTTGCTCTCAGTTTCTTCTCTCCTTTATCTTTCCCAGGATTTTATCCTTTTTTTCATTCTGAGTTCTTTTCTTAATTGCATTCTGTTGTATTAGGAATCCTCTCATAACCGCTTTGCTTGCGTCCCAAATTGCTCTTTTTTCCACTGTGGTATTCATGTTTATCTCAAAATAGTCTCTTAGAGTTTTTTGGGCCTTCTTGGTCACCTCTTCATTCCTAAACAGAGTGTCGTTCATCCTCCATCTAAAGGAACCAATTGGCGTCAATTTCATTTCCATCTTCACCGCATTATGGTCAGAACAAGTTTTGGGGCAAATCTCCACTTTGCTGATCTTCGGAGCCAATCCCCTGGTTACCCAGATTTGGTCAATTCTTGTCCATGTCATTTTAGCCTCAGAGAAGAAAGTTCCCTCTCTTCCCAGAGGGTTCTTCATTCTCCAAATGTCAACTAAGTCCATATTTTCAGTCATGTCAAAAAAAGTTTTTGGTAGTCTACTATCATTGGTGACTACCTGTCTTTGTGCGTTATCCATATTTGTAAACACCACTCCATTCATATCTCCCATCGAGATCATATTATATATATATATTTTTATATATTTTTATTGCTTTTTTCAGATACAAGTGTAAAGTCAGCATAAGGAAATAACAGTGATAGAAAAAGAAAAGAAAAAAAAGAAAGAAAAACAAAAGAAAACCATCTTTCCAGAATGTTTTCTCATAACCAACTGGACTTCCCCACATCTCCCTCACCCTGCATTCTTTACAATAAAGATATCAGCAAATTATTACCTTGTTTCATGCATTCCTTTGTACTTTCAAATAGTTATATTTTATGTTTAAGATACTTATTATCTGATTACTTTACCTTAAAATAAATATGATGTTACTTTAAACATTAGTCCTTTCATAATTATAACTTAATTTTCCATATCACTGAATCTTATTGCTGAAGCTAAATTTTCTAAGTCATGCAAACTCTTAACATTCATATAACTTATAATATTTTTGTAAATAGTCTTTGAATTTTTTCCAATCCTCTTCCATTGTTTCTTCTCCCAAATCTCGGATTCTGCCAGTCATTTCGGCCAATTCCATGTAGTCCATCAACTGCGTCTGCCACTCTTCCAGTGTGGGCAAATCTTGTGTCTTCCAATATTTTGCAATAAGTATTCTTGCTGCTGTTGTTGCATACATATAAAAAGTTCTGTCCTTCTGTAACACCTTCTGGCCGACAATGCCCAGGAGAAAGGCCTCTGGTTTCTTGGGAAAGGTGTATTTAAACACCTTTTTTAACTCATTATGAATCATTTCCCAGAAGACCTTCACTTTTGGGCAAGTCCACCAGAGGTGAAAGAATGTCCCTTCAGCCTCCTTATATTTCCAACATTTATTGTCAGACAAATGATATATCTTAGCAAGCTTGACTGGGGTCATGTACCACCTGTATATCATTTTCATAATATTCTCTTTCAAGGCATTACATGCCGTGAATTTCATACCAGTGGTCCATAACCTTTCCCAGTCTTCAAACATAATGTTGTACCCAATGTCCTGAGCCCATTTTATCATTGCTGATTTGACTGTCTCATCCTGAGTGTTCCATTTAAGCAGCAAGTTGTACATTCTCGAGATCATATTATAGTCCATTATCGAGATCATATCATAGTCCACGTAATCCATCAGAGTCTCATGTAACTTCTTAAAGAATTCCGATTTTCCTTCGTTTGGTGCATAAATACCTACAATCAAGAATTTCTCTCCTTGTGATTGAATTTCAATTGCTACAAATCTTCCTTGATCATCTTTAAATAAGAATTTCGGTGATAGGCCTTCTGGCCTCTTCTTATACTCAGCATGACCTTGACAGAAGACAGAACAGAACCACTTTAACCCAGCTGTACTCAGGCTGCGGGGGCTGGGTCCTTGTGCCAAAGGCCAAGCACAGAAAGGGTGCCCCTGGGTCCCAAAAGATGATTTTCTTTGTGTATGAGCCAGGGACCAAGGGGTGGAGATTTGCCTATCCAACAGGCAATCAGTCCAGGATTCTGCTCAGCAGCAGTGCTGAGTTCTGTGAGTAGAATGGATGGACACGCATACATGGGAACCCTGATGTTCTTTCAGAGAGTCTGCTTGACTCCGCTGATGAGGAAGAGGTAGAGGTTGAACCTGCTGCTGAGGCACAGAGTCCTGACCCAGAGCAGGTAGAGGGAAGAACTTATCCTAAAGTTGTGAAGCTTTTACAGATAAGTGCTCCTTCCTCACCCACAGGTTAAGCTGACAAGTCTAAACAGCGCAGTAAGTCAGAGGGGGAGCTCTCGGAGGCCAAGGACGTTCTAGCTGGTCCTAGTGGGTCTGAGGGGGTACCTGAAACTGGGTTGAGATGTTCAGCTCGCACAACGAAAGGTAAACCTCCTGACAGGTTTGCAGTCACAAGTGTGTGGGTTGGCATGGCACAGTGTGAACCCGAGAGTTTTGAGGGTGTTCAGAAACTGCCTCAGGAAGAAACCAGGAAATGGCATGAGGCAATGCAGAAGGAGATGAGCTCAATGGAGTCTCTAGGTGTGTTCTCCCTCACAACGTTGCCAGTGGGCAAACAGGCCGTGAGCAGCCGCTGGGTTTACCGTCTTAAACCCACAGCAACAGAGGAACCGCAGTACAAGGCTAGGCTAGTAGCCAGAGGGTTCACGCAGCAAAAGGGGCTGCATTATACTGAGGTATATGCTCCCACTTCCAGAAGTGAAACTCTGCACATGCTCTTAGCCATTGCTGCACAAAGAGGTTTTCAGGTGTATCACTTCGATGTGGATGTGGCCTATTTGAACTCAGACCTCCAGGAGGATCTGTACATGCTTCCTCCTTCAGCATTTGAGGGCAGTGAGCCGAATACTGTATGGAAGTTTCACAAGTCCATTTATGGCTTAAAGCCTTAGAGAAGCTAGGTTTCAAGAAGAGTCTGAATGACTTCCGGGGGCGGCGCGAACGGCAATGGCGGTCCTCTTCCATTTGTGAGGAGGAGGCTCCGCAGAAACTGGGTCGTCCGCTACGGCGAAGCGGAGACCCACTCTGGAAACCCACAGGCAGCAAGAGCCTGTGGTCTTGAGGCTCGGTGGGCGCCAGAAGCGACCTCCCAAACGTAAAAGGAACCCCGTAAGGGGCTCCGGAACGTGGAGGGGGGTAGCGGCGCTGTGAGCCATTTCGCGATCTGCGGAGCGAAGCCGCGCGGCTGCTGCCGGTGAGCGCTGATCCCTTTTCCTGTAAATTTTCGATTTGGAAGAAGGCAACAACTTGTGAGTAAAGACTGAATATTCTGAACTTGAGATTAAAAATTGAGACTAAATATTTGAACTTGGCTGAAAGCGGAGAGACGTGGAAACAGGAAGTCCGTCTTCCGCTGTCATTGAACCTTAAAGCAAGGAGCTGGAGGAGTGGAGGCGTTAAAAGAACTTTTAACTCTACTGATCTGAGCACCCACTGAACTTTCTTTCAAGTAAAGTAAGGACTTTAAGTTTATGATTTTGCATTTCTTATTTGCATCGTTTTACCTGTCTTCTATTGGAATTACAATTGGAAAGAGAAACCCAGGGTTTGGAGCTGCCTGAGCTGCATGAGAGACTGAGCTGTCAGTTCTGTAGTTTTGGCTATTGTGTATCTGAACCTGCAACAATCTGAGGGTATTTGGACTTGCTATTTTGAAACACAGTTTGAAATACCAGTAAGCACTGGTTGAAACAAAGTGACTGTTAACATCAACTCTGCTAAATATTTGTATTTGAAGGTTCTTGGACATTAAATTAGACTCTAATTACATTAGAATTCTTCCCTAAAGACATCTTAAGCTCCCTCTAGAGGATCTGAGATTCACAACAGTGACTTTACATTTACTTTCTATTTCCCAGCCGCCTGTTCTCTCTGGGCCTCTGTTTTCCCATGGGAATAACTCAGCGTGACCTTGACTGTTAGATAACGTTGGAATGAGTGGCACAAGAAGAAGAGGAAGAACTAGACAAACAACTTTGACAACCCTAACCTCAGCCTCGCAGATACGTAGATCATCTGTACCTACTCTGCCTTCAGAAGTAGAAGAAGCCGTTCTGCCACAGGCAAGGGAGGGAGAAACAGAGCAGTTACAATTGGAAGATATGGCCTCAGGATCATCTGCTTCTATTCTAGAGAAAATCTATGAAAAATTGGAATCTTTGGATAAGAAAGTGGAAGCTTTGGATAAGAAAGCAGATGAGCAAACAGGTAAGATTGATCAAAATACAGAATGTTTAAATAAATTAACTGGACAAGTTGCACAGAACACACAGGCAATTGGACAGTTGACGGAGGCCACAGCAGAAAATCGGAAATTGGCTGAGGACACTAGTCAAAAACTTGAAAATTTAGAACAAGAGGTAAGACCACTCTGCAAACAAGTAGGGGAACATCAGATTTATCTTTCTATGATAGAACTGCGAAACCGTGAGAATAATCTAAGGATTAGGTCGGTACAAGAAGCAGAAGGAGGCAACCTAGCTGAGTTCTTAACTAAAGAATTCTCCAAGTTTTGGAATTTAGAGGAAAAGGACTTTAAAATTGTGTCAGCTTTCAGGCTTGGAAGATTCACAAAGAAGGAGAGGCCCAGAGATTGTTTGATAACATTGAGATCAAAGGAGGAAAGGGATAAGATTTTGGGCATACACTACGGAAAGTCACTGGACATTCTGGACAGAAGAATTGAAATCTACAAAGATATTCCTAGACAACTGCTGGACCTTAGATCCGCCTACTTTGAACTTGTCAAACTATTAAGGAGCAACTCAATTGCTTTCAGGTGGGAATTCCCCCAAGGAATATCCTTTACCTTTAGAGGGAAGAAGGTTAAAATTAGAACACCGGAAGATAGAGACAAATTTCTGTCTACATACGGAGAGGACCTCCAAAAAGGAATTTAACTACCCCCTGGGCCTGGAGCATCGGCAGTACCGGCACCTGTGGAACCTGAAGATCCTGTGAATAAGATACCACCCCTAGAAAAATAACCAGATTTATTCAGGATGTCTCTGCAACTTTTGAGCTGGAATATAAATGGCTGTAACATTCCGGAAAAAAGGAAGAAAATATTTCATATATTAAAAAAAGAACAATTGGACATTATTTGTTTACAGGAAACACATGTGACAAGGCTCCACAGAAAAGTGTTAATAAACAAAAGACTGGGCCAGGAATTTATATCTTCGGACAAAGTAAAGAAGAGAGGTGTGGTGATATATGCGAAAGAGAGCCTGTCACCCAAATTCTTATTTAAAGATGAACATGGAAGAATTTTGGCAATTGAGATACAACACCAAGGAGAGAAACTTTTGATATTAGGAATCTACGCACCAAACGAAGGGAAATCGGAATTCTACAGGAAGTTGCATGAGACTATGCTGGATTATCTGGACTATAACAACATCATTATGATGGGAGACATGAATGGGGTCGTATCAACCAACATGGACAAGTCACAAAGTCAAAATGTTACAAAAGACGGCAGACTACCTAAAACTTTTTTTGAAATGACAGACAATATGGATTTGATTGACATCTGGAGGACAAAGAACCCCCTGGGAAGAGAGGGAACATTCTTTTCTGAAGCCCAACTGACCTGGACAAGAATCGACCAAATATGGATATCTAGAGGTCTGGCACCTAAGGCTAGAAAAGTGGAAATCTGCCCAAAGACCTGCTCCGACCACAATGCAGTAAAGATGGATATGACACTGTTACCAACCGGCTCTTTTAGATGGAAGATGAATGACAACTTGCTTAGAGATCAGGAGATTACCAAGAAGGCCCAAAAAGCTTTGAAAGACTATTTTGAGATAAATATGAACACCATGGTGGAAAAAAGAATCGTCTGGGACGCAAGCAAAGCCGTTATGAGGGGATTCTTGATACAACAGAATGCAGTAAAGAAAAGGACATAAAATGAGAGAAAAGACAAGATTCTGGACAAAATAAAAGAATTAGAGAAGAAGTTAAGATTAAACCCGAAGTCACAGCCAACTTTGAGAGAAATTAAACTCTATCAAGCACAATATTCCAAATTGATAAACCAGGAAATAGAGTGGAAGGTCAAATTAATGAAACAAAAAACGTTCGAGTCGGCGAATAAATGTGGAAAACTGCTAGCTTGGCAGTTGAAGAGAAGACAAAGATTAAATACGGTTACAAGTTTAGAGATTGAAGGAAGAAATATCCAGAATCCTGTGGACATTAGAAAGTGTTTCCAGAGATTTTTTAAAAAATTATACACTCAAGGGCCGCAAGACGAGGCTGAGATTAAACAATTTTTGGCAAAAAATGGATTACCAAAATTGTCACAAGAAAATAGGACAATCCTGAATTGCAAAATAACACGACAAGAGATTGAACAGGCCATTCAGAATATGCAATTGGGCAAATCTCCAGGGCCAGATGGGCTGACCTCCAAGTACTATAAGACACTAAAAGATTACTTGATACAACCTTTGATGGAGGTCAGCAACGAAATTATGGAGGGGAAGAGGGCGCCGGAGTCGTGGAAGGAAGCGTTTATCACATTGATACCAAAGTCGGAAGCTGAAAAGACACAACTTAAGAACTATCGTCCCATCTCTCTTTTAAATGTGGATTACAAAATATTTGCAGACATCTTGGCAAGTAGACTTAAAAAAGTTTTAAATGAAGTAATTCACAAGGGCCAGGCAGGCTTTCTCCCAGGCAGACACTTGTTTGCTAATACAAGGAACATTATTGACATTCTGGAACTTTTGCAAACAGATATAAACACAAAAGCAGTCTTAATTTTTATAGACGCGGAGAAGGCCTTTGACAACATTTCCTGGAAATTTATGAAGGGAAATCTAAAAGAAATGGGAGTGGGACGGGGTTTTGAGAATGGGATTGAGGCGATATATTCAGAGCAGAAAGCTAAACTGATAGTTAACAATGTGGTTACAGAAGAGTTTAAAATTGAAAAAGGAACACGACAAGGCTGCCCTATTTCCCCTTTGTTATTTATTTCGGTTCTGGAAGTGCTATTGAATATGATCAGAGGGGACCGGTTGGTGGAAGGAATTCAGGTCGGACAGAAACAATATAAACTAAAAGCTTTTGCAGATGACCTGGTTCTGACCCTGCAGGAGCCAGAGTCTAGTACGAAAAGAGTATTACAACTGATTCATGATTTTGGTCGGGTGGCGGGATTCAAATTAAATAAACAGAAAACTAAGGTTTTGGGGAAAAATTTGACAGACACAGAGTCAGAACGGTTTCAGAAAGAGACAGAACTAAATGTGGTTAAAAAAGTAAAGTACCTAGGGGTAAACATAACAGCAAAAAATCTAAGCCTATTTAAGGATAATTATGAAAAGTGTTGGGCAGAAATTAAGAGAGATTTAGACAGTTGGACAAAATTGAAACTTTCTTTGTTAGGCCGAATTGCTGCTATCAAGATGAATGTATTGCCAAAGATGTTGTTTTTGTTTCAAACACTTCAGGTTTTGGACAAAAAGGAGTGCTTTCAGAAGTGGCAGAGAGATATTTCTAAGTTTGTCTGGCAGGGCAAAAAGCCCAGAATTAAGTTTAAGATATTAACTGATGCGAAAGAAAGAGGGGGCTTTGCCCTGCCAGATCTAAAGTTGTACTATGAGGCCGCAGCGTTCTGCTGGCTAAAAGACTGGCTACTTCTTGAAGACACTGACGTGTTGGATTTGGAAGGGTTTAACAATACTTTTGGATGGCATGCATATTTATGGTACGACAAGGTTAAAGCCAATAAGGCCTTTAAGAACCATATTGTCAGAAAATCACTGTTTAATGTCTGGACAAAATATAAAGACTTGTTGGAAAATAAAACTCCAAGGTGGCTTTCACCTTTGGAAGCTAAGGCCCGAAAAAGACCCAATATGGAGGCTAAATGGCCAAAATATTGGGAAATATTAGAAAAAGATGGAGACAACTGGAAATTGCAGAGTTTGGAGAAAATGAAGGATAAAGTGCGAGACTGGTTACATTATGCTCAGATTAAAGAAGTCTTTAAAAATGACAAGAAACTAGGGTTCCAGGTGGAGAAATCGAAACTAGAAACAGAACTGTTAGAACCAAAGTCTAAGGTACTTTCAAGGATGTATAACTTGCTGTTAAAATGGAATACACAAGATGAAATGGTTAAATCGGCTATGATAAGGTGGGCGCAGGACATTGGGTATAATATCATGTTTGAGGACTGGGAAAGGTTGTGGAGTATTGGGTTGAACTTTACTGCATGCAATGCTTTGAAAGAAAATGTAATGAAAATGATATATAGATGGTATATGACCCCAGTCAAACTTGCAAAAATTTACCACCTGTCTGATAATAAGTGTTGGAAATGTAAAGAGAGTGAAGGAACATTCTTCCACCTCTGGTGGACCTGCCCTAAAGTGAAGGCGTTCTGGGAAATGATTTATAATGAACTGAAAAAGGTATTTAAATATACCTTCACTAAGAAACCAGAGGCCTTTCTTTTGGGTATTGTCGGCCAAGGGGTGGTAAAGAAGGACTTGACATTTTTTATGTATGCAACAACAGCAGCAAGGATACTTCTTGCAAAGCACTGGAAAGCTCAAGATCTACCCACACTGGAAGAATGGCAGATGCAACTGATAGACTATATGGAACTGGCTGAGATGACCGGCAGAATCCGTGACCTGGGAGAGGAGAAGATGGAGGAGGACTGGAAGAAATTCAAGATTTATTTACAAAAATACTGTAATTTGAGTGAATGTTAAGCAGGATGCTAGATCATAAACAATTGAGCACCACTAAATTAGATGATTTAAGATAATAAGTGAGATTGAGAAAATATAAACTTTTTTGAGAATTACAAGGTTATAAATACACAGAGGGGACATAAGAATGCAAATAAGATGATAAATTGCTGGCAAAAAGTTACAACGATGAAAGTGGGAGCGGGAGATGTGAGGAAGTCCAAAGAAAATGTGAAATTATGTTAAGACATATGTTATATTGTTTATTATATCTATTTCTATTTTAAACCCTAATAAATACTTTATTAAAAAAAACAACAACAAGAAGAGTCTGAATGAAGCCTTAGAGAAGCTAGGTTTCAAGAAGAGTCTTGCTGACAGCTGCCTGTACCTTAAAGGGTCAGGAGAGTCACAGGAAATGGTGTTGATCTTTGTTGATGACATCATTCACACCTCAGGGTCAAACAAACAGGTGCAGAAGTTTGCCAAAGAGCTTGGAAAACGGTTTCAGCTCAAGAACCTGGGTGCAGTAAGGATCTACTTAGGTGTTCAGATAGACAGGACTGAAGATGGAAGCTTCTTGCTCAGTCAGAAAGGCAAGATTGAGCAGTTGATTGAGAAGTTCAGAATGTCTGATTGTGCAGGGGTTAGGACACCTATGGAGACGAGCTACGTGAAAGACAGTCGGCTAGCAGAACGCATTGAGTGCGAGAACGCTGAGCTCTTCCAGTCCGCTCTGGGTAGTCTGTTGTATCTCTCCCAATGGAGCAGGCCGGACATTGCTTTTGCTACCAATCTGCTCAGTAGGGAAGCATCAAAGCCCAGTGTAAATGCCTGGCATGGTATCAAGCGGGTGCTGCGTTACCTGCAGGATACCAAGGACTTCAGTCTCAAGCTGTCAGCTGCAGGTGAGACGGCGCTTACTTTCGCTGGGCTGATAGCGACGGGGTGAATCTGGATGACAGGAAGTCCGTATTTGGGATGGTAATAAACCTTGGGGAATCTCTAGTTGGGTGGAAGTCCCGGAAGCAAAGTTTCATTGCGCTGTCCTCTACTGAGGCTGAGTTCATTGCACTGTCGGAATTGTGCAGGGAACTGGAGTTCTATAGATGCCTGGTGCAATAGATCTATGGGGATTGTTGCCTGCCCATCACTGTTTGGGGAAACAATCAACCCTGTCTGAAGTTGGCAGAATCCGGGCAGTTTAAGGCCAGAACCAAGCATCTAGACATACGTTTCCAGAATGCGTGTCAAAGTGTCAATCCTATTGAAAGCAATCCTATCGAAACAACACAGCAATTAAGAGGAAGGAAAGAACAGAACATTGTGTAGCAGATCATATTTCTGCTGTCTCAGAAGAGGACATTTCCTTTTTCTTTTAGGGTTTAGTGTGCTTTGAAGAGGTCGCTGTTTGTTTCACGGACGAGGAGTGGGCATTGCTGGATCCTGACCAGAGAGCTCTGCATAAGGACGTCATGGAGGAGAATCGTGGGATCGTGGCCTCTCTTGGTAAGGCTCCCTGTGGGATCGTCCTATCTGCCTGGATATTCAAAAAATACCTCTATGTAACAAACCTCATACATTTCCACACAGCTCAACAGCGCCCCATACAACACCTGGGAACCTAACACTCCCACAATAAACCTTGAACAGCAAATTCCAGTTTTTTCTGTGAACCATCTTCCTCCAGTTCTGCCCTTTTATACCACGGTTGGGTCTCTGAACTGCCCAGGCCCAGACACCATGGACCAGAGCATGCCAGGCACCCCTATCTTCCACTGCCTCCCGCAGCTTGGTCACAATTTTACCACTACAGTATATCAAAAAAAGCAACATTCAACAACCCATCAGAATCTAATAAATATGTTGGTTAATGACAAACAACAAAGGTAATGAACACACACGCACCTTTAGTTCTTCTTCATTTGTTCCTGAGGCTCTAATCCCTTTTTGTCTGCATTGCAGATTGTGATGAATTGGAAATCGAGAACAAAGGTGAACATGACAAAATCCCCAGAGAGGAGAAGCCATGCAAAAATTTGGAGTGTGGAGACAGCTGCACTCAGAGCTCCAATCTCACTAAGCATCAGAGAATTCATACAGGACACAAACCCTATCAGTGCATGGAATGTGGGAAGAGCTTTAGTTGGAGCTCCCATCTCACTAAGCATCAGAGAATTCATACAGGGGAGAAACCCTTTCAGTGTGGGGAATGTGGAAAGAGCTTCAGTATGAGCTGCCATCTCACTTCTCATCAAAGAATTCATACAGGGGAGAAACCCTATCAGTGTGGGGAATGTGGAAAGAGCTTCAATAAGAACTCCAATCTCACTTCCCATCAGAGAATTCATACAGGGGAGAAACCCTATCAGTGTGGGGAATGTGGAAAGAAATTCATTACAAGCTCCAGTCTCACTTCCCATCAGAGAATTCATACAGGAGAGAAACCCTATCAGTGTGGGGAATGTGAAAAGAGCTTCAGTCACAGCTCTGATGTCACTAAGCATCAGAAACTTCATACAGGGGAGAAACCCTATCAGTGCATGGAATGTGGGAAGAGCTTCAGTCAGAGCTCCAGTCTCAATAAGCATCAGAGAATTCATACA
Source organism: Podarcis pityusensis (assembly GCF_964106645.2). Taxonomy (NCBI): domain Eukaryota; kingdom Metazoa; phylum Chordata; class Lepidosauria; order Squamata; family Lacertidae; genus Podarcis; species Podarcis pityusensis. The sequence continues at coordinate 661,402 of NC_138027.1, forward strand.
GGGGAGAAACCCTATCAGTGCATGGAATGTGGAAAGAGCTTCAGTCAGAGCTCCAGTCTCAATAAGCATCAGAGAATTCATACAGGGGAGAAACCCTATCAGTGTGGGGAATGTGGAAAGAGCTTCACTGATGACTCCTCTCTCACTTCCCATCGAAGAATTCAGACAGGGGAGAAACCCTATCAGTGTGTGGAATGTGGAATGAGCTTCAGTCAGAGCTCCAATCTCACTAAACATCAAAGAATTCATACAGGGGAGAAACCCTATCAGTGTGGGGAATGTGGAAAGAGCTTCAATGATGACTCCTCTCTCACTTCCCATCGAAGAATTCATACAGGAGAGAAACCCTATCAGTGTGTGGAATGTGGAAAGATATTCAGTCACAACTCCTCTCTCACTTCCCATCAAATAATTCATACAAAGGTCGGAAAAATATTTCATTCTGTAGCTTTAGGAGCCAGGCAAATCCGCACCTTGTTAACCAGGCCTTTGGCTGATTGACATCTAAGGCCCTTTTAAAATGTGGTGGGGAGTTGAGTTACTGATGTGTATTTTGTGTTTTTATGTTGTGTTTTTATGTTGTAACCGTCCTGAGACATGTGGGAACAGGAGTCAACACTTAGAGGCTGAGGGGTTTTTGACCCCCAATTATATATTTTAGGGGGCCACCCCCCCAGTTGATAGGCATTGCCATTCCAATGCCCTTTATGCGTCATGTGATTGATTGTGCAAGGCAGGCCTTACCTGGCCCCTTCCTCCAATATTTTATTCAAGTTGGCACCACTGGGTAGAGTGGTATACAAATTAAATAAATACATAAATCTCCTTCCTTTGCACATGTTCCAGCCTGTCAATATCCTTATTTATTATCATTTTTAATATTTATGTGCCTTTCATCTGAAGATTTCACAACATAAACATACAAGATGAAAGCATGGCTTTCCCAAAAACAAGAAAAGCCAGAGAAATCTCTCCTCCCCTTTTTCTGGATGGAGTTACAAACTTTGTTGACCAGGGAATAGCTGTGGAAATAGTGGATCTTGATTTCAGTAAGGCTTTTGACGATGTCCACCATAATATTTTTGTGATTAAGCTTCTAAAATGTGGGCTGAATGAGGAAACTCTTAGGTGGATTTGACTAACCGAACCCACACAGTCCTCCTCCATGGTTCCTCATCATCCTGGGGAAAAGTGACAAGAGGGGTGCTGCAGGGTTCTGTCCTGGGCCCGTTGTTGTTCAACGTCTTTATGAACGACTTGGATGAAGGAACTGAGGGGGTGCTCATCCCATTTGCAGACGACACCAAACGGGGAGCGGAGGCCAATGTGGCAGAAGGCAGAATGAAGCAACCAGAAGTCACCTCAACCCAATGGACTGGTGACCCCCTCCTCCTTTTCCTCTCCCCCCAAGCCATCAATACAGCTAACACGATCAATATTCCCCCCCAGCCTCACACCTCCACAGAGATCCCCACCCAACACCAGTCCAGGTGACATCAAAAGACACTCCCCATTACCCAACAATCTACAACTCACTCTCAGCACCACTCCCCACGCCTTACTAAGTAAAATAATTCCCCTTGTTGCAAGGATTTTTTTTAAATAATATTTTATTGCAAATTTTAAACAAAAGAAAATCACCAGACATATATAATACCTTCACCAAAAAATAACAGACAAAAGAAATATAGATAAACGAAAACATAAACATAACATAAAAAAGATCATTCCTTTTCATACATCATTTTTTCATAACTAACTGCACTTCCTCACATCTACCTTCCGTGCGTTCTCAATAATAATGTTATAAACAGCAATTTATTACCTTGTTTCAATTCTTATTTTGTACCTCTCAAATATTATGTCACAAACTTCAAATACTTTTTATCAAATACTTGTCAGCTTAATTTAAACATAATATTACCTCAAATTTCATCCTTTTCTTAAACAACACTTAGTCTCATATATCCTTCAACTACATTGCTGGTACCATGTTATTTTCAATCGTGCAATTTCTTAACATTCATACAATTTGTACTGTTTTTGTAAATAGTCCTTAAATTTTTTCCAATCCTCCTCTGTTGTCTCTTCTCCCAGGTCTCGGATTCTGCCAGTCATTTCGGCCAACTCCATATAGTCCATCAGTTGCGTCTGCCATTCTTCCAATGTGGGCAAATCTTGGGTCTTCCAATGTTTTGCGATGAGTATTCTTGCTGCTGTTGTAGCATACATGAAGAATATTCGGTCCTTCTTTAACACCTTCTGGCCGACAATGCCCAAAAGGCAGGCCTCTGGTTTCTTGGGAAAGGTATACCTAAATACCTTTTTTAACTCATTGTAAATCATTTCCCAGAAGGCCTTCACTCTTGGACAGGTCCACCAGAGGTGAAAGAATGTCCCTTCAGTCTCCTTACATTTCCAACATTTATTATCATGCAAATGGTATATTTTTGCGAGCTTGACTGGGGTCATGTACCACCTGTATATCATTTTCATAATATTTTCTTTCAAGGCATTACATGCCGTGAACTTCACACCGGTGGTCCATAACCTTTCCCAGTCATCAAACATAATGTTGTACCCAATATCCTGAGCCCATTTTATCATGGCTGATTTATCTGTTTCATCTTGAGTATTCCATTTTAACAGCAAGTTATACATTTTTGAAACTACTTTAGTTTTTGGTTCTAACAGTTCTGTTTCTAATTTCGATTTTTCCACCTGGAATCCTATCTTTTTGTCCGAATTAAAAACCTCTTTAATTTGAGCATAGTGTAGCCAATCTCGCACCTTATCCTTTAGTTTCTCCAAACTCTGCAACCTCCAAGTGTCTCCTACCTTTTCTATTATTTCCCAATATTTCGGCCATACGGCCTCCATATTGAGTCTTTTCCGGGCCTTAGCCTCCATTGGTGACAACCACCTTGGGGTCTTATTTTCTAATAAGTCTTTGTATTTTGTCCAGACATTAAATATTGCTTTCCTGACAATATGGTTCTTAAAGGCTTTGTGAACCTTTACCTTGTCGTACCACAAATAGGCATGCCATCCAAAAGCATTGTTAAACCCTTCCAGATCTAGGACATCAGTGTTCTCAATAAGTAGCCAATCTTTCATCCAGCAGAAAGCTGCAGCTTCATAGTATAACCTTAAATCTGGCAGGGCAAACCCCCCTCTTTCCTTTGCATCAGTTAATATTTTAAATTTTATTCTGGGCTTTTTGCCCTGCCAGACAAACTTAGAAATATCTCTCTGCCACTTTCCAAAACATTCCACTCTGTCCACAATCTGTAGGGTCTGAAACAAAAATAACATCTTAGGCAATACATTCATCTTAATAGCAGCAATTCGGCCCAACAAGGAAAGCTTCAATCTTGACCAAGTTTCCAAATCCTTTTTAATTTCTGACCAACACTTTTCATAATTGTCCTTAAATAAATTCAGGTTTTTGGCAGTCAAGTTAACCCCTAGGTATTTCACCTTTTTAACCACATTTAAATCTGTCTCTTTCTGAAACCTTTCTGATTCCAAAGATGTCAAGTTTTTTCCCAAAACCTTAGTTTTTTGTTTGTTTAATTTAAATCCCGCCACCCGACCAAACTCATGAATTAATTCTAAAACTCTTTTCGTACTAGATTCCGGCTCCTGTAGTGTTAAAACCAAGTCATCTGCAAAAGCTTTAAGTTTGTACTGTTTAGCTCTGACCTGTATCCCTTCTACCAACCGATCCCCTCTAATCATATTCAAAAGCACCTCCAGGACCGAGATAAATAACAGAGGGGAGATAGGGCAACCTTGTCGTGTTCCTTTTTCAATTTTAAACTCTTCCGTCACCACATTGTTAACTATCAATTTAGCTTTTTGCTCTGAATAAATTGCCTCTATCCCATTTTCAAACCCCCGTCCCACTCCCATCCCTTCAAGATTTTTCTTCATGAACTTCCAAGAAATATTGTCAAAGGCCTTCTCCGCATCTATGAAAATTAACACTGCTTTTGTATTAATGTTCGTTTGCAAAAGTTCCAAAATGTCAATAATATTCCTAGTGTTTTCAAATAAATGCCTACCTGGGAGAAAACCTGCCTGATCTTTATGAATTACTTCATTTAACACTTTTTTAAGTCTACTTGCCAAAATATCTGCCAAAATTTTGTAATCCACGTTCAGGAGTGAGATGGGACGGTAGTTCTTAAGTTGAGTCTTTTCAGTTTCCAATTTGGGTATCAATGTGATGAAAGCTTCTTTCCACGATTCCGGTGCCTTCTTCCCCTCCAAGATCTCATTGCAAACCTCCATTAATGGTTGTATCAAATAGTCTTTCAATACCTTATAGTACTTGGAGGTGAGTCCATCTGGCCCTGGAGATTTGCCTAGTTGCATGTTCTGAATGGCACCTTCAATTTCTTGTTGTGTTATTTTATAATTCAGGATTGTCCTCTTTTCCTGAGATAATTTTGGTAGTCCATTTTTTTAAAAAAATTGGTCTATCTCAGACTCTTTTTGCGGCCCTTGCATATAAAGTTGTTTGAAATATCTCTGGAAGCACTTTCCAATCTCCTCGGGGTTCTGGATGTTTCTCCCTTCAATCTCTAAATTTGTGACCGTGTTCAATTTTTGTCTCTTTTTCAACTGCCACGCAAGCAGTTTCCCACATTTATTTGCTGATTCAAAAGCCCTTTGCTTCATTAACTTAATTTTCCATTCAACTTCTTGGTTTATCAGTTTAGCATATTGTGCTTGGTGAAATTTAATTTCTCTCAGGATCTCCTGTGATTTGGGTTTCAATCTTAACTTTTTCTCACCTTCTCTTATTTTCTCCAAGATCTTATCCTTTTTCTCATTCTGTACTCTTTTCTTTATCGTATTCTGTTGTATCAGAAACCCCCTCAAGCAGCTTTACTTGCATCCCAGATTACTCTTTTTTCCACTGTAGTGTTCAGGTTTATTTCAAAATAGTCTCTTAAGGTCTTTTGGGCCTTCTTGATGATCTCCTGATCTCTTAATAGGGTGTCATTCATCTTCCATCTGAAGGAGCCGGTTGGCATTAGTCTCATTTCCATTTTCATTGCGTTATGGTCGGAGCAGGTTTTTGGGCAGATTTCCACTTTTCTAGTCTTAGGCGCCAGTCCTCTAGTTATCCATATTTGGTCGATTCTTGTCCATGTCAGATGGGCTTCAGAAAAGAATGTTCCTTCTCTACCTAGGGGGTTCTTTGTCCTCCAAATGTCAATCATGTCCATATTGTCAGTTAGCTCAAAGAAAGTTTTAGGTAGTCTGCCGTCTTTTGTCAAATTTTGATTTTGTGACTTATCCATGTTTGTAGAGACTACCCCATTCATATCGCCCATCATAATGATGTTGCTATAGTCCAGATAGTCCAGCATTGTCTCATGCAGCTTCTTATAAAATTCTGATTTCCCCTCATTCGGTGCATAAATTCCTAATATCAGAAACTTTTCGCCTTGAGTTTGTATCTCAATTGCCAAAATTCTTCCTTGCTCATCTTTAAATAGAAGTTTTGGAGATAGGCTCTCCTTTGCATAAATCACCACTCCTCTTTTCTTAACTCTATCCGATGAAATAAATTCTTGGCCTAATCTTTTATTGATTAACACTTTTCTGTGGAGCCTAGTCACATGCGTTTCCTGCAAGCAAATAATGTCCAATTGTTCTTTTTTCAATATATGAAATATTCTTCTTCTTTTTTCCGGGGAATTTCCGCCATTAATGTTCCAACTGAAGAGCTGCAGAGACATCCTGGAGAAATCTGCTATTCCTTTGGTAGTGGCGTCTCTTTCTTTTGGTCCTCTGGTCCCGAAGGTGTAGGTATAGGCGGTGGTGGTGGCCAAGACCCGGGTCCTATGATTCCTTTCTGAAGGTCTTCTCCGTGGTCGTTCACAAACTTTTCTTGATCCTCAGCTGTTTTAATTTTAACTTTCTTCCCTCTGAAATTGAAAGATAGTCCTTGAGGAAATTCCCACCTAAAAGGGATTGAGTTGCTTCTCAACAATCTTGTTAGTTCTATATACGTAGATCTAAGGTCCAAAAGTTGTTTCGGAATGTCTTTGTAAATTTCTGCTCTGTTGCCTTGAATTACAAGTGACTTTTCAAAATGTAGACTTAATATTTTGTCTCTTTCTTGCTTGGATCTCAATATGATCAAACAGTCTCTGGATCTATCTTTCCTTATCACTTTTCCCAGTCTGAAGGCACTTACAATTTTAAAATCCTTATCTTCCTCAATAGACCAGAACTTTGAAAATTCTTTTGTCAAATAGTCAATTAAGTCCCCTTGTTCAAGTTCTGGAATCGCCCTCAATCTGAGATTATTTTCCCTACTTCGTAGTTCAATCATAGACAGGTAGGCCTGCTGTTCTCCAATCTGCTTGCGCAGTGGCTTTACTTCTACCTTAAGTGCTTCAGCTTTTTGGTTGGCTTCCTCAGCTAGTTTACGATTTTCTACAGTAGCTTCCTGCAGATTCCCAATTGCTTGTGCATGCTGAGCTACTTGTTCAGTCAGTTTATTAACACTGGCTGTAGCTTGATCAATTTTGGCCGAATGCTCATCTGCCTTTTTATCTAGACTTTCCAGTTTTCCCAAAATTTGTTCTAATACTGCAGCGGATCCTCCTGCAGCCATGCCTTCTAACGAAATCTGCTCAGTTTCTTCCTCTTGAGTCCCTAAAACAGCAGGGACAGATGATCTGCGTAGCTGAGAAGTCAAGGTTGATTGCATTAATTGTTTAGCTTTCGCTTTAGCCGATCTTGTTTTCCCAAAGCCACTCATTCCACTCCTGTCTACGTGTCAAGGTCGAGCCGTATGTGTTCCCATGGGAATCCACAAGTCCAGAGAGTAAACAACAAGGCAGGAGAGAATAAAAACAAAAAGCAAGTCCCAGACAGCTGTAAATCCAAAATCCTCTAGGGGGAGTGTAAAAGTGTCTCAAGGGGAAGAATAGGAATGTTCCTCCATTAATGTCCAAACAGCCTTTAAAAAAGACCTTCGGCTCTCTTTTAGCAAACAGAGCTAGTCCTTAAAGTGAAACAAAGTCTTTAAAAAAGGTGCGAGAAACAGTGTCTCAATTGTATCCAATCCAATAGCGCTCCAATGTAGCAATTCCAATAGCTGAGCAAAGTCCGCAATTTGACAGTTCTATTTAATCTGGCAGCCCGAGTATTTGGGCTTCTCAAGTCTTTGTAAATCCACAGAAAAGAGATAAAACCAAGTCCAAAACCGAAAAAAAAGCAAGTTTATCTCTCTTAGTCTCTTTAAAGCCGCTCAAATATTGCGCGAATGAGAAACTTCTGATGTCGCTTCAAAGGTTTCCAGCTTGTCAAAGTCTTTTGCTTTAAATCCTTAAGCATAGCCGGGAGACGGACTTCCTGGTTGCATCTCCCGCTTTAGCCGAATTTTAAGATAATTTAGTCCCCAAATTCTTATGTCCCTCTTACTCACGGGTTAGTAGTTTCAGATCAAATGTTCCAGGAAAAAAGGTCGGCGCTCATCGGCAGCAGCTAAGCGGCTTCACTTCCGCAGAAAGAGCGATCGACTCACAGCACCGCGCCAGCCCTTCCACGTTCCGGAGCCCCTTGCGGGGTTCCTTCTTCGTTTCGGGGGGCGCTTCTGGTGCCCGCCGAGTCCCACGGCCACAGGCTCACTCTACCTGTGGTTTTCCGGTGTGGGTCTCCGCTTCGCCGTAGCGGACGACCCGTTTCTGCAGAGCTTCCCCTTCACAGCGCAAAGGGGACCGCCATTGCCGTTTCGCGCTGCCTCCGGAAGTCGTTGCAAGGATTTTTAAGGTACCAGTGAGCCACTCAAATTGTGTCCCAGAATTGACAGACGCAGCAGTGGAGAAAAAGAAAGTGATATTTATTGCTGAGCAATAAGTGACCCAGTGGAATCCTTTCCCAAAAACTGGGCCCCGGGCTCCAGCGCCCTGAGGCTTTATACCTGAGTACATACATGACATAATCGATACAATCGCACACAGCAGCAAAAAGAAAACCAATGAGAGCATTCAAGCCTTGCCCCCTGATCATGTAAATGTTAGATAAATTGATTTATTGCTCAGATAAGCGTGAGGTCCGGCACGCTTCCCCCATCTTCCCCCATCGCAGGCCTCTGCATTCCAAGAGTCCGACTCATCTGAGCATAGCAGAGTTTCAACAGCGGTAAGAGGAAACCAAAAAAAAACTCCAGTGCCTTCTTCAGTGTGCTTAAATAAAGTCCACACAGGATCTTAGCAGCTAAAAGCAGTTTTATTTACAGCAGGCTATCCATTATCTATCACAGCGAACAGCATCGCGAAAACACGTCCTCTCTCCTCAAAAGCGAAAGTAGAGAGACAGAACAAAGACTTGAGTCTCTCGGAACTGACGTACCTCCCCCCTCCCAACTGTAGGCAGGGCGTACATTCTGAGCTGTTTAACCCTGTAAGCTCAGGTTCTCTTCACAGTAAAGAGTTCCCTCCCAACTTCTGCTTTTTCAGTCTGAACATGCATTTAACCTTTCCCCTGATTTATGGTAAGAAGGAAGAAAAAGGAACTTTGGCCCTTACGCTCCTACGCGGCCATCTGCTATACCAGGACATTTTGCAGTTAGCATCTTCCTGTTTGAGCTACTCGGGACCCTGTCTGGACAGGGGGGAAAGTGCCAGCACAGCAGATTTATTGCTTCCCCCTAATGTTAGCGAGACATTGAGAAGAACAAGGGAAGCAAACTGGGGCAGAGTTCATTTCGGATTCTTCCAATCTAAGCAATTTGCTATAAGCTTTTGCAGAAGCCGTCATGATTCAAACATGGATTATATAAAAATCATTATAAGGATATTTGGTTATATGGCTAACTGATTATATGAAAAGCATAAGGGTAAAATTCCTCCAGGTGGTCCTGCTTCACCCTAACCTCAATAAAACAATCCACAAACAGGCTAAAATCTGACAAACAAGCAGCACATTGGGGCTGCCAGAGCATATCAACACCCTCATCCCTACTCCAACATACCAGTGATGTTAATAACATGAGCAACATTGCTTATGGACCTTATATCCAACATAGGCGTCACAAAGACGGTTGGAGGATGGATGGCGGCCAACAGATTGAGGTTGAATCCTGTCAAGACAGAAGTACTGTTTTGGGGGGACAGGAGGCGGGCGGGTGTGGAGGACTCCCTGGTCCTGAATGGGGTAACTGTGCCCCTGAAAGACCAGGTGCGCAGCCTGGGAGTCATTTTGGACTCTCAGCTGTCCATGGAGGCACAGGTCAATTCTGTGTCCAGGGCAGCTGTTTACCAGCTCCATCTAGTATGCAGCCTGAGACCCTACCTGCCCACGGACTGTCTCGCCAGAGTGGTGCATACTCTGGGTATCTCCTGCACGGGAGAGCGCGTGGTTAAAGGGGGCGTTGGAGTGACCTTGTGTGTGGAGTCTCTCGATCTGTATGGCATCCCAAGACTACCGTCTGTTCATCAGCCCTGTTCCCCTTGCCTAATTATTGTAGCGCCTTCCTAAGGATACAGTTGTGACTCCTGCTGCGTATGGTTTTAACTGGGTAGTTAAAGTCAGCTGCTGCTCCCCTCTTCTTGTTCTGGTCCCTTTCTGGCAGGGAGTACACAGCCGCAGTGAATTCCTTTCCTGCCCTCTGCCTCAGGGTCTTACTGCCCACCCACTTCTATTTTCGGTTGCTGTGTTTGCTCGGATCGGGCCAGCAATGGCCCATTTCCCTTGCTCAGCGTGTCTGCTTGGTGCGAGGTGACGCAGCTAGGAAGGAATCAGCAGGCAGACACGATCCTTTCCCCTTCCGTTGCTCAGCGCAGGCTGCAGCAGCGTCACCTCGCAGCAAGCAGACACGCTAAGCAAGGAGATTGGTGGCAGACGAACGCAAGAAAGAGCAGGGAAATCCCCTGCCCTCGTGGCAAGCCGAGAGGAATTCCTGCTAATTCCTTCCTAGTCACACTGCGCGCAGGCTCCAGCCCACCCAGCTCAGCTTCCGGCAGCTAGGAGCGCAACCGACAGCCGCCGCCGCCTCCTCTCCGTGCTCCGGTGCTGCTGCGTCCAGGGAAGCATTCTAGGGAAGCATTCTAGGGATGCGCGGGCTGCCGGAAAACATGCAGGTGGGGGAGGGGGCCAGCAGGGGAAGTAGAGGGGCGAATGAACCCCCTGGCAAGGTTGTCATCTAAGTACTCTCGGAGGGCCCCAAGTACAGGGGCTGACAAGGCATAAATGCGGCCGAAAGGAATCTCTGCTCCTGGCTGCAAGTCAATAGGACAATCGTAAGTCCGATGGGGTGGCAAAGCCTCAGCCCCCTTTTTCTCAGACACGTCCACCAAATCCTGGTAGGGCTCCAGGATTAGGCCGACATCCGGTAACCCTGCCCCGTCTGGGGCAGCCCCCTGCAAAGTGGGAGAACTGAGGGCCAGCTGGTGAGGCTTCCCAGGTGCCGGCGGCAACACGGGGGTTCGGCACAGACGTCGTGGCAGAAAGACGATGAGAAACACAACATCCGCTGCACACAGGAAATGGCGGGGTCATGTCGGACCAAGCAGAGGCTTCCATGGACCACAGGGAAATGTGGCGTCTGGACTAGTTGAAACGTTAACAGTTCCTGGTGCAGGGGGGCCACTCACCTGGCCAGGGGACAGGGCTCACGGGTAATGGGTCCTGATGCGAGGGCGGTCCCCTCCAGACCCACCCCTGAAATGGTGAGGGGGGGTCACCCACGCCAGTTGGTCCTTAAGGCAGGGATGAAGGCCCTGATGGAAGTGGAACCGTCAGGCAGCTACATAGCAGGGTGTCCACAGCCCACCAACGGAGCTCTGCGGTGGACTCGGTAACTGGGCAAGCCCCCTGCCGGAGGTTCTGCAGGGCCATCTCAGCCGCCAGGGCGCGATTCAGCTCCCCGAACGTGCCCTCCAGGGTGGCAATGAAGTCGTCCAAATTCCCCAGCAGATGGTCGCTGGCCTCAAGGTACGGAGAGACCCAAGAAAGTGCCGGGCCCACGAAGAGGCTGACCATAAAGCACACGCTGCTCCGTGGGGTGGGAAAGCCTGCTGCACAGGTGGCGGACATCAGCCAACACTAGCTGACAAAGCCTCGAAGGGCCCCATTGTTGGTTTCTATTTCCCTCACTGAGCAGCAACTGCATGTCACAAGACATTGTTTACATTCCACAGTCCCACGGGAATGGGAGACTGGATGTGACATACACTGGTTTCCTGTTTTTCAGTGTTCTCTCGGTTTCTTTGTGTCGAGAGTAAGTTTCTTCTCTGCTCTCACAGAGGCAAGATGTATGTTTGCGTGTTCTCGGTATAGTTGAGAAATAAAGATTAGCATGTGGCACATACTGCTTTATCCTTTCGTCTGCGGACTACGCTCTGCTGGGCTAAAGAGAAGACGAGCCAGTACCGGCTCCAGATGGGCCAGAGCTGGACAAATTCCAACACCATGCTCCGCCCTGAACCTCTCTGGTTATGGGACAGGGGAGCAGGTCAGGCTGGGGCCGCTCAAAGTGCTTGAACCTCCCCCTAGAACATAGCTCCCTGGGTGTAGAGGTTCCGCAGCACCGTGGGGAGATCTATAGGCTGGGCTCCGTCCATCTGACACCCTGGCCGGGACATAGGTTGGCCACAGCAAACTTTTACGGTTTATGGGCGGTCAAAGTCCTAGTGGAGGACATCAGGACCCGGGGGCAAGACGGTGGGGTGGGAGCAGGAATGGGAATCCGGAAGCCAGGAGTCAAGAAGCCAAGGGTCCGAGGATCAGGAAGCCAGGAGTCAAGAAGCCCAAGGAAGGAAACGCTTTGCTGTGGCAAAGAGCCAAAGGGAAATGCTGACCTTATATCCCTTTCTGGCTCTTTCTTGCCACCAGGTGCTGTGAGTTACCAATCGGCCTCACCTGTGCAGCCGTGCCTTGCCTCTTCAGAACAAACTTAGGAAAGCCCTAGTCCTGCAAAGCCCTACCGGTCCCAGGGCCTGGCTCCGGCATGCACTCCTGACAATGACACTACTTCTTTTGGAGTAATATCATAAAATGATGTATCAATGGAAAGATAATATAATCAAGAATGCAATTACCTGTATTCTATCAAAATTTATAGCCAAATAACTAAAAAAAGGAAGCACAACTTGCTTAGGTTGACTTGTTATGTGATTCCTAACAAGTTGGTTGGTTTTTTTGTCTTCTTTCATTTCGTGAGTTTGAAGAACATAATAGAAGAAAAGAAAAATATGTGAGAAGAAGAATCGGAGAAGATTTACATCCCACTTGCCTTACACCTACCTTGAAGCACCCAGTTAGTGTGATGATCTGGGGTTGCATGACAGCAAAAGGTGTGGGCAGAATTTGCTTCATTAATGGGAATGTAAAACCACCAAATACATAAATACGTGAGCCCAAACTGAAGCCTTCCGCGTGTGATCTTTTCCCAGATACTGAAGCATTATTTATTCATTTATTTTATATTTCAACAGGATTCAGCTCCATGTCATGTTACTCCTTTGTGCAAAAGGCGGTGTTAATATAATCATATTCCACTGCTGGAATGGCCTGGTGGGTTCTGTCCCAGCCGTTCTGTTGGCGGGGGCCCCCTCACCGGCAGCCCTGGCCCTCTCCCCTTAAGAACCAAATACAAACTATACAATAACCCAAAGAGTCAGTAGAAGCTAATTTTAACAATATCAACAACACAGAAAAACTTACATTTATACACAAATTAAACTAATCCCCAGTCCCAACTAAACGTTTATCCCACCCCCAAGGGAGGCAACCCCAGGCCAGGGGAACAGAGGTGGAACAAGGTGGGGGCGGTGGGGTCGGACCGCCCCGGGTGCCATCCTGAGGGGGGTTAAAGAAATTGGAGTTCTTGTTGAAACTACACTGAAAAGGATATATCAAGAACTCTGGCCAATAGTTTCAATATAAGGAATAATTCCTACTCAAGAGTTGAAATGAAAAACGTGTGTATTCTGCTAAGAATAACAGTTTGAAGCTAGTAGTAGATTTAAACACAACGTATAAGTATGATAGTTTTAAAGTAATGGTAAGTTTGGATACAACGTTTAAGTGCAGAAATAATGTCGTTTCAAATATACAATGATATAGTACAAAGGTACATGAAATACCAGGGCCCTGTTTCGGAGTACGCACAGAGAAACGCAAGAAAACTTGGATGCAATTATCTAAGACGCATGTCGAAATAGAAACATAAAAGAACTAAATGATACAGACTTCCAACAGATTTATAGTCGTCAAAAAACCGAGCTGAAGAAGGCGTGTACTCCGAAACAGGGCCCTGTCCTGGTTACCACCACTGAACCGTACATCTGATTCACACTCCGGATACTCCTTTTTGGCCCCATTTGATCCTTCATTCTTTATTCTTTATTCTAATTTTATATAATGTGGACTCGTTTTGACTGCTATTGAGATTTGTATAAAACAATTGTTGTGCACTGGTATTTCATGTACCTTTGTACTATATCATTGTATATTTGAAACGACATTATTTCTGCACTTAAACGTTGTATCCAAACTTACCATTACTTTAAAACTATCATACTTATACGTTGTGTTTAAATCTACTACTAGCTTCAAACTGTTATTCTTAGCAGAATCCTGAGGGGGGTGACATTCGTCCTGCCGCCCGCCCGCGCCCGCGCCCGCAACTCCAAGCGTACCCCGAGCCTTCGAGGGAAGGGGGAGCTGCGCTGATGTGTCGCTTTGCCCTCTCCCCTGCCTGCCAGGCTGGCTCTGCGCCATTCAAAGGGAATAAATGCAATTTGTCTGATTTTGTTACCCTCCCTTGAAAAGAAAAAACAGAGGAGACGCAGCAAGCTTTAATTATGATTGCAAGTGAGTAGCAGCAGCAGCAGCCGAGAGCTGGACGGACCCTCGGAGAGGGCCAGGGCCGTCTTTACCTGGGGGGGCAAGGGGTGGGGGCTGGGGGCTGCCACTGAAGCCGCCTAAGCTCTTAACCATCTACCTGTTAAGAAGTAATAAATAATTGTGATCAAGCTAGAAAAACAAAATACATATATACCCAGGTATTACTGAAATGTATACCTACTTTATCTCTAAAGGACTTGAGACTGGGTGTGCTCATTTACCAAAGATGCGCCGCGCCAGCGGCTGCGCTTGTCAAACGGTTGCAGGAATTTGTGTATAGGTTGGGGGAGGGAGGGGTTGCCCCTCCAGCAGACATCATGCACATGCAGCCCACCCCCAAAATCAGCACCATCACTTTTGTGACTTGTCCCCACAAAACACTTCATCGCAGTTTCTACCTATCTGTTCAAAGGGCCTCTGCTGCACGATACCAAATATAAGAATTCACTGATCAATGTCTCTATGTACTGGCTCAGTGGAGAAACTTCTGAAATTCATCTAGACCTGTGAGCTCAGCTACTCAGCAGCCCCTCTGCCTGAGCGATAATCCCTGGCCTCCTGATACCTGAGTGCCAGACAGGTAGCCATTCCAGAAATAACAAACCCAGAGGAAGACAAAAGGGTGTGATGAAATTGGCTGGGAAACCGGGAAATGTAAAATCTCTTTTGTGACACTCGCTGGGTGTTTGGTGGAGGGCAAGGGGAACCATGGGGCAGGGTCCAGGATGCTCAGATTACTGCCACCAGATGTAGGAGTGATGTAGTTTTGGGGGGGTGTAACCTGGGGATTAGCAGCTAATAAAACTTTGGGTTCTCTTTTGTTCCGGGCTTCCATCCTGTTCCAATTGGTGGCAGGTGGGAGTCCTGTCGCGACAGTCTTCAATCCAGACCAATTCGCTCTGCTATTCCTGCCTGGTGTCCTTGTTTTTTGTCCAAGGGAGCCTCAGATTTCTCCGTTAACAATTCTCCACGGTGCCGTGCACTGAAATTAACTAAATTTGGGGGCAATGGGCAGATCTTTGCACTTCGGTAGCGCATATGCTAAAGACAGCCCTGGAGGGGGCTTTGACTCCCGAGCGCAGCCAAGCATAGGATGGGGTCTGCGCAGAAAGTGAGGGGTGGAGACACCTGCGGGCAAGGAAAGGCAACCAGCGCTGGGCTTCCCTGGGCTTCCCGGCAGCAGCGAGGCAACGTCCCCTTGACAAGCGCCTGGGACGAGGCCTCTCCCCGGGAGGAGGGGCGGGAGGGGCGCCATGCAGCGGAGCGGGGGGGGGTCGGCAGTCACCCCTCGAGTCCAGCCCTGGGGGTGTTAACGGAAAAATCCGAGGGCTCCCTTGGACAAAAAGAAAGACACCAACCAGGATAACTTGGAGCAAAATGGCAGCCTGCAGGCTTGGCCTTTATTGAACTGTTGCAACAGGGTGCTCCCCTCACTTGCAGGAGAGAGGAGGGACCCAGAAAAATGGTGTGCAAGGCCTTATAAAGACTTTTGAAATTCCCACCCTGTAGATCAAGACCACCCCCAGAAACATCATACATACCTCACAGAAGGGGTGTAACCTAAGACCACCCCTGAGATACATCACACCTACATCACAAAAAAGGCGGTCTTAAAACAGAAATTTTAATATTGTTTTTCTCCTGTCCTTGTTTATCTCCTGTCTGGCAGGTTACTTGATTGGATTGTGAAATATACTCAGAGTCGCAAAGTGATTTCATGCTCTTTATTCAGCTCATAGTGGTGAGGAGGAATGAATAAATGTCCCCTCACAGTATCTGCTTTATATACATTATTTACACAATGGGCTGCACATGATTGGCTAATTCTGGAATTCTACTGTAAGCCAATCAGGTTGTGGATTCACTTCTATCTGGAGCAGGATTGGGTGGTTCCTGCCAACCAATCATACTGCTGCATTGTTCTAGGACCAATCAGACTGCTGCATTCTGAATCCTATTGTTCTAGGACCAATCAGACTGCTGCCTTTTGGATCCTATTGTTCTAGGACCAATCAGACTGCTACAGTTTGGATCCTATTCAACTCAGTACATAACACCCCTCCCCTCTAAGTTCCAGTCCTGCCCGGGAGGTCGCATTCATAGTCCTCAAGGTATGCCGGCGGCCTACGTGTGCGTTGTGGCCTGGGGTGTTCCCTGGTCCGGGCTCCGGGTTCTGGCTCGTGTTCCAAGGATGCTGGCTGTGATGCGGCTGTTTGGTCTGGTGCAACCGGCTCGCTCAGTCGTGGTTCTGGTTCCGGTGTCCTTTCGGCCTCACGGGTCCTCTCTGTATTTACTGATTCTGCCTCTCCTGCTGGCCCCTCCTGCTCTATGGGCCTCACTGCCCCGCTGTTCCCTTGGGACTCCTCTGACCTGTCCTCCTCCTGGTTTTCTCCCGGGAATCGTCGCCGTATCTGGTCGCAGTGGCGGCGCCAGCATTGCCCCCCATCCGTTAGCACCTCGTACGACACGGGGCTAGTGACCCTGGTGATTGTGGCGGGTACCCATGCTGGGCCTGCCCCAAAATTCTTTGCGTACACTGGGTCCTGGGCCTCGAAGGTCCGGGGGTTCCTGCCTTCCCCCACCACTACCTCATCCTGAGCTCTATCGGGGTGAAGGCGGTCCAATCTGATTGCAAGGCGCCGACCCATTAGTAGTTCAGCGGGGCTCCGGCCAGTCGTTGAGCTGGGGGTGCTGTGCTGTGCTAGAAGGAATGTGGCAAGGCGGTACTCCCAGTCCCCTTGCGTCATGCGGCGAAGGGTGTCCTTGGTGGTCCGCACCATGCGTTCTGCTTGGCCATTGGTGGCAGGGTGGAACGGCGCCGAACGGATGTGGCGGATGGCGTTCTGCGCTGTGAAGGTTTGGAATTCTCCTGACGTAAATGCAGTCCCGTTGTCTGAGACGAGAGTGTCAGGGAGCCCGTGGGTTGCAAACAGCCTGCGTAGTACCCGGATGGCTGCGGACGTGGAAGTGGACGGTACCAGTGCGACTTCCAGCCATTTGGTGTAGGAGTCCACCACTATGAAGAATGTTTTCCCCTGAAAGGGGCCAGCGAAATCCACATGCAGGCGTGACCATGGTGCTCGGGCGGACTCCCAGGACTGGACTGGGGCCCTTGGGGGATCTGGGCGGGATTCTTGGCAGGCCTGGCAGTGTTTGACCCAGGCCTCTATCTCTCCATCGATCCCCGGCCACCACACATAACTCCTGGCAAGGGCCTTCATTCTTACTACCCCTGGATGTGTCTCGTGTAGGGCTGTGAGGACCCTTTTGCAGAGGGGCTGGGGAACAACGACTCTGCTTCCCCATAACAGGCACCCCTTGTGGGCCGACAGTTCATGTTTGCGGGTTGTGTAGCCGGCGAATTCTGGCCCGGGGCTGCTGCTGGGCCATCCCCTCCACACCCAGTCCAGGACCCGGGAGATGACCCTATCTTTCTTGGAATGGTGTGCAACTTCTTGTGCCTGAATGGGGCGGTCGGGAAGCAGCTCCAGGCTCATAACCTCTTGTGCAGGTGCTGGGTCAGGGCCTGTTTCCGGTAGTGGTAGCCTGCTGAGGGCGTCCGCATGGCCCATCGCCTTCCCAGGTCGGTGAATCAGTGCATACTGGTAGCTGGCAAGGAAAATTGACCACCTGAGTACGCGAGGAGACAGCACTTGGGGGGTCTGCTTTTCCGGGGCAAACAAGCCAAGCAACGGCTTGTGGTCAGTCACCACGGTGAAGGGCCGCCCGTACAAGAAATCATGGAATTTTTTTACTCCCTTTACGATTGCCAGACCCTCCTTGTCGATTTGCGAGTAGTTCCGCTCGGTTGTGTTGAGTGTCTGGGAAAAGTACGCCACCGGTACCTCTCTTCCATCCGGGAGTTGGTGCCCCAGGACAGCTCCAATGCCATAGGGTGAGGCGTCGCATGCTAGCACCACCGGCAGCCTCTCGTCGAAGTGTGCCAAGACCGAGTTTGAGACAAGCAAGTCCTTGACTGCCTGGAATGCGGCCTCCTGGCGCTGGCCCCACACCCAAGGGGCCCGCTTGTCCAGGAGTCTGTGTAGGGGCTCCGCTACCGCCGCCTTGTGGGGAAGGAAGGAATGGTAAAAGTTCAATAGTCCCAAGAAGGCCTGAAGTTCAGTCTTGCTCTTGGGCGCTGGGGCATCACAAATGGCCCGTACCTTGTCCCCAGTCGGGTGGACCCCTTCTGCGTCCACCATAAATCCCAGAAAGTCCACCTGAGGCACTCCTAGTAGACATTTTTCCCGCTTCACCTTGAGACCCGCCGTCTGGAAACGGTGCAGAACGGTGCGGAGGCGGTCCTCAAACTCCTCTGGTGTGGGGCCGGCAATCAACACATCATCGAAGAAGGGGGTGACGCCAGGAATCCCTTTAAGGAGAGAGTCCATTATATTCTGGAATATGCCTGGTGCCACGCTGACACCGAATTGCAGCCGCTTTACCCTGAACGCTCCTCTGTGCGTCACAATCGTCTGTGCCTCTGCTGTGGCCTCATCTACTGGCAGCTGTTGATATGCTTGGGCCAAGTCCAGCTTGCCAAAAATTTTCGACCCAGCCAGGGTGGCAAGGACATGGCTGACCACTGGCACTGGGTATGCGTGGGCCGTGAGGGCCTTGTTTATGGTACATTTGTAGTCTGCGCAGATGCGGACCGAACCATTAGGCTTGACGGGTGTGACGATTGGGGTTTCCCAGGGAGCATTAGGCACCGGCTCCAGCACTCCTTGCTCTACGAGTCGGTCCAATTCCTCGTCTATACGGGGTTTCAAGGCGAACGGGACCCGGCGGGCCTTGAGCCTGACCGGTCGTACTGCGGGGTCAAGCTGTAGCGCAATGGGGGGGCCCGTATACTGTCCCAATTTCCCATCGAAAACCCCTGGAAATTCCTTGCATATGGCGTCCACGTCCACTTGTAAGCTAGTGTGGTTCACCCCGGTGACAGCTAGCCCCAGTGGTCCAAACCATGCCAATCCCAGTAAGCTAATGTAGGGGCCCTTGACCACAAGCAAGTCCAGTTGCCGCGTCCGCCCTCGGTATTGCACCCTGAAGGTCCCCACCCCCATTGTGGGGACCTTACGTTTCTGGAAGTCCCGGAGGGTGAATGGGGCCGGCCTGAGTTTGGGACCCCCAGTGGGACACAGTTTCCTTAAGGTCCTTGCCGAGATTATGGATAGAGTTGAACCCGTGTCAAGCTCCATGCGGCATGGGGCCCCCTCTATCTGTACCTCTACATAAATTTTCTCTACGTTGGGGTGGGGCAACTGGTATACCTGGAAGCCCGTGAGCTCCGTCGAGTTGCCTTGGTGCGTTGGGCCCCGGGACCTGGGGCTCTTGGATTGGTCATCTGATGCCTGGTGTCGGGTGGGCCGAGCCCGACACACCCGGGCGATGTGTCCCGATTTTCTGCACTGCCTGCACTCTGCGTTGCGGAAACGGCAGGTCCTCCTCTCGTGACTCTCCCCGCAGCTTGCGCAGTTCCCTCCTTCTCGTCGAGGCAGCTGTGGTCTGTGCGCTGCTTGAGTGCGCTGCTGTACTCGGTGCACCTCCTCCCTGTCGGATCCTGAGTCGTCGGTGAGGTCTTCATGGTGGACCCTTGGTTGGGATGGCAGGCTCGGCCGTGCCTCTTGGGTCGACCTCTCGGCAGCTTCTGTTGCCAGGGCCTCCTCCAGAGCGACCTGGAACGTTAGGTCCTTCTTAGCGTAGAGGCGTCGTTGCAGCTTCTCATCCTTCAGGCCACCGACGAGGCGGTCACGAAGCATGTTCTCCAGCTCTGAGAAGTTGCAGAACCGGGCGGCTTGGCGGAGAGAGGTCACAAACCCAGTTATGGTTTCCCCAGGGGCTTGCCGCTTTGCGTAGAAGGCATTTCGACGAGCCACCACTGAGGGCTGCGGCGAAAAGTGCCCCTTCAGCTGTTCCATTATTGTTTTGTATGGAACAGTAGCGACGTCTTCAGGCGCAAGGAGAGCCCGGGCGATTTCAAACGTCTCCTCTCCGCAGACGCTGAAGAATATCGCCCTCTTCTTGGCGTCTTCTTCGTCGGTGACCCCTTTGGCTTCTAGGAGGAAGGTGAAACGGGAGGCGTACGCTTCCCAGTCTCCAGATGCTGGGTTGAATGGCGAGAAGCTGCTGTTGGCTGCCATTCTGAGTTCCTTGTGCCCCGGAGCTGAAGCCTGGATACACGGTGCGAGGCAGCGGTGCGGCAGTTGGCGGTGCTGCGGTGCTGTGTGTGGCAGTCAGCTCAGCAGGATCCCACCTTCGTCGCCAGTGAAATATACTCAGAGTCGCAAAGTGATTTCATGCTCTTTATTCAGCTCATAGTGGTGAGGAGGAATGAATAAATGTCCCCTCACAGTATCTGCTTTATATACATTATTTACACAATGGGCTGCACATGATTGGCTAATTCTGGAATTCTACTGTAAGCCAATCAGGTTGTGGATTCACTTCTATCTGGAGCAGGATTGGGTGGTTCCTGCCAACCAATCATACTGCTGCATTGTTCTAGGACCAATCAGACTGCTGCATTCTGAATCCTATTGTTCTAGGACCAATCAGACTGCTGCCTTTTGGATCCTATTGTTCTAGGACCAATCAGACTGCTACAGTTTGGATCCTATTCAACTCAGTACATAACAGATTGCCTGGGAAGCCTGGCCAGTCTTTTGTAATGATATATACTTAGTTCCTGGGCCAGGTCACAGGCTCACACCCTATTCAAACACAGACATACCCTTAAGACAGGATTTGTGAAGGAAAAGACGATGGGGAGGCTTTTCCATTTTGACCTTGTAGAGAAAAGATTTGGTCAGTTTAGGAATCAAAATGGTTCCAGGTTGGCCTTCCTGTGCTGATCTATGTATGTGCTTGGTTGGTACACTTATGAACATTACCATATATCCAAGACCATAAAATTCCTATCACAGGGGGCAGTCGGAGGAGGAGGGGGGGAGGGGGAGGCTGCTCTGTCGCCTTCACACGTGTCCTTTGGGGTGCCCTTTGCTTAGCACTGTTACGGAAATTACGGGGGGGGCACATCTTTAAAGTTGTTAAAATGTTACAAATATCACGCATAAATGTATCCTTTCGACTTGACAGCTCAGGGAAGTTACCTAGCTTTTACAATCATATAAAATCATCTCCTTTCCCAGTTTCCTCCACTTCAACACTATTTTGCCTTTGGAAAAAGGACTCTTTTCTCTGCCACCTCCCCAAGCGTGAAGACATGTAGACACACCTCCTACCCCAGGAAGTGCCCAGAGGTGACAAGTGCTGAGCTGATTGTTGGCCAAGGAAAGCCTCATCCCATCCCCAGACTTGCCAAGGGGTCCAGACACGCAAAGGAAGTTCTATTGTACTTTGGGTGCTGGGACTTCAGAGGTGTTTGCCTATGCTTTTGTTAAAATAAATATTTTATTAAGTTTCTACAATAAAAGACAAAGAAAATACAAAATCACAAAAAAACAATACAATACAAAAATACAAACATTAAACACCTCAAAAAAAGAGAAAAAGAAAAAAGAGATAAAAACACATATAATAACAAAAAAAAAACCCCAAAAATTCCCTCTTTCTTAATTTCTCATCTTCAATTAGCTTATTTTCCGGACTTCCTCACATCTCCCGTTCTTATATCCCTTTTTAAAAAAATTAATTCAGCAAATTCATATCGTATTAATTTATCTGTTGTTAATCCAATCTTACATTTTACTTTGTTGCTAGAGCCCCTGCAATTCATTTCAATATCCTTAACATTCATAAATTTTACAGTATTTCTGCAAATAAGTTTTAAATTTCTTCCAATCTTCCTCCACCGTCTCCTCTCCCTGGTCTGGGATTCTGCCAGTCATTTCCGCCATCTCCATATAATCTATTAGTTGCATCTGCCAATCTTCCAAGGTGGGTAGATCTTGTGTCTTCCAATGCTTTGCGATGAGAATTCTTGCTGCTGCTGTAGCATACATAAAAAAAGTTCTATCCTTCTTTAACACCGATTGGTCCACTATGCCCAGGAGGAAGGCCTCTGGTTTCTTCGGGAAAGTATATTTAAATACCTTTTTCAGTTCATTATATATCATTTCCCAGAAGACCTTGATCCTTGGGCACGTCCACCAAAGGTGAAAGAATGTACCTTCAATCTCTTTACATTTCCAACATTTGTTATCGGGCAAATGATATATTTTTGCAAGCTTGACTGGGGTCATGTACCACCTATACATCATTTTCATAATATTCTCTCTTAAGGCATTACATGCCGTAAATTTAATTCCGGTGGTCCACAACTTCTCCCAGTCAGCGAACATAATGTTATGGCCTATGTCTTGTGCCCATTTTATCATTGCCGATTTTACTGTTTCTTCCTCAGTATTCCATTTCAACAGCAGATTATACATTCTCGAAAGTACCTTTACATTGGGTTCTAACAGTTCTGTTTCCAACTTTGATTTTTCCACCTGGAAACCGATTTTTTTATCCAAGTTATAAACCTCTCTTATTTGAAAGTAATGTAGCCAGTCCCGCACCTTCTCCTTAAGCTTGTCATAACTCTGCAATTTCAGTTTGTCACCCTCCTGTTCTAGAATTTCCCAGTATTTTGGCCATGCCTATGCTAATCTTATACCTGAGTCCTGCCCTGCCATGTCTGTTTATGCTAATCTGGTACCAAGGACTTGTCCGGACATCTTTGCCAAGGCTAACCCCTCCCCTTTGGTGACATGTCAGTGATGTAGCAACGATGCTGTACGAACTGTATTCTGGAATATGGTGGGAAAGTTTTAAAAGTCCTTGTCGCCCCATCCTCGGGGTTCAATATTCCTCTTTGAACCTGTTGCGCAATAAACTTTGGTCTACAGCTATTTCCTCCGGTTGGTGGCAGGACTCCTTCCTTTATTCCGCAGGGACCCGTGGGCTCTGCCCGACCAGCTGGGGGACTGAGCAGCCTCACACCTAGATTTTTCCGTAACAGCAGGAACACCAGGCTGAATGCCAACCCAGCAGAACCCGAGCAATCAATATGTGTGTGGGGGGGGGGACAGAAATAAATCCGCACCAGGTGCCACCTGACCTTGCTACGCCTCTGCAGGGGAAAGGTCTCCCTCGGGCGGTGGGGGACTCTCCTTCCTTGGAGATTTCTCAGCAGAGATCGGAGGGCCATCTGCCATGGATGCTTTAGCTGAGATTCCTGCCTTGCTGGGGTTGGACTAGATGACCCTGGGACCCCATTCTATCCTCCCATTCCTGAATTCTAGGATGAGTTTCCTTCCTTCCTGCAAAGCCCTTTTCCCTGCAAACTGTTCCTCTGGTTTCTGGCCAAGGGAAGGAGATGCTCTGAGCCCAACCGATAGCCTCGCCCCCAAAAGGACATCTGGGCATTGAGGGAGCCAGGGGGGCAGCTGCCCCCCCAAATCCATAGAAAAAGAATAATCTGAGGTTTTGCCAAGCGAGAGAGGGCTGAGCTGGGGGACTCGGCTTGGCAAGGGTTAAAGGGATCTGAGCTGCCTTCCTAGAGAGGACAGGAAGCAAGGGGGGGCAGGTCCTCCAGAGCCAAGGCCCCTCCCTCCCCAGTCCTTTCCTGCTTGGGTGTCTCTCCTGCAAGGGCTGCCTCGCTGCCCCCTCCTGGGATCTGGTGAGTCTCCTCTCTCTCTGGGATCTGGTGAGTCTCCTCTCTCTCTGGGATCTGGTGGGGGTCCCAGGGCTGCAGCAGGGGAGGGGGCTGGGGGGACCCCAAGTCAGGGAGGAGAGGGTCAGGGGTGCAAAGACCCCCCCATATGCTCCTGCTACCCAGAGGAGGAAGGAGCCCCGGGGCTGAGAGCCAGAGCTTTTTGCCAGACTCCCCAGGAGGAAGGTCAGGGAAGGAGAGGGGGGGGACCCCAAGTCAGGGAGGAGAGGGATCTGCCAGGGAGGGGCCAGGTCTGCCACGCTCCCCTTCCTGCAGATCAGAGGGTCCCAAACTCAGTTGGCCTTCCGCCCCCCCCTCAGAAAAAAACGACTCCCACGAAATCTCCCTTCTTTAAACAAAGGAGTCCCTGGGACTTTAACTCGGTGTGACGTCGCTCAGCGGCATTGCAGAACAGAGGAAACATCTGCAAATGGTTTTCGAAAGCTGGACAAGGAGGTGGACTAGACACCCCACACCCCCAAAAAAAACCACAGGGAGGGAGGAAGGAAAGGTGGGAGAGAAAGGAGAGGAATAAAGAGAGGGATCCCAGCCCAGAGTCTGGCTGCTGCATTGGGGACCAGTTTCCCAGTGTCTCCCAGGGCAGCTCCCCACGGAGGCCACTGCAGCAATCCCCTCGCACCCAGAGCAGGGCATCCCTGGACCACATCCTCTCTGTCCCAAAGGGATTGTTGCTGGCAAAGCAGCCGGAAATGGGCGCTGCTACTCCCTGAGCCTCCAGGGACTTTGGCTTCAATGGCTGTGCTTGTGTTCAGCCATCTAAGAGAATAATAATAATAAATTACCTGCCTAAATTCCAAAGGAGATGTATTTGGCCCCACCCACTTGGCCGTCAGGGTGTTGACTAGATACATACCTGGCCCTCAAGAGAAAGAAAAAGGGACCCCACCTCAGGAGTCTGTCTTGAGAGCGGCAGAGAGTCCAAGTGCAAGAAAGGGAGACTAAAGCAGGGGGGAAATGTGCCCTGAAGTGGGGGTGGGGGGGAGAACAACTCCTGAGGACCCCCGGATGAGGACCCCCACTAGAGCCAAGCATCCATTTTTCAAATGACTCCCTTGTCAGTCAGTTCTGACTTCATGCATTGACTGGAAGGCAGGAGAAAGCAGGCTGACTCATCTCCCAGAAATCCCTACAGTTGCCTCCACATTCTGCATTGCTAGAGGGCTGGAGACTTACTTCTTCTCCCCTTCCTCCTCCTCTTTCTTTTCAAAAAGGTATCTCATGGTTTGGGCTCTGGTACCGTCCAGTCCTGATTCCTGGCAAGACTCATCCATGCTTGTTCAGGGATCCTGTTTCTTCTCCTGACCTACAAATTCTGTAACAGAACAATGTATTTGCTTTCTAGGATTTGCTAGAGCTTCTCATTAAGACGGACACAACTTGGCAGAAGACCAAAGGGTTCCTTCCGATCTCTCCGAGGCTTCCTGAGAGCACAGATGGATGAGCAAGACCCAGCTGGCCCTGAAGCAGGAAGAGGCCATGCCATCCAAACTGGGAGCAGTGGGGGATTCTGGGAAAACTCTGGGCAGAAGATCCTGGGTGAGGAGGGCACCCTCCCCTCAGAGGTGCAGAGCCAACTGTTGAAGCAGTTCTGCTGCCAGGAGGCCAAAGGACCCCGAGAGGTTTGCAGCCGATTCTACCACCTTGACCTTCAGTGGCTGAAGCCAGAAAGGCACACGAAAGCTGAGATGCTGGACCTGGTGATCTTGGAGCAGTTCCTGGCTGTCCTTCCACCAGAGATGGAGAGCTGGGTGAGGGAATGCGGAGCAGAGACCAGTTCCCAGGCGGTGGCCCTGGCCGAAGGTTTCCTCCTGAGTCAGGCAGAGGAGAGGAAGCAGGCAGAGAGAAAGCAGGTGAGGGAGACTTTCCTCCGGATACTACCTTGACCAGAGCCAGGGCCTTTTCGGATGTGGCTCCGTCCTGGTGGAACGCTCTCTCACAAGAGACCAGGGCACTGTGGGATTTGACATCTTTCCTCAGAGCATGCAAGACAGAGCTGTTCCGCCAGGCCTTTGTTGAGGGTTCAGTCTGATTCTTTTCTTTCAGTACAAGAATAAGCATTAAAGAGGCTTCCTAGCCCGCTCACACCTCCTTTATAAGACCAGTGGTAACAGTAGTTGGCCCTAGCGAATATTAACCACTCTCATTTTTACTTGACTTGATCATGGATGGAGGATTTGACCTGGCATGTGTAACAGAGACTTGGTTGGATGAAGCAGATGGGCCTGTTCTTGCCGCTGCTTGTCCACCAGGTTTCTCTTACGCACAGCAACCCAGGTCATGTGGGCGGGGACTGGGGGTTGCAGTGATTTTTAGGAAGTCATTAGTTTGCACCAGGCGTCCTATTGGGAAGACCCAGTTCTCTGAGTGCATGTTCTGGAAGTTGGGCAATAGGGGCAGTACAGGATTCCTTTTGGTGTACCGACCTCCCCGCTGCACCAATGATTCCCTGTCTGAGCTGCTTCAGGTCTTGGCGGATGTTCTCCTGGAGACACCTAGCTTGGTTGTCCTGGGGGATTTTAACATCCATGCCGACACGACCTTACAAGGGGCCGCTCGGGACTTGGTGGAAAGCATGGCCTCCATGGGGCTGTCCCTGAATAAGTCTGGCCCAACCCATAGTTGCGGACATGCCTTGGACCTGGTGTTTACCTCTATGGATGTTGGTGATCTGACACGAAGTAAAAGTGAAACGAAAGAAGTGCCATGGTCAGATCACTTCCTGGTGCAACTTGACTTCTCTGCGACCCTTCCCCTCTGCAGGGAGGTGGGACCGATTCGGATGGTCCGCCCTCGCCACTTAATGGATCCAAATGGTTTCCAGAGAGTGGTAGGGGATGCTTTATCCCATGTTGATGGCCTTTCAGCTGATTCCCTGGTGTCCCACTGGAATGTGGAGTTAACCAGGGCTATTGACTGTTTGGCTCTGAAGCGCCCTCTCCGATTGCATGGAGCCCCTCTCCGATTGCATGTAGAAAACAGCAGCAGGAGACTTTTTCAGGTGGTCCGCAATTTAGGCCCAGTACGGGCCACGTGATCTCCTGCAATGATTTTGCAAAGTTTTTTGCAGATAAAGTCGCTCAGGTTCGGGAAGAGGTAGACGCCACCGTGGGAACAGGGCCGGGGCGGGAGAGTGCTAGAGTCCTGTCTAGTGAAATTGCGTGGGATCAATTCCAATCTGTTACCTCCGAGGATGTGGCCAGGCTGCTTGGACGAGTGAAACCAACCACCTGTCTCCTGGATCCTTGCCCATCCTGGCTTATAAAAGCTGGCCCGGAAGGGCTGGGCGATGGGCTTCGTGGGGTGGTGAATGTTTCCCTCCATGAGGGAGCCTTCCCAGACCTGCTGAAAGAGGCGGTTATTAAACTGCTTCTTTAAAAACCATCTTTATTGCGGCCACGATGGCCAACTATCGCCCAGTCTCAAATCTTCCATTCTTGGGCAAGGTGATTGAGCGAGTGGTTGCTGAACAACTTCAGGCACGCCTGGAGGAAGCGGACCATTTGGATCCCTTCCAGTCGGGATTCAGGCCTCATCATGGGACTGAAACTGCTTGGTCGCACTGGTTGATGATCTCCGGCGGGCTAGGGACAAAGGTGAGAGCTGTTTCCTAGTTCTGCTGGATCTCTCAGCGGCGTTTGATACCATCGACCATAACATCCTTCTGGGCCGTCTTGAGGGGCTGGGAGCTGGGGGCACTGTCATACAGTGGTTCCGCTCCTTCCTCCTGGGCCGTGTTCAGAAAGTGGTGGTGGCGGATGAGTGTTCAGACCCCTGGGCTCTCACTTGTGGGGTGCCTCAGGGTTCTGTCCTCTCCCCCATGCTTTTCAACATCTACATGCAGCCGGTGGGAGAGATCATCAGGCGGTTTGGGCTGGGTGTTCATCAGTATGCGGATGATACCCAGCTCTACCTCTCAAATCAGAACCAGTGAAGGCGGTGACGGTCCTGTGTGAGTGTCTGGAGGCAGTTGGTTGGTGGATGGATGGTGGCTAACAGATTGAGATTGAATCCTGACAAGACAGAAGTACTGTTTCTGGGGGACAGGAGGCGGGCAGGTGTGGAGGATTCCCTGGTCCTGAATGGGGTAACTGTGCCCCTGAAGGACCAGGTGCACAGCCTGGGAGTCATTTTTTTATATATATATAAGATATTTATTAAGATTTTCCAGATATTACAAAGTGAAAAAAGAAAAATACAAAATAAAAATGGTTAAAAACAATTCATTCTTTCCATTACTTGTCTTTCATTTGCTTATTTCCCGGACTTCCTCACGCCTCCCTTTTTTGTATTCCAGTTCAGTTTGTTAATTCAGCAAATCCCTCCCCTCTTTGTATATCCTAGTCTTTAATCATAGTTTATTGTAACCTTAAATTTTTACCTATTAATGATCCATTTTTTCATGTTCATAACATTACTGCTAAAAACCACTTAGTTTCTAACCAACATCGTTCTAACATTCATTAATTTTGCACTATTTCTGGAAATAGTCTTTAAACTTTTTCCAATCTTCTTCCATCGACTCTTCTCCCTTGTCTCGGATTCTGCCAGTCATTTCCACCAGTTCCATATAGTCCATCATCTTCATCTGCCATTCTTCCAGAGTGGGTAGATCTTGTGTCTTCCAGTACTTTGCAATAAGTATTCTTGCTGCTGTTGTGGCATACATAAAGAAAGTTCTGTCCTTCTTTGGCACCAATTGGCCGACCATGCCCAGCAGAAAGGCCTCTGGTTTCTTTAGAAAGGTATATTTAAATACCTTTTTCATTTCATTATAGATCATCTCCCAGAAAGCCTTAATCCTTGGGCATGTCAACCGAAGGTGAAAGAATGTACCTTCGTTTTCTTTACATTTCCAACATTTATTATCGGGCAAGTGATAGATTTTTGCAAGCTTGACTGGTGTCATGTACCACCTGTATATCATTTTCATAATATTCTCTCTTAGGGCATTACATGCCGTAAATTTCATACCAGTGGTCAACAACTGTTCCCAGTCAGCAAACATAATGTTATGTCCAACATCTTGTGCCCATTTAATCATAGCAGATTTCACCGTTTCATCCTGAGTATTCCATTTCAACAGCAAGTTATACATCTTTGACAAAATCTTAGTTTTGGGTTCTAACAGTTCTGTTTCTAATTTTGATTTTTCCACCTGGAAACCAATTTTTTTGTCCAAATTGTAGGCCTCCCTTATTTGATAATAGTGAAGCCAGTCTTGCACTTTGTCTTTTAATTTCTCAAAGCTCTGCAATTTCAATTTGTCTCCTTCTTGTTCCAAAATTTCCCAATATTTCGGCCATTTGACCTCCATATTGAGCTTTTTCTGAGCCTTTGCTTCCATCGGTGACAACCACCTTGGGGTATTATTTTCAAGTAAGTCCTTATACCTTATCCAGACATTTAACAATGCTTTTCTGACAATATGGTTTTTAAATGCTTTATGTGCTTTAACCTTGTCATACCACAAATATGCATGCCACCCAAAGACATTATTAAAACCTTCTAAATCCAAGAAGGTCTGTGTTCTCAAGAAGTAGCCATTCTTTCAACCAGCAAAATGCTGCTGATTCGTAATAAAGTTTAAGGTCTGGCAGGGCAAATCCACCTCTTTCCTTTACATCGGTTAAAATTTTAAATTTTATTCTAGGCTTCTTGCCCTGCCAAACAAATCTAGAAATGTCTCTCTGCCACTTCTTGAAACAGTCCATTTTGTCCAGAATTTGCAATGATTGAAACAAAAATAACATTCTTGGCAGTACATTCATCTTTATAGCAGC
This sequence comes from Podarcis pityusensis, assembly GCF_964106645.2. NCBI lineage: Eukaryota > Metazoa > Chordata > Lepidosauria > Squamata > Lacertidae > Podarcis > Podarcis pityusensis. The sequence goes on from NC_138027.1 coordinate 690,742, forward strand.
AATTCTACCTAACAAGGAAAGCTTCAAATTTGACCATATCTCTAGATCCTTTTTGACTTCTGACCAACATTTCTCATAGAACTTAAATAGGTTTAAGTTCTTAGCGGTCATATTAACCCCCAGGTATTTTAATTTCTTAACCAATGTTAAACCTGTCTCCTTCTGAAACCTTTCTTTCTCAATCGGTGTTAAATTTTTCTCGAGCACCTTAGTTTTTAACTTGTTCAACTTAAATCCTGCCACGTATCCAAATTCTTGGATCAATTCTAAAACTCTTTTGGTACTAGATTTTGGTTCCTGTAACGTCAATACTAAGTCATCTGCAAAAGCTTTCAATTTGAACTGTTTGGCCCCGACCTGTATACCTTTAATCAGACGATCCCTTCTGATCATGTTTAGCAAAACCTCCAGGACCGAAATAAAAAGCAATGGGGGAATTGGGCAGCCTTGTCGTGTCCCTTTCTCTATCTTAAATTCCTCTGTTACCACATTGTAAACTATTAGTTTGGCTTTTTGTTCTGAATATATTGCACTTATACCATTTTCAAACCCTTGACCAACCCCCATCCCCTGAAGATTTTTCTTCATGAAGCTCCAAGAAATATTATCAAAGGCTTTCTCCGCATCTACAAAAATTAAAACTGCTTTAGTGTTGATATTCACTTGCAACTTCTCCAAAATGTCAATTATATTCCTCGTGTTGTCAGACAAGTGTCTACCTGGGAGAAAGCCAGCTTGGTCTTTGTGAATCTCTTCTACTAACACTTTCTTTAACCTTTTAGCCAAAATGTCTGCAAAAATTTTATAATCCACATTAAGCAGGGATATGGGTCGGTAGTTCTTAAGTTGCGTCTTTTCAGACTCATTTTTCGGTATTAGTGTAATATAAGCTTCCTTCCACGACTCTGGCGCTTTTCCCCCCTCCAAGATTTCATTACAAACCTCCTTTAGTGGTTGAATTATCCAGTCCTTCAAGGATCTATAGTATTTGGAGGTTAAGCCATCTGGCCCTGGAGATTTGCCCAGCTGCATGTTCTGAATGGCACCTTCCATCCTGGAGGTGCTTTTGAACATGATTAGAGAGGACCGGTTGGTTGAAGGAATACAGGTCGGAGCGAAACAGTATAAACTCAAAGCTTTTGCAGATGATTTGGTCTTAACATTACAGGAGCCAGAACCTAGTACAAAAAGAGTTTTAGAATTGATTCATGAGTTTGGTCGGGTGGCGGGATTTAAATTGAACAAGCAAAAAACTAAGGTTTTGGAGAAAAATTTGACACCTTCAGAATCAGAGAGGTTTCAGAAGGAGACAGATTTAAATGTGGTTAAAAAAGTGAAATACCTAGGGGTTAACTTGACTGCTAAAAATCTGAATTTATTTAAAGATAATTATGAAAAATGTTGGTCAGAAATTAAAAAGGATTTAGAAATTTGGTCAAGATTGAAACTTTCCTTGTTGGGTCGAATTGCTGCTATAAAGATGAATGTGTTGCCAAAGATGTTGTTTTTGTTTCAAACCCTACAGATTGTGGACAGAGTGGAATGTTTTGGAAAGTGGCAGAGAGATATTTCCAAGTTTGTCTGGCAGGGCAAAAAGCCCAGAATAAAGTTTAAAATACTAACTGACGCAAAGGAAAGAGGGGGATTTGCCCTGCCGGACTTAAGGTTATATTATGAAGCTGCAGCTTTCTGCTGGATGAAAGATTGGTTACTTTTAGAGAACACTGATGTCCTAGATCTGGAAGGGTTCAATAATGCTTTTGGATGGCATGCATACTTGTGGTACGACAAGGTAAAAGTTCACAAAGTGTTCAAGAACCATATTGTCAGGAAAGCAATATTTAATGTCTGGACAAAGTACAAAGACTTATTAGAAAATAAGACCCCAAGATGGTTATCACCAATGGAGGCTAAGGCCCGGAAAAGACTCAATATGGAGGCCGTATGGCCGAAATATTGGGAAATAATAGAAAAAGTTGGAGATACCTGGAGGTTGCAGAGTTTGGAGAAAATAAAGGATAAAGTGCGAGACTGGTTACACTATGCTCAAATTAAAGAGGTTTTTAATTCGGACAAAAAGATAGGATTTCAGGTGGAAAAATCGAAATTAGAAACAGAATTGTTAGAACCAAAGACTAAGGTACTTTCAAGAATGTATAACTTGCTGCTTAAATGGAACACTCAGGATGAGACAGTTAAATCAGCCATGATAAAATGGGCTCAAGATATTGGGTACAACATTATGTTTGATGACTGGGAAAGGTTATGGACCACCGGTGTGAAGTTCACGGCATGTAATGCCTTGAAGGAAAATATTATGAAAATGATATATAGGTGGTACATGACCCCAGTCAAGCTTGCAAAAATATATCATTTGTCTGATAATAAATGTTGGAAATGTAAGGAGGCTGAAGGAACATTCTTTCACCTCTGGTGGACCTGTCCAAGAGTGAAGGTCTTCTGGGAAATGATTTACAATGAGTTAAAAATGGTATTTAAGTATACCTTCACTAAGAAACCAGAGGCCTTCCTTTTGGGCATTGTTGACCAGAAAGTGTTAAAGAAGGACAGAACTTTTTTTATGTATGCAGTTACAGCAGCAAGAATACTTATCGCAAAATATTGGAAGACACAAGATTTGCCCACTCTGGAAGAATGGCAGATGCAACTGATGGACTATATGAAGCTGGCCGAAATGACTGGCAGAATCCGTGATTTGGGAGAAGAAACAATGGAAGAGGACTGGAAAAAGTTTAAGGACTATTTACAAAAACAGTACAAATTGTATGAATGTTAAGAAATTGCACGATTGGAAAAAACATGGCTCCAGCAATTTAGTTGAAAGATATGGGAAACTAAGTGATGTGTAAGAAAAGGTTGAAATTTAAAGTAATATTATGTTTAAATTTAAGTTATAACTTGTCGAGAAGAATTACTTGAAGTCTAGAGACATAATATTTGAGAGGTATAAAATAAGATTTGAAATAAGGTAATAAATTGCTGTTTTTAGTTTTACTACAGAGAACGCAGGGAAGGGAGATGTGAGGAAGTCCAACTAGTCATATAAAAAGAGTTATAAATAGTTATCTTTTTTCTTTTTTGTATTGTATGTTGGTGTAAGTATATGTCTTTTCTTTGTTTGTTATTTGTTATTTGTTTGGTGAAGGGATTGTATATGTTTGGTATATGGTTTGTGATTTTCTTTCTTATGCCTGAAAATTGAATAAAAATATTTATTAAAAAAATAATAATGAATGGAACCTTCCACCTCCTGTTCTGTTATTTTATAGTTCAACATTAACTTGTTTTCTTGAGAGATTTTTTGTAATCCATTTGTTTTTAAGAATTGGTCTAAATCAAACTCTTTCTGTGGCCCTTGTGTGTATAGCTGTTTAAAGTACCTCTAGAAGCATTTTCTAATTTCCACTGGATTCTGAATGTTCTTTCCTCCCACTTCCAAGTTAGTAATAGTGTTAAGTTTTTGTCTTTTTTTCATTGGCCAAGCTAGCAGTTTTCCACATTTATTAGCCGATTCAAATGTCCTTTGTCTCATCTGTTTAATTTTCCATTCTATTTCCTGATTCATCATCTTCATATATTGAACTTGGTATAACTTTATTTCTCTCAGAATCTCTTGTGACTTTGGTTTCACTCTCAGTTTCTTCTCACCCTCTTTTATTTTTTCCAATTTTTTTTTATTCCCCCCCCCAAAAAAAATTCTTTTTTCTCATTTTGGGTTCTCTTCTTTACTACGTTCTGTTGAATTAGAAACCGTTCTGTTGAATTAGAACGGAAATTTTGGACTCACAGCTGTCCATGGAGGCACAGGTTAAATCCGTGTCCAGGGCAGCTGTGTACCAGCTCCATCTGGTACGCAGGCTGAGACCCTATCTGCCTGCGGACTGTCTCGCCAGAGTGGTGCATCCTCTGGTTATCTCCTGCTTGGACTACTGCAATGTGCTTTATGTGGGGCTACCTTTGAAGGTGACCCGGAAACTACAACTAATCCAGAATGCAGCAGCCAGACTGGTGACTGGGAGCGGCCGCCAAGACCATATAACACCGGTCTTGAAAGACCTACATTGGCTCCCAGTACGTTTCCGAGCACAATTCAAAGTGTTGGTGCTGACCTTTAAAGCCCTAAACGGCCTCGGTCCAGTATACCTGAAGGTGCGTCTCCACCCCCATCGTTCTACCCGGACACTGAGGTCCAGCACCGATGGCCTTCTGACGGTTCCCTCACTGCGAGAAGCCAAGTTACAGGGAACCAGGCAGAGGGCCTTCTCAGTGGTGGCACCCGCCCTGTGGAACGCCCTCCCACCAGATGTCAAAGAGAAGGACAACTACCAGACTTTTAGAAGACATCTGAAGGCAGCCCTGTTTAGGGAAGTTTTTAATGTTTGATGTATCACAGTATTTTAATATTCTTTTGGAAGCTGCCCAGATTGGCTGGGGAAACCCAGCCAGATGGGCGGGGTATAAATAATAAATAATAATAATAATAATAATTATTATTATTATACCAGTGGACTGCCGTCTGTCCAGATTTTAATTTGTTTTGAACTAATTTTAAGAAGTATTTTAATTAATCAATTGTCTGTTCTTATGTTCTTTGTATACTGTGTTAGATTTATGATGTTAGCCGCCAAAAGATTGGCTCCGGCCAGGGAAGGTGGGGTAAAAATAAAAAATTATTATTATTATTATTATTAGGGGCTCCAAAGAGGATGGAGAACATCCCATAATGCTCTGCTGATGGCCCATCCTTTTTCTGGGAAGGCATCCATGGAATGAGATCTCACACCCTTAAAGTTTTTTACTTTTCCATTATCTTTCTGCTACTTCTTGTCATTCATTTTCTGTTTTGAATCCTTGTTGCTTTTTCAGGAAAAGGATTGTTTTGAGGAAATGGACCTGGATTCCTGTGAGGCAGAGAGGCCTCCGTTGGACACCAGAGAGAGGCCACTGGGTAAGGAGGAAGGCGGTTTTTCTCCATTTGGTCTCATTCTGTTGGTTTCCCATATAATCTCTGGGTTCTTTTCATCAAGTTTTTTTTTTGGGAGGGGGAGTTGGGAGGAAGGGTCCAGAGGAGGAGAGATGTATTTCTGCATGACTAACATATGAAATGGGCACAAATGTCCAAATGCACTCAGCAGGTAAGGCTTTCTGAAAGGCCCATCTATAGTTAGAGATGCCCTGTTTCCCCTGTGAGAGACATGGGCACGCCTGGCATCCTGCTTACCTGTTTTCTCTTTCAGGAGACAGAATGATGCCGGCAAGACCTCCTGATCCATCTTTTCATGGGAGCAGAAGGGAAGCAGCGGCTGTGGAACCAGATCAGGTCAGGGGAAGCTGCCTTGTGGGGACAGAGGCCGAGGGATGGAGCAATGTCATGGACTGGTTGGGCACAGAGGAATGGTGGGAGGAAGCAGCCAGGGAACCAGGAAGGGAAGAGGTCTCAGCCCAAGGAGTGGAGGTGGAGGAAGGATGAGCAGTGAAAGGGAGAAGAGGGAGAAGACTGGGAAGAGGAGGTGTCAGAAGCTGAAGGGATAACAGGGCTTAGTGAGCTGGGAGACTCTGTGGCAGAATGCAGTGCAGAATCGGAGGCAGAAGAGGAAGGAGGCGAGTGGGAGGAGGGAGGTCAAGAGGCTGAGGTGAGTCAGGAGAAGGAGGAGCCACCGGGGGCTCCCTCTCCTTCTGCCATAAGCCACACTCCCTGCTTGTCTCTCTGAGCCAGGAGTTGTCTGACAATGGAGGAGCAAAGGCAGGCTGCACACTGGCGCACTGTTGGATCACTTGCCAGAAACCCCAGAGAGGAGGGGACTTGGAAAGCTGTGGGGAGCTAGGGGCCTTCTCTTTTGGCAGCTGATTTCATGGAGGAAGACCCTGTCATGGAATTCTACTCAGTATTGATCCAGGCAGAACTCCAATGTATAGTTACCAGAGTGAAAACGTAAAGACGTTGCAGGATTCCCCAAAATAGACCAGAGGCAATTGTATTTCACCCAGCAGAGCTTTACTGCTACTGAAGACAAATGAGCATAATGGTCCCAAATCCAAAACATTCAGGATTGGCCCTGTCCATAAGAAATCCAGTTGCAGCAAACTTAACTGAAATTTCCCACAACTTATAATAAATTTAAACCTCAACACTCAGCATACTATGTACAGAACACCAGAAGGGGGGGGGGAGAGAGAGAGAGAGAGAAAGAAAGAGAGAGAGAAACCCAGGCTCCTTCTGGCCTCTTCTTATAGTCAGCATGACCTTGACAGAAGACATAACAGAACCACTTTAACCCAGCTGTACTCAGGCTGCGAGGCCTGGGTCCTTGTGCCAAAGGCCAAGCTCAGAAAGGGTGGCCTTAGGTCCCAAGAGATGATTTTCTGTGGGTATGAGCCAGGGACCAAGGGTTGGAGATTTGCCTATCCAACAGGCAATCAGTCCAGGATTCTGCTCAGCAGCAGTGCTGAGTTCTGTGAGTAGAATGGATGGACACTCATACATGGGAACCCTGATGTTCTTTCAGAGAGTCTGCCAGACTCTGCTGATGAGGAAGAGGTAGAGGTTGAACCTGCTGCTGAGGCACAGAGTCCTGACCCAGAGCAGGTGGAGGGAAGAACTTCTCCTAAAACTGAAGCTTGTACAGAGAAGTGCTCCTTCCTCACCCACAGGTTCAGCTGAGAAGTCTAAACGGCGCAGTAAGTCAGAGGGGGAGCTCTCTGAGGCCAAGGACGTTCTAGCTGGTCCTAGTGGGTCTGAGGGGGTACCTGAAACTGGGTTGAGACGTTCAGCTCGCACAACGAAAGGTAAACCTCCTGACAGGTTTGCAGTCACAAGTGTGTGGGTTGGCATGGCACAGTGTGAACCCGAGAGTTTTGAGGGTGTTCAGAAACTGCCTCAGGAAGAAGCCAGGAAAGGGCATGAGGCAATGCAGAAGGAGATGAGCTCAATGGAGTCTCAAGGTGTGTTCGCCCTCACAACGTTGCCAGTGGGCAAAGAGGCCGAGAGCAGCCGCTGGGTTTACCGTCTTAAACCCACAGCAGCAGGGAACCACAGTACAAGGCTAGGCTAGTAGCCAGAGGGTTCACGCAGCAAAAGGGGCTGCATTATACTGAGGTATATGCTCCTCCTTCCAGAAGTGAAACTCTGCACAGGCTCTTAGTGATTGCTGCACAAAGAAGTTTTCAGGTGTATCACTTTGATGTGGAAGTGACCTATTTGAATTCAGAGCTCCAGGAGGATCTGTACATGCTTCCTCCTCCAGCATTTGAGGGCAATGAGCCGAATACTGTATGGAAGTTTCACAAGTCCATTTATGGCTTAAAGCCTTAGAGAAGCTAGGTTTCAAGAAGAGTCTGAATGAAGCCTTAGAGAAGCTAGGTTTCAAGAAGAGTCTACTTAGGATCTACTTAGGTGTTCAGATAGACAAGACTGAAGATGGAAGCTTCTTGCTCAGTCAGAAAGGCAACATTGAGCAGGGGTTAGGGCACCTATGGAGAGAAGCTACGTGAAAGACAGTTGGCTAGCAGAACGCGTTGAGTTTGAGAACGCTGAGCTCTTCCAGTCAGCTCTGGGTAGTCTGTTGTATCCGTCCCAATGGAGCAGGCCGGACATTGCTTTTGCTACCAATCTGCTCAGTAGGGAAGCATCAAAGCCCAGTGTAAATGCCTGGCATGGTATCAAGCGGGTGTTGCGTTACCTGCAGGATACCAAGGACTTCAGTCTCAAGCTGTCAGCTGCAGGTGAGACGGCGCTTACTTGCTGGGCAGATAGCGACGGGGCGAATCTGGATGACAGGAAGTCCGTATCTGGGATGGTAATAAAGTTTGGGGAATCTCTAGTTGGGTGGAAGTCCCGGAAGCAAAGTCTCATTGCGCTGTCCTCTACTGAGGCTGAGTTCATTGCACTGTCGGAATTGTGTAGGGAACTGGAGTTCTATAGATGCCTGGTGCAAGAGATCTATGGGGATTGTTGCCTGCCCATCACTGTTTGGGAAGACAATCAACCCTGTCTGAAGTTGGCAGAATCTGGGCAGTTTAGGGCCAGAACCAAGCATGTAGACATACGTTTACAGAATGCGTGTCAAAGTGTCAATCCTATTGAAAGCAATCCTATCGAAACAACACAGCAATTAAGAGGAAGGAAAGAACAGAGCATTGTGTAGCAGATCATATTTCTGCTGTCTCAGAAGAGGACATTTCCTTTTTCTTTTAGGGTCCAGTGTGCTTTGAAGAGGTCGCTGTTTGTTTCACGGACGAGGAGTGGGCATTGCTGGATCCTGACCAGAGAGCTCTGCATAAGGACGTCATGGAGGAGAATCGTGGGATCGTGGCCTCTCTTGGTAAGGCTCCCTGTGGGATCGTCCTATCTGCCTGGAAATTCAAAAAACACCTCTGTGTGACAAACCTCATACATTTTCACAGAGCTCAGCAGCGCCCAATACAACACCTGGGAACCTAACACCCCCACAATAAACCTTGAACAGCAAATTCCAGTTTTTTCTGTGAACCATCTTCCTCCAGTTCTGCCGTTTTATACCACGGTTGGGTGTCTGAACTGCCCAGGCATCTTAAATGTCAGCTTCAGTGTTGGTATCTGAAGAAGTGTGCATGCACACGAAAGCTCATACTAATAACAAACTCAGTTGGTCTCTAAGGTGCTACTGGAAGGATTTTTTTTTATTTAGCTTCAGAGTTGTGTGGAAAGATAAGTAGCTTCTGTCAAGTTTTCTGTTTTGGATTTTGCTACTGTCAGTCTTGGGTTGACCAGAGAGACGACTGACATGGGAGATGGAGGGGATGCCATGACTGGGCCAAACAAAATCCATCCCAGAGAAGAGCCAGGCTTATTGAATCTCAGGTAGTAGTAGCAGTGATGATGATGATAATAATAATAATAATAATAATAATAATAATAATAATAGTAATTTTTATTTTTACTCTGCCCATCTGGCTGGGTTGCCCCAGCTGCTCTGGGCGGCTTCCAACACTTATATAAACCAGAAACATTAATCATAACAATCTGTCCCCATATAAAAAGTACATTAACTTTAAAATTAACAACTTACACTAGTGGCCAAAATTGTGGAAACCTTTTGGAGAAAGTGTATTTCAGAGCTTTGATACCTCATAACACCACTTTTTTGGGGAGTAATAGCATAAAACTATATATCAATGGAAAAATAATTTAATGAAGAATGTAATGATTTTCTTCTGTCATGCAGGCACAGCCTCTCTATTCTTCGATCATCACTTGCTGTTGTGCACCTTTTCCTGCCTTTACCAGTCTGATTTTGGAGTGACTGAGTCTCTTATACCTCTTCAAAAATATAGACCAGCTTTGGTTAAGTTTCCCCCAATCTTCCTTCTAATTTCTTCATACCTGTAGCCTTGTTCACTTAATAGTACGATTTTACATCTCTTTCTGGGTAACTACCAACCAAATTGATAGCATTCCCATAATACACTGACAAAAGTCAACCTAAGCAAGTTGTGCTTCCCTTTTCTGGTCATATGTCTATAACCTTTGATAGAATACAGATAATTGAACAAACTTTGTTGTGCTACATTCTTGATTAAATTATCTTTCCATTGCTATATAATATTATGGTATGACAGTCATACCTCGGGTTACAGTCACTTAAGGTTGCGTGTTTTCGGGTTGCGCACTGAGCCGAACCTGGAAGTACCGGAATGGGTTACTTCCAGGTTTCAGTGCTCGCACATGCGCAGAACCACCAAATTACGACCCACGCATGCGCAGATGCAACGCTGCTGGTGGCGAATGCTGCGAGTTGTGAACATGTCTCCCACACAGATCATGTTTGCAACCCGAGCATCCACTGTACTCCAAAAGAAGTAGTGTTATGAGCCATCAAACATCTGAAATGCACTTTTTTCTAAAAGGCTTTCACAATTTTGTTGTTGTTGTTTATGTTAGGATATTTCCGTTCCACCTTAAAAGGGAGCAGGCTTTGAGAGTCACAGAGTCTGCGCATGTCCTGTTCACAGGATGTTTATGTTTGCTATTCCTTTCGATTTCAGTCGGGCAGAGACGCTGACGCAGAACGGTCATGTTTTTCTTTGTTCTGTTCAACGCTAAATAAAGTCTGTAAATATGCTCTTCTGCTCTTCTGCGGTGCAAGCTTTCTGGCTGTGTTTCTGCTGATAAAGGATGTGCACGAGCCTGGAATGTGGCAGTCTATTTCTAAGGCTTCGTGTCGCTAATTGCTGGATCTGCGTGGCTACAGAGATCAATGGACGTCCGGCAGCCGGCTTGGGGCTCAGATGGACGCTATCTCCCTGGCAGTATCCCAACAACAAGGTTTCGGGCCCAGATTCACAGCACCTACAGGAGAGTAAAGCTGCAACAGACTGCGTCTGAGAGGTATGTCAAAAGCGAAAGAGAGGTTTTTCTCTGTTTACCTCGGAAGGAGCTTTTGGAACTCCGGCAGATTAATGGCTCTGGTAGCCAAGCCAGAGAGTTCGTGATTAATGAGCTGCCAAGATAAGAAGTCTTTGAAGGCATAAAGAGACTCCCGGCTCAAAGGAAAAGCTGAAATGGAGTTTTTCCAAGCTTCTGAGGCTGAGGAGTGCCCAAAGTTAAATCGGCACAATTATGAAACCTGGGCAAAATGGTGTGAATCTTTGCTGCGTCAGTTTGGAGTGTGGCATACTGTGTCTGAAGCCCCTCCAGTTCCTCTGACAGATAGATGGAGGGCCGCTAATTCGAAGGCCGTTGACGTAATCGTCTTGTCCGTCTCTCTGGAGGAAATAAAGACGCTAGCTGGCAATCTGACTGCACGTGGCATGTGGAATGCTTTGATGAAAGCTCACAAGCCAGTCATCCCAGCCCAGAATTTGACTGCATCGGAGGTCCTAGCTGTTTCCCAGAATGCGAGTGAATGCAGGGATGCTGAGGGCACCGGTTGCAAGCTGCAGGGGGAGCTGACCGTCACGTCATCCCAGGCAGCATTCCAGCCTCCAGGGGGAGCCAAGGAGTCGGCAGCTGAGAGCTCTGTTTCTCGTGGGAACCAAGGTCATCGTCTTTGCAGAGGCCGGAAGGCCAGAGGTAAACAAAGACAGATGCCTGCAGATTGCCAGAAGCAGAGGGAGGGTGAAGAGCCCGCGCCAGGGAAAAACAAAGCGTTGTTTGCTGGCACAGCTTCACCAAAGGCTAAAGGCACGTCTGCTGACCAGAAGCAGGGGGGCAAGCTGCAAAAGCCCACGCCAGTGGAAAGCAAGGCTATGTTTGCTGGCACAGCTTCACCAAAGGCTAAAGGCACGTCTGGTGGCCAGGAGCAGCAGGGGGGCAAGCTGCAAAAGCCCACGCCGAAGGAATACAAGGGTTTGCTTGCTGAAAAGACTGCTCCAACAGCCAAAGGCAGATTTATTATCGATTCAGGTGCGAGCCGCCACGTTTCGAAGGACCGCCATCTCTTTATCTCCTTCAAGCCTCAGGAAGGTGAGATCCACCTGGCTGACGGAAGGACGTTGCAAATCGCAGGAGAAGGGACTGTGAAACTTGCAAGTTTGCACACAACCATCAGTGGTGTACTTTATGTTCCAGGCGCTGCAAGCAATTTGCTAAGTGTCCCACAGCTTACTGGGCGTGGTTTTCAGATTTCCTTCAAGAGGAGCGTCTGTGTCATCAGTAAAGGCAAAGAGGACTATTTGCATGCAAAGTTTATGGATGGTTTGTTCCATATAACTTATGAGGACACTGCTGTTGTGTCTAATGCTGATTCTTGTTGTGTTGCACAAACTAACAAAGTTCTTCATGCAGGTTGCATTCACGATGCGCATCGAAAGTTTGGTCATCTCTCTTGGAAGGCACTGGCCAAGATGCCAGAGGTGGTTGAGGGTTTGAACATCAAACCCTGTAAATTTCACATGAAATGTGTATCTTGTGCAGAGAACAAGGTGAAGGTTGCTCCAAAAGGCAAGGAATCTAGCAGGCAGGCCTCCAAGCCCTACCAGCTAGTGCATGCGGACCTGGTTGGTCCACTTACGCCCTCTTTAGGAGGAGCAAGGTACTTCATGGTTCTAATTGATTCTTTTTCCAGGTACATTCATGTGTTTTTGCTCGAACAGAAATCGCAAGCGTTTCCGAAGTTTAAGGCATTCTGTGCTTGGTTGGAGAATGTGCACGGTAAACGTATCGCCTGTTTGTTTACCGATCGAGGCGGGGAGTTCACTTCTCAGCAGTTTGAAGCTTTCCTGACTGAGAAGGGAATCCAGCATGACATGTCAACGCCCAGATCGCCATGGATGAATGGGCTTGCGGAGCGAGCAAATCAGACATTGCTGCAAGGAATGAAAACCTTGTTGCATGATGCCAATCTCCCTGATAAGTTTTGGGGGGAAGCTTTGGGGAATTTGGTTTACACCTTTAACCGCAGATTGTCATCACCCATTGGCTGTACCCCCTATGAGAAGATGTTTGGCAAAAAGCCCAACATCAAGCACATGAAAATCTTCGGATCTGACATGTGGGTACACACCCCACAAACCAACAAGCTTGGGAAGCGTGGGGCACATGGTTTGTTCATGGGATACGAAAAAGGTGCATACAGGGTGTGGATGACTAACTCTAAGTCCATAAAATTCACAAGGAGTGTTGAGTACAATCCAAAGTGGGGGGAAAATGTGGGAATTTTCCAGAGTTACCCAGAGGAGGATGAAGGTGATGTCAAGCAAGCATGCTAAAGCTGAGGAAGCTGCTGAGGATGAGGAGGATGATGAGGATGATGATTATCAGAGTTCGGATTCCAGTTCAGTGGGCGGTGCTGCTGCTGGTGTCAGTGACAGTGATGACACAGCAGACTACCAGAGCGCAAAGGCCTCAGTCAGACCATCTGATGCGTCTGACAATGAACTGGAAGAACCACTGTTCACCATTGGTCAATTTTCTCCTAAGAAGGAGGAGATGAGTCCAGAAGACTTGCGTCTAGTACGTAGGTCTGAAAGGGCGACCAAAGGCAGACCTCCAAAGAGGTATGCTGATGAGTTTGCTAAGACAGCAACTGCTGTTCTTAGTAGCTCAGAGAAGGTGTGGGAACCTTCAAGCTTCAAAGAGGTTCAGGAGTTAACCTCTAAAGATGCTGAGCCTTGGCTTAATGCCATGAAGGCTGAAGTTGATTCCTTGAACAGGAACCAAACTTGGGAACTGGTACCGGTAGTCCCAGGAATGAGACTGGTTGGCAGCAAATGGGTCTTCAAGGCCAAGACAGACCAGAATGGCAAGGTAGTCAGACACAAAGCCAGATTGGTTGCCAGAGGTTTTTCACAGGTACCAGGACAGGATTACCATGAGACCTACCCTCCCACCGTCAAATATGAGAGCATTCGGCTGATGCTCAAGATTGCTGCGGAGGAGAAACTGCATGTTTCCCACCACGACATTAATACAGCTTTTTTGTACGGGATTTTGAACGAGGAGCTGTTTATGCTTCCACCTGATGGGATGGAGATACAGAAGGGAATGGTCTGTAAACTGCGGAAATCCTTATATGGTCTTAAGCAGAGTGCCAGGTGTTGGAACACAAAACTCACTGAGACGTTGCTTTCTCTAGGTTTTCACCAGGGCAAAGCTGATCCATGTGTGTTTGTCAAGGAGGAGGGGCAAAACAAACTGTATTGTTTATGTTTTGTTGATGATCTTCTGATGTTTTGGAAGAATCAGGCTTTTTACCAAAGCACCCTAGCTCAGCTGAAGGAGCACTTTGACATGAAGGATCTTGGTGAGGTATCCAACTATCTTTCTCTGCAGGTGGAGAAGGACCAAGCAGGTAATTTTCTGGTACACCAAACACAGAAAATTGCTGATGTGTTAACCAGGTTGAATTTGGTTGATGCAAACCCAGCAGACACACCGATGGTGACAGGTTACCAGGTAGACAGTACTGCTGAAGCGTTTTCTGACACAACGCTGTACAGATGCATTCTAGGCAAGCTGAATTTCATTGCCAGATGTTCAAGACCTGACATAGCTGTAAGCTGTAATCTGCTTAGCAGACATGCCAACAATCCTACGATTCAGGATTGGAAAGCTCTGAAGCGCATAGCCCGCTAATTGAAAGGGACTATGCACTACAGGCTGAGGTTCACCAGTCAGAAGACTGGAGGTCTTGAAATCTTTGCTGATGCAAGTTTTGGAAGTGACACCACAGATGGTACAAGCACTTCTGGAGTATGCTACATGTACAACCACTGCCTGTTTGACTGGTTGTGCAGGAAGCAGACGACAGTGAGCCTAAGTTCCTGTGAAGCAGAACTCAATGCCCTGTCATTTTCACTCATGGATTGTGAATGGTTGATGCAACTGTTTAAGGACATCGGGGTTTCTGTGAAATGTCCTGTACAAGTGTATCAAGACAATAGATCTTGTTTGGCTTTGCTGAACTCCGAGAGTTGCAAGCAAAGAACCAAGTACTTGCAGATTAAGCTACATCGTGCAAGGGAGTGTATTCAGAAAGGACTGATTCAGGTGTCCTACATGCCAGGAAATGAAATTCCTGCTGATCTGTTGTCTAAAGTTGTTAACAAAGAACAACTTAAGGTTTATGTACAAAGGTTGCAATTGGGTTGAACCACAGGTACTACAGGTTACACGGAAAGGGGGAGGATGTTAGGATATTTCCGTTCCACCTTAAAAGGGAGCAGGCTTTGAGAGTCACAGAGTCTGCGCATTTCCTGTTCACAGGATGTTTATGTTTGCTATTCCTTTCGATTTCAGTCGGGCAGAGACGCTGACGCAGAACGGTCATGTTTTTCTTTGTTCTGTTCAACGCTAAATAAAGTCTGTAAATATGCTCTTCTGCTCTTCTGCGGTGCAAGCTTTCTGGCTGTGTTTCTGCTGATAAAGGATGTGCACGAGCCTGGAATGTGGCAGTCTATTTCTAAGGCTTCGTGTCGCTAATTGCTGGATCTGCGTGGCTACAGAGATCAATGGACGTCCGGCAGCCGGCTTGGGGCTCAGATGGACGCTATCTCCCTGGCAGTATCCCAACAGTTTAGTCGTTTAGTCGTGTCCGACTCTTCGTGACCCCATGGACCAGAGCACGCCAGGCACCCCTGTCTACCACTGCCTCCCGCAGCTTGGTCACAATTTTACCACTACAGTGTTAAGGGATTCAGAACTTACAGGGTTAAAGAGTTCTGAGTGACGTTCTGAATGACGTCTCTTTCTTGAGGCGTGGTTACAGACACATTCGGGAGGGTTTTACTCTGAGTGTGTTAGTCTGTTGTTTGCTCGGACGGAAGGCGAGAGAGAAAATGTGCGCTCTCTCACCAGGAATTTTATGAGCTGTCTTACTACACGAATAAAGACTTGGAGATAAGCAAAACAGGCTGAGTCAAGTCTGACGTTTATTACCCCACACTGCATTCGCTTCTCGCCGCTGCGATTACTCTGCTAAGCCAGCCAAGGAGGGCAGAGAGGCATGGAGCAGGGGTGCACAACGGAAGCCTGCAGGACTCCTTATGGCCCTCTTGGCGGCAACAGGTCTCTGGACAGGTTATGGAGCTTTTGTAACGCTTTGAAGCCTTTGCAGAAGCAACGTCCCAGGTGTGGGGGAGAGCCAGCTGTGAAGACGCTGGGGCCAGCTAGAGCTTTCTGAGGCTGAAAGGAGCTCGCTGGGAGAAGGGGCTGATCTGCCGGAAGCCGGAGGAAGCTGCTGCCAGACGTGAGTACGCTTAACCCCGGGGGAGGAGATGGCAGACAGTCATGAATCATATTCCGTCCCCTTCGAAAAATTAAATGGACAAAATTGGCAAGAATGGAGCAGGAAGCTGAAGGCCTAGCTGGTAGCCAAGGGGCTGTGGGAGGCGGTCCAAGGGCCCCCACTACCACCGGCTGCAGCAGGCGCATCGGCTGCAGACATAGCGGCTGCTCACGCATCGCAGAGGAAGAACCAGAAGGCCCTGGGAGCTATAGTGCTCAGTTTGGAGGGTTCCCAGCTACCCTTGGTTGAAGGGCTTGACACTGCTCAGGAGGCTTATACAGCTCTTGAGAGGGTGCACCACAGAACCACGGCTGGTGCAAAGATCCACACCACCAGGCGCTTGTTTGAGATGAAGCTGCGTCCCGGTGGGAACATCAGACAGCATGTTACTGAGATGCTCTCTGTTTTCAATGAGTTGAGGCTGTTGCATGTCAACTTTTCAGAGGAGCTGAAGGTTTATATTTTGCTCAGCTCTCTGGACAAAAGCTATGACAATTTGTGTCTGTCTTTGGAATCGATGAGTCCACAGGATTTGACTCTTCAGTACGTGACAGGACGCTAATCGGACGAACAGGAAAGGCGTGTCAGAGAGGGCAGGTCTGGCGCAGGGAGCTCCACCGGTTGCAGAGGGGGGGCCAAGCCAGATGAGAGCTCTGTTCAGGCTTTTTCCACTCGCCGGTGTTATCTCTGTGGGTCCAACAGCCATTTGAAAAGGGCTTGTCCACAGAGGAGCAGAGAGGCCGGGCAGGATGTCTCCAAGGTCGTTTCCCATGGGAACCAGTCTCGGAGAGGAGGCCAGCGTGGGAACGCGAAGGAAGGACGTGACTCAGAGAAGGGAGACTGTTATCATCTCACGGCTTCTCTGGCAACTTTGAAAAACAATTCCAGCAGGGACACAGCTGTGCAGTGGGTGGTGGATTCCGGAGCGAGTCATCACCTGATTGGAACGCCACCTGCTGGGGGGCTGCGGAACTGCAGGGCTGTTTCAGCTGGGACAACTGTTACATTTGCTAATGGGACACAAAAGCCAGTTTCTAACGTTGCAAATGTTTATGTTTCCTTTTTGCAGGCGGAGCTGGAGTGCTACGTTGTGCCAGAGATGCATTGTTGCCTGTTATCTGTACCTGCTCTTGTAAAGCAAGGGTACAAAGTTTGCTTTGAAAATGATGCCTGTTCCATTTTCAGAGGGGGGAAACAACTTGTCAACGTGGAATGCAAGAACAATCTCTTTGTTCTGGAAACACCTCTGGAGGGTGGGGGGAATGCCGGAAAAGCACAGGCGCAGTGTGCTAGTGTTCCCAGCCATGATTCATGTGTTCATGTATGGCACAGGAGAATGTCTCATGCTTGTTTGGAAGATGTTCAGAGGTTGCCCAGCTGCACTAAGGGTTGCAGAATCACACCATGTGAGAGATCCCTAGAGTGCAGGGCATGCAGAAAGGTACAAAGGTGCAGTTATCCCGGGGTGGAGAGGGTAACCACAAAACCTTTTGAACTTGTTCACACAGACCTTGCAGGTCCCATGGAGTGTAAGAGTCTGGGTGGGGCCAGGTATGTGCTGACAGTGACAGATGATTTTTCTCAGAACGGATGGTCTTTCTCTCTCAGAACACAGGGGGAGGCGGCGCAACTGATCCAGGATTGGGTTGCGGAGGTGGAACTAAGGTTCTCCACCAAAGTGCAAGGGTTCAAGAGCGACCGTGGGTCACAGTTCACTGGGTCTGCTCTGAAGGAGTTTTTCAAGCAAAAGGGAATTCGTCACCAGGTGACGGATGCTAAGTCTCCTCAAGAGAGAGGCGTGGCAGAGCACAGGAGTGAAACACTGGCTGAAGCTGTCAGGGTTTTACTGTGTGACTCTGGGCTGCCTCAGAGCTTTTGGAGTGAAGCTTGGAAATTTGCCAGCTTTGTTTTTAACAGGTCCTACAATCACGCTGTAGGTGACACACCGTTTTTTCTGTTGCACAAGAAAAAGCCACAGGTGCATTTCTTCCATGCGTTTGGTTCCAGGGCGTCAGTGCCAATACCAACAGCTCAATGGAAGGAAGGTGGTCCAAGGTACCAGGAAATGATCTTCTGTGGGTATGATCCTGCAACAAATGGGTGGAAGTTTGCATACCCAGAGGGTGATCAGACCAAGCTGCTGGTCAGCAAGCATGCTGAGTTCTGTGAGCAGGGTGGTTGGTCAAAAACCTAGGGATGGTCCTGATGTTCTCTCAGAATGTCTGTCTGATTTTGAGGGGGAGGAAAGGGAGGAAGGAGAGACAGAGGCGGAGCCTGTTGCTGAAGACCAGGTTGCTGAAGAGGGTCAAGCACAGGGGTGGGTTTCTCCACAGGCTGTTAAGAGAGAACCCAAGAGTGAGCCTTCATCTCCTGTTAGCCAAGTGCAGAAGGCCCGAAGACGCAGCAAATCAGAGGGGGAGTCTTCTGTGCTAGGAGACACACTTGCTGATCCCAGTGGGTCAGGAGGAGCACCTGAGATTGTGCTCAGGCAGTCAACTCGCACCACAAAGGGGATTCCACCTGAGAGGTTTCAGGTCACCAGTGCGTGGGTTGGTTTCGCACAGTGTGATTCTGGGAGTGTGGAAGGGGTTCAACAGTTGCCTGGGACAGATGCCAGTGGGAGGCAAAAGGCAATGGGAGGTGAGTTGAACTCAAAGAGGTCTGTAAATAGGTGTCCTCAGTTTCCCTCAAGATGCAAGACGAGAGGGGGTGTTAAGGGATTCAGAACTTACAGGGTTAAAGAGTTCTGAGTGACGTTCTAAATGACGTCTCTTTCTTGAGGCGTGGTTACAGACACATTCGGGAGGGTTTTACTCTGAGTGTGTTAGTCTGTTGTTTGCTCGGACGGAAGGCGAGAGAGAAAATGTGCGCTCTCTCACCAGGAATTTTATGAGCTGTCTTACTACACGAATAAAGACTTGGAGATAAGCAAAACAGGCTGAGTCAAGTCTGACGTTTATTACCCCACACTGCATTCGCTTCTCGCCGCTGCGATTACTCTGCTAAGCCAGCCAAGGAGGGCAGAGAGGCATGGAGCAGGGGTGCACAACGGAAGCCTGCAGGACTCCATATGGCCCTCTTGGCGGCAACAGGTCTCTGGACATACAGTATATAAAAAAAGCAACATTCAACAACCCATCAGAATCTAGTAAGAAATATGTCGGTTAATGACAAACCACAAAGGTAACGAGCACACACGCAACTCCCTTCAGTTCTTCTTCATTTGTTCCTGAGGCTCTAATCCCTTTTTGTCTCCATTGCAGATTGTGATGAATTGGAAATCGAGAACAAAGGTGAACACGACAAAATCCCCAGAGAGGAGAAGCCATGCAAAAATTTGGAGTGTGGAGACAGCTGCACTCAGAGCTCCAATCTCACTAAGCATCAGAGAATTCATACAGGAGACAAACCCTATCAGTGTGTGGAATGTGGAAAGAGCTTCAGTATGAGCTGCCATCTCACTAAGCATCAGAGAATTCATACAGGAGACAAACCCTATCAGTGCATGGAATGTGGGAAGAGCTTTAGTTGGAGCTCCCATCTCACTAAGCATCAGAGAATTCATACAGGGGAGAAACCCTATCAGTGTGGGGAATGTGGAAAGAGCTTCAGTATGAGCTGCCATCTCACTTCCCATCAGAGAATTCATACAGGGGAGAAACCCTATCAGTGTGGGGAATGTGGAAAGAGCTTCAGGCAGAGCTCGGATCTCACTTCCCATCAGAGAATTCATACAGGGGAGAAACCCTATCAGTGTGGGGAATGTGGAAAGAGCGTCAGGACGAGCTCTCATCTCACTAAGCATCAGAGAAGTCATACAGGGGAGAAACGCTATCAGTGTGGGGAATGTGGAAAGAGCTTCAATCAGAGCTCCCATCTCACTTCCCATCAGAGAATTCATACAGGGGAGAAACCCTATCAGTGTGTGGAATGTGAAAAGAGCTGCCATCTCACTTCTCATCAAAGAATTCATACAGGGGAGAAACCCTATCAGTGTGGGGAATGTGAAAAGAGCTTCAGTCACAGCTCTGCTGTCACTAAGCATCAGAAACTTCATACAGGGGAGAAACCCTATCAGTGCATGGAATGTGGGAAGAGCTTCACTCAGAGCTCCAATCTCAATTCCCATCAGAGAATTCATACAGGGGAGAAACCCTATCAGTGTGGGCAATGTGGAAAGAGCTTCAGGACGAGCTCCCATCTCACTAAGCATCAGAGAATTCATACAGGGGAGAAACCCTATCGGTGCATGGAATGTGGAAAGAGCTTCAAACAGAGCTCCAATCTCACTTCCCATCAGAGAATTCATACAGGGGAGAAACCCTATCAGTGTGGGGAATGTGGAAAGAGCTTCAGTCACAGCTCTGCTGTCACTAAGCATCAGAGAATTCATACAGGGGATAAACCCTTCATTCTATAGCTTTAGGAGCCTTGTTAATACGCACCTTTTTAACCAGGCCTTTGGCTGATTAACATCTAAGGCCCTTTTAACATGTGGTGGGGAGTTGAGTTACTGATGTGTATTTTGTGTTTTTATGTTGTGTTTTTATGTTGTAATCGTTCTGAGACATGTGGGAACAGGAGTCAACACTTAGAGGCCAAGGGGTTTTTGCCCCCCAATAGTATATTTGAGGGGGCCACCCCCCCAGTTGATAGGCATTGCCATTCCAATGCCCTTTATGCATCATGTGTTTGATTGTGCAAGGCAGGCCTTACCTGGCCCCTTCCTCCAATATTTTATTCAAGTTGGCACCACTGGGTCGGGTGGTAGACAAATTAAATAAATACATAAATCACCTTCCTTTGCACGTTTCTGCCTGTCAATATCCTTATTTTTTATCATTTTTAATATTTATGTGCTTTCATCTGAAGATTTCACAACATAAACATACAAGATAAAAGCATGGATTTCTCAAAAACAGGAAAAGCCAGAGAAATCTCTCCTCCCCTTTCTCTGGATGGAGTTACAAACTTTGTTGGTCCCCCATAATATTTTTGCCTTTAAGCTTCTAAAATGTGGGCTGAATGAGGAAACTCTTAGGTGGATTTGACTAACCGAGCCCACACAGTCCGCCTCCATGGTTCCTCATCATCCTGGGGAAAAGTGACAAGAGGGGTGCTGCAGGGTTCTGTCCTGGGCCCGTTGTTGTTCAACGTCTTTATGAACGACTTGGATGAAGGAACTGAGGGGGTGCTCATCCCATTTGCCAATGACACGGAACGGGGAGGGGAGGCCAATGTGGCAGAAGGCAGAATGAAGCAACCAGAAGTCACCTCAACCCAATGGACTGGTGACCCCCCTCCTCCTTTTCCTCTCCCCCCAAGCCATCAATACAGCTAACACGATCAATATTCCCCCCAGCCTCACACCTCCACAGAGATCCCCACCCAACACCAGTCCAGGTGACATAAAAAGACACTCCCCATTACCCAACAGTCTACAACTCACTCTCAGCACCCCTCCCCACGCCTTACTAAGTAAAATAATTCCCCTTGTTGCCAGGATTTTTAAGGTACCAGTGAGCCACTCAAATTGTGTCCCAGAATTGACAGACGCAGCAGTGGAGAAAAAGAAAGTGATATTTATTGCTGAGCAATAAGACACCCAGTGGAATCCTTTCCCAAAGACTGGGCCCCGGGCTCCAGCGCCCTGAGGCTTTATACCTGAGTACATACATGAAATAATCGATACAATCGCACACAGCAGCAAAAAGAAAACCAATGAGCGCATTCAAGCCTTGCCCCCTGATCATGTAAAGAGTTCCCTCCCAACGTCTGCTTTTTCAGTCTGAACATGCATTTAACCTTTCCCCTGATTTATGGTAAGAAGGAAGAAAAGGAACTTCGGCCCTTACGCTCCTACGCGGCCATCTGCTATACCGGGACATTCTGCGGTTAGCATCTTCCTGTTTGAGCTACTCGGGACCCTGTCTGGACGGGGGGGAAGTGCCAGCACAGCAGATTTATTGCTTCCCCCTTATGTCTTACAAGTTGCTAAAAGCATCCCTTAAAAAACAAACCTCCTTAAAAGTTAGCAAGACAGAACAAGACATCACGGCCCTCTCATCATGCTACAAACAGGATCTAAAAAAGTCCTTAAAGCTATAGAACAAAAACGGAGAGAACTAGATTCCCTAGAAATCAACAAAACAATGATCAGCATTCCATACTCTAAACAACTCTTCTGTGAGTATGGAGGGGAAAGCTCCAGATTATTAGCAAAGAGGTGTAGGAAAAAAGGAATACATTGCATCACCAAAAAGATCCCAGCTCGTCAGGGCACAAGTCCCCCGTGGGTCCGTGCGGTCAGTAAAAGAAGGAAATTCCCGCCAAGCAATTTGGAGCAAAACAGCAGCCAGTAGACTGAGATCCTTTCTTGTTGCGCAACAGGTTCAACAGCAGCGAGAGAACCCAGAGCAATGGGGCGACATTGACTTTTAAAACTTCCCACCATATCCCAGAATGCAGTTCGTACAGCATCATCAATACGTCATTGCTACACCACTAAAACGTCAGAAAGGGGAGGGTTACACAAGATTAACCTAAGGAAAATGAGTCAGTGCAAGACCCAAGGATAGGATTAGCATAGGCAAACAAGTCTCAAGTATCCACCACCCAAAAGTACAACAGAACTTCCTTTGCATGTCTGGACCCCTTGGCAAGTCTGGGGATGGGATGAGGCTTTCCAATAACCAGCTCAGCAATTGTCACCTCTGGGCACTTCCTGGAGTCCCTTTTCCAAGGGCAAAATAGCATTGGAATGGAGGAAACTGGCGCTCATCTCGCTTTTACTGGCTGAGGGAGCCGGCGTTTGTCCACAGATAGCTTCCGGGCCATGTGGCCAGCAGGACTAAGCCGCTTCTGGCGAACCAGAGGAGCGCACGGAAACGCCGTTTACCTTCCCTCCAGAGCAGTACCTATTTATCTACTTGCACTTTGACATGCTTTAGAACTGCTAGGTTGGCAGGAGCTGGGACTGAGCTCACCCTGTCCCGGGGATTCTAACGGCCGACCTTCTGATCGGCAAGTCCTAGGCCCTGTGGTTTAACCCACAGCTCCACCCGCGTCCCTCAGATAGTTATTAGGTCCATAGATTAACACATAGATTAGGTCCATATTCAACACATAAAACAGTGGCAATTTGTAGTTGACAAAGGAGAGCTGGAGACAGAAAGGGCCCCATTCCCTTCCGGAGCTGAGGGCCGCATCCGAGCTCCATCCAGCCCTGGGGGGCCCTCTTCCTCTCCACATTTAACTACAGTTCACACACAGACATATTTCCCACCCCCCTTTGGTCCTGTATGTTATATAGATGTGCACTAAATAATAACCTGCTATTCCCCTCCCAAATGCATGGGTTTTAGTAAATCGGAAAGGGACTTGCATGTCACACTTCTTAAGGCCATTTGCAAACAAACATTTTGGTGTCCCTGCCAATCTCCCGGTCCTCACTCTGCACTTCAATTGGGAGAAAGCCACACTCCCAGAGCTCAGGCAGTGGAGTAGCGTGGGGGGTGCAGGGGGGGGCGGCCGCACCGGGCGCAACATCTGGGGGAGCGGCGCGCACCAATCTAGTGGAAGAGACTCGAGTGCTAAAATCCACGGGTTAGGGGGCACAAATTACTTGCCTTGCCCCGGGTGCTGACAACCCACGCTACGCCACTGAGCTCAGGCGATGCTGGATGTCGGCATCAATGTTGACCCTTGTGGAAAGATAACTGCCTGAGGAGAAGTGATCAACATTTTCCACAGTTACACCATTGAGTTGGATTTGTGGCACTGCAGAGGGGTTATTTTGTACTTGGTGCAGCACTTTGTTTTTTTGGATGTTGAGTGATAGGCCAAGCTTCTCGTAAGCTTCTGTGAAGATATTTAGGATGGTTTGGAGGTCATCCTCTGAGCGTGCGCACGCTATGTTGTCATCAGCATACTGAAGCTCTATGACGGAAGTTACGGTAACCTTACTCCCTGCTTTCAGCCTGCTCAGATTGAAGAGCTTTCTTTCCATCTGTTCATAGAATCATAGAATCATAGAGTTGGAAGAGACCACAAGGGCCATCGAGTCCAACCCCCTGCCAAGCAGGAAACACCATCAGAGCACTCCTGACATATGGTTGTCAAGCCTCTGCTTAAAGACCTCCAAAGAAGGAGACTCCACCACACTCCTTGGCAGCAAATTCCACTGTCGAACAGCTCTTACTGTCAGGAAGTTCTTCCTAATGTTTAGGTGGAATCTTCTTTCTTGTAGTTTGGATCCATTGCTCCGTGTCCGCTTCTCTGGAGCAGCAGAAAACAACCTTTCTCCCTCCTCTATGTGACATCCTTTTATATATTTGAACATGGCTATCATATCACCCCTTAACCTCCTCTTCTCCAGGCTAAACATGCCCAGCTCCCTTAGCCGTTCCTCAGAAGGCATCGTTTCCAGGCCTTTGACCATTTTGGTTGCCCTCCTCTGGACACGTTCCAGTTTGTCAGTGTCCTTCTTGAACTGTGGTGCCCAGAACTGGACACAGTACTCCAGGTGAGGTCTGACCAGAGCAGAATACAGTGGCACTATTACTTCCCTTGATCTAGATGCTATACTCCTATTGATGCAGCCCAGAATTGCATTGGCTTTTTTAGCTGCCGTGTCACACTGTTGGCTCATGTCAAGTTTGTGGTCAACCAAGACTCCTAGATCCTTTTCACATGTACTGCTCTCAAGCCAGGTGTCCCCCATCTTGTATTTGTGCCTCTCCTTTTTTTTGCCCAAGTGCAATACTTTACATTTCTCCCTGTTAAAATTCATCTTGTTTGTTTTGGCCCAGTTCTCTAATCTGTCAAGGTCATTTTGAAGTGTGATCCTGTCCTCTGGGGTGTTAGCCACCCCTCCCAGTTTGGTGTCATCTGCAAATTTGATCAGGATGCCCTTGAGTCCATCATCCAAGTCGTTGATAAAGATGTTGAATAAGACCGGGCCCAAGACAGAACCCTGTGGCACCCCACTAGTCACTCTTCTCCAGGATGAAGAGGAACCATTGATGAGCACCCTTTGGGTTCGGTCAGTCAGCCAGTTACAAATCCACTGAGTGGTAGCATAGTCAAGACTGCATTTTACCAGCTTCTTTACAAGAATATCATGGGGCACCTTGTCAAATGCCTTGCTGAAATCAAGGTAGGCTACATCCACTGCGTTCCCTTCATCTACCAGGCTTGTAATTCTGTCAAAAAACGAGATCAGGTTAGTCTGACATGACTTATTTTTCAGAAATCCATGCTGACTATTGGTGATCACAGCATTCCTTTCTAGGTGCTCACAGACTGTTTGCTTAATGATCTGCTCCAGAATCTTCCCTGGTATTGATGTCAAACTGACTGGGTGGTAATTATTTGGGTCCTACTGCTGCAGGGGTGCCATTAACCTGGCCAGTGGACAGGGCTCACGGGTAATGGGTCCTGATGCGAGGGGGGACAGACGCCAGAGTCAAGCATTGCCTCCAGGGCCAGCATGCCCCCCTGGGGAAAGAGAATATGGATAGGGAGAAGGAAATGGGGTGCACAGGGATTGAGCCTCAGCTGAGCCCCTCCTAGCACAGCTGGGGCTTGGCGTTTCCCAACCTCTTCGCCGGACACTCTGCTGCGAAATGCCCCCCCCCGCAATACAAGCCCAGTCCCAGGGCCCGCATCACACCCTTCTCTTGGCTAGAGAGAGCGGTGGGCCGCACCTACTTGCAGGGGCTCCACTTCCAGCCCCACTGCAGCGCTGGACCCCGGGGACTCCCTTGATCGGAGCTCGGAATCTCAGACAGGCGCATTTCAATGTTAATACGCAACGTGATAAAGTCTGGCAGGGCTGCTGAGGGGGGGTCACCCACGCCAGTTGATCCTTAAGGCAGGGATGAAGGCCCTGATGGAAGTGGAACCGTCAGGCAGCTGCATAGCAGGGTGTCTGCAGCCCACCAACGGAGCTCTGCGGCGGACTCGGTAACTGGGCAAGCCCCCTGCCGGAGGTTCTGCAGGGCCATCTCAGCCGCTAGGGCAAGATTCAGCTCCCCGAACGTGCCCTCCAGGGTGGCAATGAAGTCGTCCAAATTCCCCAGCAGATGGTCGCTGGCCTCAAGGTACGGAGAGACCCGAGAAAGTGCCGGGCCCACGAAGAGGCTGACCATAAAGCACACGCGGCTCCGTGGGGTGGGAAAGTCTGCTGCACAGGTGGCGGACATCAGCCAACACTGGCTGACAAAGCCTCGAAGGGCCCCATGTGTTGGTTTCTATTTTCCTCACTGAGCAGCAACTGCATGTCACAAGACATTGTTTACATTCCACAGTCCAAGTTACTGTTGGGTTCCCACGGGAATGGGAGACTGGATGTGACATACACTGGTTTCCTGTTTTTCAGTGTTCTCTCGGTTTCTTTGTGTCGAGAGTAAGTTTCTTCTCTGCTCTCACAGAGGCAAGATGTATGTTTGTGTGTTCTCGGTATAGTTGAGAAATAAAGATTAGCATGTGGCACATACTGCTTTATCCTTTCGTCTGCGGACTACGCTCTGCTGGGCTAAAGATAAGACGAGCCAGTACCAGCTCCAGATGGGCCAGAGCTGGACAAATGCCAACACCATGCTCCCCCCTGAACCTCTCTGGTTATGGGACAGGGGAGCACGTCAGGCTGGGGCCGCAGCAGGGGCCGCTCAAAGTGCTTGAACCTCCCCCTAGAACATAGCTCCCTGGGTGTAGAGGTTCTGCTGCACCGTGGTGAGATCTATAGGCTGGGCTCCGTCCATCTGACACCCTGGCCGGGACATAGGTTGGCCACAGCAAACTTTTACGGTTTGTGGGCGGTCAAAGTCCTGGTGGAGGACATCAGGACCCGGGGGCAAGACGGTGGGGTGGGAGCAGGAATGGGAATCCGGAAGCCAGGAGTCAAGAAGCCAAGGGTCCGAGGATCAGGAAGCCAGGAGTCAAGAAGCCCAAGGAAGGAAACGCTTTGCTGTGGCAAAGAGCCAAAGGGAAATGCTGACCTTATATCCCTTTCCAGCTCTTTCTTGCCACCAGGTGCTGTGAGTTACCAATCGGCCTCACCTGTGCAGCCCTGCCTTGCCTCTTCAGAACAAACTTAGGAAAGCCCCAGTCCTGCAAAGCCCTACCGGTCCCAGGGCCTGGCTCCGGCATGCACTCCTGACAATAACACTACTTCTTTTGGAGTAATATCATAAAATTATGTATCAATGGAAAGATAATATAATCAAGAATGCAATTACCTGTATTCTATCAAAATTTATAGCCAAATAACTAAAAAAAGGAAGCACAACTTGCTTAGGTTGATTTGTTATGTGATTCCTAACAAGTTGGTTGGTTTTTTTGTCTTCTTTCATTTTGTGAGTTTGAAGAACATAATAGAAGAAAAGAAAAATATGTGAGAAGAAGAATCGGAGAAGATTTACATCCCACTTGCATTACACCTACCTTGAAGCACCCAGTTAGTGTGATGATCTGGGGTTGCATGACAGCAAAAGGTGTGGGCAGAATTTGCTTCATTAATGGGAATGTAAAACCACCAAATACATAAATACGTGAGCCCAAACTGAAGCCTTCCGCGTGTGATCTTTTCCCAGATACTGAAGCATTATTTATTCATTTATTTTATAATTCAACAGGATTCAGCTCCATGTCATGTTACTCCTTTGTGCAAAAGGCGGTGTTAATATAATCATATTCCACTGCTGGAATGGCCTGGTGGGCTCTGTCCCAGCCGTTCTGTTGGCGGGGGCCCCCTCCCCGGCAGCCCTGGCCCTCTCCCCTTAAGAACCAAATACAAACTATACAATAACCCAATCAGTCAGTAGAAGCTAATTTTAACAATAACAACAACACAGAAAAACTTACATTTATACTCAAATTAAACTAATCCCCAGCCCCAACTAAACGTTTATCCCACCCCCAAGGGAGGGAACCCCAGGCCAGGGGAACAGAGGTGGAACAAGGTGGGGGCGGTGGGGTTGGACCACCCCGGGTGCCATCCTGAGGGGGCTGACATTCGTCCTGCCGCCCGCCCGCGCCCGCAACTCCAAGCGTACCCCGAGCCTTCGAGGGAAGGGGGAGCTGCGCTGATGTGTCGCTTTGTCCTCTCCCCTGCCTGGCTGGCTGGCTCTGCGCCATTCAAAGGGAATAAATGCAATTTGTCTGATTTTGTTACCCTCCCTTGAAAAGAAAAAACAGAGGACACGCAGCAAGCTTTAATTATGATTGCAAGTGAGCAGCAGCAGCAGCAGCCCAGAGCTGGACGGACCCTCGGAGAGGGCCAGGGCCGTCTGTACCTGGGGGGTGCAAGGGGTGGGGGCCAGGGGCTGCCACTGAAGCCGCCTAAGCTCTTAACCATCTACCTGTTAAGAAGTAATAAATAATTGTGATCAAGCTAGAAAAACAAAATACATATATACCCAGGTATTACTGAAATGTATACCTACTTTATCTCTAAAGGACTTGAGACTGGGTGTGATCATTTACCAAAGATGCGCCGCGCCAGCGGCTGCGCTTGTCAAACTGTTGCAGGAATTTGTGTATAGGTTGGGGGAGGGAGGGGTTGCCCCTCCAGCAGACCTCATGCACATGCAGCCCACCCCCAAAATCAGCACCATCACTTTTGTGACTTGTCCCCACAAAACACTTCATCGCAGTTTCTACCTATCTGTTCAAAGGGCCTCTGCTGCACAATACCAAATGTAAGAATTCACTGATCAATGTATCTATGTACTGGCTCAGTGGGGAAACTTCAGAAATTCATCTAGACCTGTGAGCTCAGCTACTCAGCAGCCCCTCTGCCTGAGTGATAATCCCTGGCATCCTGATACCTGAGTGCCAGAGAGGTAGCCATTCCAGAAGTAACAAACCCAGAGGAAGACAAAAGGGTGTGAGGAACTTGGCTGGGAAACAGGGAAATGTAAAGATCTCTTTTGTGACACTCGCTGGGTGTTTGGTGGAGGCAAGGGGAACCATGGGGCAGGGTCCAGGATGCTCAGATTACTGCCACCAGATGTAGGAGTGATGTAGTTTGGGGGGGTGTAACCTGGGGATTAGCAGCTAATAAAACTTTGGGTTCTCTTTTGTTCAGGGCTTCCATCCTGTTCCACCTGGTGGCAGGTGGGAGTCCTGTCGCAACAGTCTTCAATCAAGACCAATTTGCTCTGCTATTCCTGCCCGGTGTCCTTGTTTTTTGTCCAGGGGAGCCTCAGATTTCTCCATTAGCAATTCTCCACGGTGCCGTGCACTGAAATTAACTAAATTTGGGGGAATGGGCAGGTCTTTGCACCCCGGTAGCGCATATGCTAAAGACAGCCCTGGAGGGGGCTTTGACTCCCGAGCGCAGCCCAGCATAGGATGGGGTCTGCGCAGAAAGTGAGGGGTGGTGACACCTGGGGCAAGGAAAGGCAAGCAGCGCTGGGCTTCCCGGGGCGCCATGCAGCGGAGCGGGGGGGGGGGTCGGCAGTCACCCCTCGAGTCCAGCCCTGGGGGTCTTAACGGAAAAATCCGAGGGCTCCCTTGGACAAAAAGAAAGACACCAACCAGGATAACTCGGAGCAAAACAGCAGCCTGTGGGCTTGGTCTTTCTTGATCTGTTGCAACAGGGTGCTCCCCTCACTTGCAGGAGAGGGGAGGGACCCAGAAAAATGGTGTGCCAGGCCTTAGAAAGACTTTTGAAATTGCCACCCTGTAGATCAAGACCACCCCCATTCTCTCCTACCATTTCTGAATGAGTTTCCTTACTTCCTGCAAAGCCCTTTTCCCTGCAAACTGTTCCTCCGGTTTCTGGCCAAGGGAAGGAGATGCTCTGAGCCCAACCGATAGCCTCACCCCCAAAAGGAGATCTGGGCATTGAGGGAGCCAGGGGGGCAGCTGCCCCCCTAAATCCATAGAAAAATCATAATCTGAGGTTTTGCCAAGCAAGAGAGGGCTCAGCTGGGGGACTCGGCTTGGCAAGGGTTAAAGGGATCTGAGCTGCCTTCCTAGAGAGGCCAGGAAGCGGGGGGGGGGGGCAGGTCCTCCAGAGCCAAGGCCCCTCCCTCCCCAGTCCTTTCCTGCTTGGGGGTCTCTCCTGCAAGGGCTGCCTGGCTGCCCCTCCTGGGATCTGGTGAGTCTCCTCTCTCTCTGGGATCTGGTGAGTCTCCTCTCTCTCTGGGATCTGGTGGGGGTCCCAGGGCTGCAGCAGGGGAGGGGGCTGGGGGGACCCCAAGTCAGGGAGGAGAGGGTCCTGCCAGGGAGGGGCCAGGTCTGCCACGCTCTCCTTCCTGCAGAGCAGAGGATCCCAAACTCATTTGGCCTTCCGCCCCCCCTTCAGAAAAAATCTCCCTTCTTTAAGCAAAGGAGTCCCTGGGACGTTACCTCTCTGTGACGTCTCTCAGCGTCATTGCAGAACAGAGGAAACATCTGCAAATGGTTTTCCAAAGCTGGACGAGGAGGTGGACTAGACACCCCACACCCCCAAAAAACCCACGGGGAGGGAGGAAGGAAAGGTGGGAAAGAGAGGCCAGGAGTAAAGAGAGGGATCCCAGCCCAGAGTCTGGCTGCTGCATTGGGGACCAGTTTCCCAGTGTCTCCCAGGGCAGCTCCCCACGGAGGCCACTGCAGCAATCCCCTCGCACCCAGAGCAGGGCATCCCAGGACCACATCCTCTCTCTCCCAAAGGGATTGTTGCTGGCAAAGCAGCCGGAAATGGGCGCTGCTACTCCCTGAGCCTCCAGGGACCTGGGCATCAATGGCTGTGCGTGTGTTAAGCTATCTAATAGAAGCATCATCATCATCATCATCATCATCAAACTACCCATCCTTTACTCTGAGTTTCAAGGGAGATGTATTTGGCCCCACCCACTTGGCCCTCAGGGGGTTGACTAGATACATACCTGGCCCTCAGAGCAAAGAAAAAGAGACCCCACCCCAGGAGTCTGTTTTTCAGAGCAGCGGAGAGTCCAAGTGCAAGTAAAGGAGACAGAAGCAGGGGGAAAATGTGCCCTGAAGTGGGGGTGGGGGGAGAACAACTCCTGAGGACCCCCGGATGAGGACCCCCACTAGAGCCAAGCATCCATTTTTCAAATGACTCCCTTGTCAGTCAGTTCTGACTTCATGCATTGACTGGAAGGCAGGAGAAACCAGGCTGACTCATCTCCCAGAAATCCCTCCAGTTGCCTCCACATTCTGCATTGCTAGAGGGCTGGAGACTTACTTCTTCTCCCCTTCCTCCTCCTCTTTCTTTTCAAAAAGGTATCTCATGGTTTGGGCTCTGGTACCGTCCAGTCCTGATTCCTGGCAAGACTCATCCATGCTTGTTCAGGGATCTTGTTTCTTCTCCTGACCTACAAATTCTGTAACAGAACAATGTATTTGCTTTCTAGGATTTGCTAGAGCTTCTCATTAAGCCGGACACAACTTGGCAGAAGACCAAAGGGTTCCTTCTGATCTCTCTGAAGCTTCCTGAGAGCACAGATGGATGAGCAAGACCCAGCTGGCCCTGAAGCAGGAAGAGGCCATGCCAACCAAACTGGGAGCAGTGGGGGATTCTGGGAAAACTCTGTGCAGAAGATCCTGGGTGAGGAGGACACCCTCCGCTCAGAGGTGCAGATCCAGCAGGTGAGGCAGTTCTGCTGCCAGGAGGCCAAGGGACCCCGAGAGGTTTGCAGCCGATTCTACCACCTTGACCTTCAGTGGCTGAAGCCAGAAAGGCACACGAAAGCTGAGATGCTGGACCTGGTGATCTTGGAGCAGTTCCTGGCTGTCCTTCCTCCGGAGATGGAGAGCTGGGTGAGGGACTGTGGAGCAGAGACCAGTTCCCAGGCGGTGGCCCTGGCCGAAGGTTTCCTCCTGAGTCAGGCAGAGGAGAGGAAGCAGGCAGAGAGAAAGCAGGTGAGGGAGACTTTCCTCTGGATACTACCTTGACCAGAGCCAGGGCCTTTTCGGATGTGGCTCCATCCTGGTGGAACGCTCTCTCACAAGAGACCAGGGCACTGTGGGATTTGACATCTTTCCTCAGAGCATGCAAGACAGAGCTGTTCCGCCAGGCCTTTGTTCAGGATTCAGTCTGATTCTTTTCTTTCAGTACAAGAATAAGCACTAAAGAGGCTTCCTAGCCCGCTCACACCTCCTTTATAAGACCAGTGGTAACAGTAGTTGGCCCTAGCGAATATTAACCACTCTCATTTTTACTTGACTTGATCATGGATGGAGGATTTGACCTGGCATGTGTAACAGAGACTTGGTTGGAGGAAGCAGATGGGCCTGTTCTTGCCACTGCTTGTCCACCAGGTTTCTCTTACACACAGCAACCCAGGTCATGTGGGCGGGGAGGGGGGGTTGCAGTGATTTTAAGGAAGTCGTTAGTTTGCACCAGGCGTCCTATTGGGAAGACCCAGTTCTCTGAGTGCATGTTCTGGAAGTTGGGCAATAGGGGCAGTACAGGATTCCTTTTGGTGTACCGACCTCCCCGCTGCACCAAGGATTCCCTGCCGGAGCTGCTTCAGGTCGTGGCGGATGTTCTCCTGGAGACACCTAGCTTGGTTGTCCTGGGGGATTTTAACATCCATGCCGACACGACCTTACAAGGGGCCGCTCGGGACTTGGTGGAAAGCATGGCCTCCATGGGGCTGTCCCTGAATAAGTCTGGCCCAACCCATAGCCGCGGACATGCCTTGGACCTGGTGTTTACCTCTATGGATGTTGGTGATCTGACACTAAGTAAAAGCGAAACGAAAGAAGTGCCATGGTCAGACCACTTCCTGGTGCAACTTGACTTCTCCGCGACCCTTCCCCTCTGCAGGGAGGTGGGACCAATTCGGATGGTCCGCCCCCGCCACTTAATGGATCCAAATGGTTTCCAGAGAGTGGTAGGGGATGCTTTATCCCATGTTGATGGCCTTTCAGCTGATTCCCTGGTGGCCCGCTGGAATGTGGAGTTAACCAGGGCTATTGACTGTTTGGCTCCGAAGCGCCCTCTCCGATTGCATGGAGTCCGGACAGCCCCGTGGTTTTCCACGGATCTGAGGGCAATGAAACAATTGTTCAGACGGCTAGAGCGCCGGTGGCGGATGACCCATTCTGAAGCTGACCGGATACAGGTTAGAGCTCAATGTCGAGCCTACCAAGTGGCGGTAGCGACGGCGAAGAAGACTTTCTTCACCGACTCTATTGCATCTGTAGAAAACAGCAGCAGGAGACTTTTTCAGGTGGTCCGCAGTTTAGCGGAACCACCTGCTACATCGGGGCCCAGTACGGGCCACATGATCTCCTGCAATAATTTTGCAAAGTTTTTTGCAGATAAAGTCGCTCAGATTCGGGAAGAGGCAGACACCACTGTGGGAGCAGGGCCGGGGCGGGAGAGTGCTAGAGTCCTGTCTAGTCAAGTTGCGTGGGATCAATTCCAATCTGTTACCTCCGAGGATGTGGACAGGCTGCTTGGACGAGTGAAACCAACCACCTGTCTCCTGGATCCTTGCCCATCCTGGCTTATAAAAGCTAGCCGAGAAGGGCTGGGTGATGGGCTTCGTGGGGTGGTGAATGCTTCCCTCCATGAGGGAGCCTTCCCAGACCTGCTGAAAGAGGCGGTTATTAAACCGCTTCTTAAAAAACCATCTTTAGATGCGGCCACGATGGCCAACTATCGCCCAGTCTCAAATCTTCCATTCTTGGGCAAGGTGATTGAGCGAGTGGTTGCTGAACAACTGCAGGCATGCCTGGAAGAAGTGGACCGTTTGGATCCCTTCCAGTCGGGATTCAGGCCTCATCATGGGACTGAAACTGCCTTGGTCGCACTGGTTGATGATCTCCGGCGGGCTAGGGACAAAGGTGAGAGCTGTTTCCTAGTTCTGCTGGATCTCTCAGCGGCGTTTGATACCATCGACCATAACATCCTTCTGGACCGTCTTGAGGGGCTGGGAGCTGGGGGCACTGTCATACAGTGGTTCCGCTCCTTCCTCCTGGGCCGTGTTCAGAAAGTGGTGGTGGGGGATGAGTGTTCAGACCCCTGGGCTCTCACTTGTGGGGTGCCTCAGGGTTCTGTCCTCTCCCCCATGCTTTTCAACATTTATATGCAGCCACTGGGAGAGATCATCAGGGGGTTTGGGCTGGGTGTTCATCAGTATGCGGATGATACCCAGTTCTACCTCTCTTTTAAATCAGAACCAGTGAAGGCGGTGACGGTCCTGTGTGAGTGTCTGGAGGCAGTTGGTTGGTGGATGAATGGTGGCCAACAGATTGAGATTGAATCCTGACAAGACAGAAGTACTGTTTTTGGGGGACAGGAGGCGGGCAGGTGTGGAGGATTCCCTGGTCCTGAATGGGGTAACTGTGCCCCTGAAGGACCAGGTGCGCAGCCTGGGAGTCATTTTGGACTCACAGCTGTCCATGGAGGCACAGGTTAAATCCATGTCCACGGCAGCTGTGTACCAGCTCCATCTGGTACGCAGGCTGAGACCCTATCTGCCTGCGGACTGTCTCGCCAGAGTGGTGCATGCTCTGGTTATCTCCCGCTTGGACTACTGCAATGTGCTCTACGTGGGGCTACCTTTGAAGGTGACCCGGAAACTACAACTAATCCAGAATGCAGCAGCCAGACTGGTGACTGGGAGCGGCCGCCGAGACCATATAACACCGGTCTTGAAAGACCTACATTGGCTCCCAGTACGTTTCCGAGCACAATTCAAAGTGTTGGTGCTGACCTTTAAAGCCCTAAACGGCCTCGGTCCAGTATATCTGAAGGAACGTCTCCACCCCCATCGTTCTACCCGGACACTGAGGTCCAGCGCCGAGGGCCTTCTGGCGGTTCCCTCACTGCGAGAAGCCAAGTTACAGGGAACCAGGCAGAGGGCCTTCTTGGTGGTGGCACCCGCCCTGTGGAACGCCCTCCCACCAGATGTCAAAGAGAAGAACAACTACTAGACTTTTAGAAGACATCTGAAGGCAGCCCTGTTTAGGGAAGTTTTTAATGTTTGATGTATCACAGTATTTTAATATTCTTTTGGAAGCCGCCCAGAGTGGCTGGGGAAACCCAGCCAGATGGGCGGGGTATAAATTATAAATTATTATTATTATTATTATTATTATACCAGTGGACTGCCGTCTGTCCAGATTTTAATTTGTTTTGAACTAATTTTAAGAAGTATTTTAATTAATCGATTGCCTGTTCTTATGTTCTTTGTATACTGTGTTAGATTCATGATGTTAGCCGCCAAAAGATTGGCTTCAGCCAGGGAGGGTGGGGTACAAATAAAAAAATATTATTATTATTATTAGGGGCTCCAAAGAGGATGGAGAACATCCCATAATGCTCTGCTGATGGCCCATCCTTTTTCTGGGAAGGCATCCATGGAATGAGATCTCACACCCTTAAAGTTTTTTACTTTTCCATTATCGTTCTGCTATTTTTTGTCATTCATTTTCTGTTTTGAATCCTTGTTGCTCTTTCAGGAAAAGGATCGTTTTGAGGAAATGGACATGGATTCCTGTGAGGCAGAGAGGCCTCCGTTGGACACCAGAGAGAGGCCACTGGGTAAGGAGGAAGGCTGTTTTTCTCCATTTGGTCTCATTCTGTTGGTTTCCCATATAATCTCTGGGTTCTTTTCATCAAGTTTTTTTTTTGGGGGGGGGAGTTGGGAGGAAGGGTCCAGAGGAGGAGAGATGTATTTCTGCATGACTAACATATGAAATGGGCACAAATGTCCAAATGCACTCAGCAGGTAAGGCTTTCTCAAAAGCCCATCTATAGTTAGAGATGCCCTGTTTCACCTGTGAGAGACATGGGCACGCCTGGCATCCTGCTTACCTGTTTTCTCTTTCAGGAGACAGAATGATGCCAGCAAGACCTCCTGATCCATCTTTTCATGGGAGCAGAAGGGAAGCAGCGGCTGTGGAACCAGATCAGGTCAGGGGAAGCTGCCTTGTGGGGACAGAGGCCAAGGGATGGAGCAATGTCATGGACTGGTTGGGCACAGAGGAATGATGGGAGGAAGCAGCCGGGGAACCAGGAAGGGAAAATGTCTCAGCCCAAGGAGTGGAGGTGGAGGAAGGATGAGCAGTGAAAGGGAGAAGAGGGAGAAGTCTGGGAAGAGGAGGTGTCAGAAGCTGAAGGGGTAACAGGGCTTAGTGAGCTGGGAGACTCAGAGGCAGAATGCAGTGCAGAATCGGAGGCAGAAGAGGAAGGAGACGAGTGGGAGGAGGAAGGTCGAGAGGCAGAGGAGAGTCAGGAGAAGGAGGAGCCACCGATGGCTCCCTCTCCTTCTGCCATAAGCCACCCTCCCTACTTGTCTCTCTGAGCCAGGAGTTGTCTGAGAATGGAGGAGCAAAGGCAGGCTGCACACTGGCACACTGTTGGATCACTTTTCTCAGAGAGAAACCCCAGACAGGAGGGGACTTGGAAAGCTGTGGGGAGCTAGGGGCCTTCTCTTTTGGCAGCTGATTTCATGGAGGAAGACCCTGTCATGGAATTCTACTCAGTATTGATCCAGGCAGAACTCCAATGTATAGTTACCAGAGTGAAAACGTAAAGACGTTGCAGGATTCCCCAAAATAGACCAGAGGCAATTGTATTTCACTCAGCAGAGCTTTACTGCTACTGAAGACAAATGAGCATAATGGTCCCAAATCCAAAACATTCAGGATTGGCCCTGTCCATAAAAAATCCAGTTGCAGCAGACTTAACTGAAATTTCCCACAACTTATAATAAGTTTAAACCTCAACACTCAGCATACTCTGTACAGAACACCAGAAGGGAGGGAGGGAGATAGATAGAGAGAGAGAGAGAGAGAGAGAGAGAGAAACCCAGGCTCCTTCTGGCCTCTTCTTATAGACAGCATGACCTTGACAGAAGACAGAACAGAACCACTTTAACCCAGCTGTACTCAGGCTGCGATGCCTGGGTCCTTGTGCCAAAGGCCAAGCTCAGAAAGGGTGGCCCTAGGTCCCAAAACATGATTTTCTGTGGGTATGAGCCAGGGACCAAGGGGTGGAGATTTGCCTATCCAACAGGCAATCAGTCCAGGATTCTGCTCAGCAGCAGTGCTGAGTTCTGTGAGTAGAATGGATGGACACGCATACATGGGAACCCTGATGTTCTTTCAGAGAGTCTGCTTGACTCTGCTGATGAGGAAGAGGTAAAGGTTGAACTTGCTGCTGAGGCACAGAGTCCTGACCCAGAGCAGGTAGAGGGAAGAACTTCTCCTAAAGCTGTGAAGCTTGTACAGAGAAGTGCTCCTTCCTCACCCACAGGTTCAGCTGAGAAGTCTAAACGGCGCAGTAAGTCAGAGGGGGAGCTCTCTGAGGCCAAGGACGTTCTAGCTGGTCCTAGTGGGTCTGAGGGGGTACCTGAAACTGGGTTGAGACGTTCAGCTCGCACAACAAAAGGTAAACCGCCTGACAGGTTTGCAGTCACAAGTGTGTGGGTTGGCATGGCACAGTGTGAACCCGAGAGTTTTGAGGATGTTCAGAAACTGCCTCAGAAAGAAGCCAGGAAATGGCATGAGGCAATGCAGAAGGAGATGAGCTCAATGGAGTCTCTAGGTGTGTTCTCCCTCACAACGTTGCCAGTGGGGAAACAGGCCGTGAGCAGCTGCTAGGTTTACCGTCTTAAACCCACAGCAACAGGCTAGGCCAGTAGCCAGAGGGTTCACACAGCAAAAGGGGCTGCATTATACTGAGGTATATGCTCCCACTTCCAGAAGTGAAACTCTGCACATGCTCTTATCCATTGCTGCACAAAGAGGTTTTCAGGTGTATCACTTTGATGTGGATGTGGCCTATTTGAACTCAGACCTCCAGGAGGATCTGTACATGCTTCCTCCTCCAGGGTTTGAGGGCAATGAGCCGAATACTGTATGGAAGCTTCACAAGTCCATTTATGGCTTAAAGCAATCGGCCAGAAATTGAAACTTGTACCTGAATGAAGCCTTAGAGAAGCTAGGTTTCAGGAAGAGTCTTGCTGACAGCTGCCTGTACCTTAAAGGGTCAGGAGTCACAGGAAATGTTGTTGATCTTTGTTGATGACATCATTCACATCTCAGGGGCAAACAAACAGGTGCAGAAGTTTGCCAAAGAGCTTGGAAAACGGTTTCAGCTCAAGAACCTGGGTGCAGTAAGGATCTACTTAGGTGTTCAGATAGACAGGACTGAAGATGGAAGCTTCTTGCTCAGGCAGAAAGGCAAGATTGAGCAGTTGCTTGAGAAGTTCAGAATGTCTGATTGTGCAGGGGTTAGGGCACCTATGGAGACGAGCTACGTGAAAGACAGTCGGCTAGCAGAACGCGTTGAGTGCGAGAACGCTGAGCTCTTCCAGTCCGCTCTGGGTAGTCTGTTGTATCTGTCCCAATGGAGCAGGCCGGACATTGCTTTTGCTACCAATCTGCTCAGTAGGGAAGCATCAAAGCCCAGTGTAAATGCCTGGCATGGTATCAAGCGGGTGCTGCGTTACCTGCAAGATACCAAGGACTTCAGTCTCAAGCTGTCAGCTGCAGGTGAGACGGCGCTTACTTCCTGGGCAGATAGCGACGGGGCGAATCTGGATGACAGGAAGTCTGTATCTGGGATGGTAATAAAGTTTGGGGAATCTCTAGTTGGGTGGAAGTCCCGGAAGCAAAGTCTCATTGCGCTGTCCTCTACTGAGGCTGAGTTCATTGCACTGTCGGAATTGTGCAGGGAACTGGAGTTCTATAGATGCCTGGTGCAAGAGATCTATGGGGATTGTTGCCTGCCCATCACTGTTTGGGAAGACAATCAACCCTGTCTGAAGTTGGCAGAATCTGGGCAGTTGAAGGCCAGAACCAAGCATGTAGACATACGTTTCCAGAATGCGTGTCATAGTGTCAATCCTATTGAAAGCAATCCTATCGAAACAACACAGCAATTAAGAGGAAGGAAAGAACAGAGCATTGTGTAGCAGATCATATTTCTGATGTCTCAGAAGAGGACATCAGAAAGGGAGGGAGACAGTGCTCCTGAAGGTAGGAGTCTATCAATTGATGAAGATAATCATCCAAATGTCATAGACCAAATGGAGCAAACAGCACGCAGACCTAGTGGTGGGAGGAAAAAATCCTTAAATAAGAGACACGGGGGAATGATTAATGGACTTCAATGTCTGTACACTAATGCGCAAAGCATGGGAAATAAACAAGATGAGCTTGAGCTCTTGGTACAGCAAACTAAATATGACATAATAGGCATCACTGAAACCTGGTGGGATAAGTCCCACGATTGGAATGTAATAATGGGGGGATACAATCTATTTCAGAGAAACAGACCAGACAAGAAAGGAGGAGGAGTGGCGTTATATGTCAGGGATGTGTATACCTGTGAAGAGATCCAAGATTTAGAACCTCAAAGCCAAAGTGAGAACATTTGGGTCCAAGTTAAGGGAGAGAAGAATAACAGTGACCTCATTGTGGGAGTTTACTATAGATCCCCAAGCCAAACGGAGGACATAGATGATGCCTTCCTGGAACAGATGGCCAAGCATGCAAAAAGAAGGGAGATAGTAGTAATGGGGGACTTCAATTACCCGGATATTTGTTGGATGTCAAACTCAGCCAAGAGCATAAGGTCAAACAGATTCTTCACTGGCCTTGCAGACAACTTCATTGTCCAGAAAGTGGGAGAAGCAACAAGAGGAACAGCCATTTTAGATCTGGTCCTAACCAATGTTGATGACCTGGTTAGTGAGGTAGAAGTGGAAGGATCATTAGGCGCAAGTGATCATGCTCTTCTGAAGTTTACGATACAGCAGAAAGGAGCAGCCAAGCATACTAGGACTCAATTTCTTGACTTTAAGAAAGCCGACTTCATAAAACTTAGGGAAGTGCTGGGTGAGATCCCATGGACAGTAATACTAAAAGGAAAGGGAGTTCATGATGGCTGGGAGTTTGTTAAGAGGGAGATAGTAAAAGCACAACGTCAGGCAATACCAATGAGACGGAAACATGGAAGGTGCCTAAAGAAGCCAGGGTGGCTATCTAAAGAACTTTTAACTGAGTTAAGATTAAAAAAGGATGTGTACAAAAAATGGAAAAGGGGGGAAACCACCAAAGAGGAATTCAAACAAATAGCCAGCACGTGTAGACACAAAGTCAGAAAAGCTAAAGCACAGAATGAAGTCAGGCTTGCTAGAGAGGTTAAAAGCAACAAAAAAGGCTTTTATGGGTATGTTCGTAGCAAAAGGAAGAACAAAGAAACAGTGGGGTCACTCAGAAGAGAAGATGGTGAAATGCAAACAGGGGACACAGAAAGGGCTGAACTCCTCAATGCCTTCTTTGCCTCAGTCTTCTCCGATAAAGAAAACAATGCCCGACCTGAAGAATTTGGAGCAAATGATTCAGCAGAGGAAACACAGCCCAGAATAACTAAGGAGATAGTACAAGAATACTTGGCTAGTTTAGATGTATTCAAGTCTCCAGGGCCAGATGAACTGCATCCAAGAGTATTAAAAGAACTGGCAGATGTGATCTCAGAACCACTGGCAGTCATCTTTGAGAATTTCTGGAGAACAGGCGAAGTCCCGGCAGACTGGAGGAGGGCAAATGTTGTCCCTATTTTCAAAAAGAGGAAAAGAGAGGACCCAAATAATTACCGCCCAGTCAGTCTGACATCAATACCAGAGAAGATTCTGGAGCAGATCATTAAGCAAACAGTCTGTGAGCACCTAGAAAGGAATGCTGTGATCACCAATAGTCAGCACGGATTTCTGAAAAATAAGTCATGTCAGACTAACCTGATCTCGTTTTTTGACAGAATTACAAGCCTGGTAGATGAAGGGAACGCAGTGGATATAGCCTACCTTGATTTCAGCAAGGCATTTGACAAGGTGCCCCATGATATTCTTGTAAAGAAGCTGGTAAAATGCGGTCTTGACTATGCTACCACTCAGTGGATTTGTAACTGGCTGACTGACCGAACCCAAAGGGTGCTCATCAATGGTTCCTCTTCATCCTGGAGAAGAGTGACTAGTGGGGTGCCACAGGGTTCTATCTTGGGCCCAGTCTTATTCAACATCTTTATCAAAAACTTGGATGATGGACTCAAGGGCATCCTGATCAAATTTGCAGATGACACCAAACTGGGAGGGGTGGCTAACACCCCAGAGGACAGGATCACACTTCAAAACGACCTTGACAGATTAGAGAACTGGGCCAAAACAAACAAGATGAATTTTAACAGGGAGAAATGTAAAGTATTGCACTTGGGCAAAAAAATTGAGAGGCACAAATACAAGATGGGGGACACCTGGCTTGAGAGCAGTACATGTGAAAAGGATCTAGGAGTCCTGGTTGACCACAAACTTGACATTAGCCAACAGTGTGACGCGGCAGCTAAAAAAGCCAATGCAATTCTGGGCTACATCAATAGGAGGATAGCATCTAGATCAAGGGAAGTAATAGTGCCACTGTATTCTGCTCTGGTCAGACCTCACCTGGAGTATTGTGTCCAGTTCTGGGCACCACAGTTCAAGAAGGACACTGACAAACTGGAACGTGTCCAGAGGAGGGCAACCAAATTGGTCAAAGGCCTGGAAACGATGCCTTCTGAGGAACGGCTAAGGGAGCTGGGCATGTTTAGCCTGGAGAAGAGGAGGTTAAGGGGTGATATGATAGCCATTTTCAAATATAGAAAAGGATGTCACATAGAGGAGGGAGAAAGGTTGTTTTCTGCTGCTCCAGAGAAGCGGACACGGAGCAATGGATCCAAACTACAAGAAAGAAGATTCCACCTAAACCTTAGGAAGAACTTCCTGACAGTAAGAGCTGTTCGACAGTGGAATTTGCTGCCAAGGAGTGTGGTGGAGTCTCCTTCTTTGGAGGTCTTTAAGCAGAGGCTTGACAACCATATGTCAGGAGTGCTCTGATGGTGTTTCCTGCTTGGCAGGGGGTTGGACTCGATGGCCCTTGTGGTCTCTTCCAACTCTATGATTCTATGATTCTATGACATTTCCCTTTTCTTTTAGGGTCCAGTGTGCTTTGAAGAGGTCGCTGTTTGTTTCACGGACGAGGAGTGGGCATTGCTGGATCCTGACCAGAGAGCTCTGCATGAGGACGTCATGGAGGAGAATCGTGGGATCGTGGCCTCTCTTGGTAAGGCTCCCTGTGGGATCGTCCTATCTGCCTGGAAATTCAAAAAACACCTCTGTGTGACAAACCTCATACATTTTCACAGAGCTCAGCAGCGCCCCCTCCAACACCTGGGAACCTAACACTCCCACAATAAACCTTGAACAGCAAATTCCAGTTTTTTCTGTATTCCAGCAAATTCCCGTTTTGTTTTGTTTTGGTATCTGAAGAAGTGAGCATGCAACGAAAGCTCATACTAATAACAAACTCAGTTGGTCTCTAAGGTGCTACTGGAAGGAATTTTTTTTATTTAGCTTCAGAGTTGTGCGGAAAGATAAGTAGCTTCTGTCAAGTTTTCTGTTTTTGTTTTTGCTGCTGTCAGTCTTGGGTTGACCAGAGAGACGACTGACATTGGAGATGGAGGGGATTCCATGACTGGGCCAAACAAAATCCATCCCAGAGAAGAGCCAGGCTTATTGAATCTCAGGTAGTAGTAGCAGTAATAATAATAATAATAATAATAATAATAATAATAATAATAGTAATTTTTATTTTTACTTTGCCCATCTGGCTGGGTTGCCCCAGCTGCTCTGGGCGGCTTCCAACACTTATATAAACCAGAAACATTAATCATAACAATCTGTCCCCATATAAAAAGTACATTAACTTTAAAATGAACAACTTACACTAGTGGCCAAAATTGTGGAAACCTTTTGGAGAAAGTGTATTTCAGAGCTTTGATACCTCATGACACCACTTTTTTGGGAGTAATAGCATAAAACTATATATCAATAGAAATATAATTTAATGAAGAATGTAATGATTTTCTTCTGTCATGCAGGCACAGTCTCTCCATTCTTCGATCATCACTTGCTGTTGTGCACCTTTTCCAGTCTGATTTT
The DNA here is from genome assembly GCF_964106645.2 of Podarcis pityusensis. Lineage (NCBI taxonomy): Eukaryota > Metazoa > Chordata > Lepidosauria > Squamata > Lacertidae > Podarcis > Podarcis pityusensis. The sequence continues at coordinate 733,418 of NC_138027.1, forward strand.
GGAGTGACTGAGTCTCTTATACCTCCTCAAAAATATAGACCAGCTTTGGTTAAGTTTCCCCCAATCTTTCTTCTAATTTCTTCATACCTGTAGCCTTGTTCACTTAATAGTACGATTTTACATCTCTTTCTGGGTAACTACCAACCAAATTGATAGCAATCACATAATACACTGACAAAAGTCAACCTAAGCAAGTTGTGCTTCCCTTTTCTGGTCATATGTCTATAACCTTTGATAGTATACAGATAATTGAACAAATTTTGTTGCACTACATTCTTGATTAAATTATCTTTCCATTGCTATATAATATTATGGTATTGCAGTCATACCTCGGGTTACAGTCATTTAAGGTTGCGTGTTTTTGGGTTGTGCACTGAGCTGAACCTGGAAGTACCGGAATGGGTTACTTCCAGGTTTCAGTGCTTGCACATGCGCAGAACCACCAAATTACGACCCACGCATGTGCAGATGCAACGCTGCAGGTTGCGAACGCTGCGGGTTGTGAACATGTCTCCCACACGGATCATGTTTGCAACCCGAACATCCACTGTACTCCAAAAGAAGTGATGTTATGAGCCATCAAACATCTGAAATGCACTTTTTTCTAAAAGGCTTTCACAATTTTACCACTATAGTATATCAAAAAAAGCAACATTCAACAACCCATCAGAATCTAATAAGAAATATGTTGGTTAATGACAAAACACAAAGGTAATGAACACACACGCAACTCCCTTCAGTTCTTCTTCATTTGTTCCTGAGGCTCTAATCCGTTTTTGTCTCCGTTGCAGATTGTGATGAATTGGAAATCGAGAACAAAGGTGAACACGACAAAATCCCCAGAAAGGAGAAGCCATGCAAAAATTTGGAGTGTGGAGACAGCTGCACTCAGAGCTCCAATCTCACTAAGCATCAGAGAATTCATACAGGAGACAAACCCTATCAGTGCATGGAATGTGGGAAGAGCTTCAGTTGGAGCTCCCATCTCACTTACCATCAGAGAATTCATACAGGTGAGAAACCCTATCAGTGTGTGGAATGTGGAAAGAGCTTCAGTCAGAGCTCCCATCTCACTAACCATCAGAGAATTCATACAGGGGAGAAACCCTATCAGTGTGTGGAATGTGGAAAGAGCTTCAGTCACAGCCATGATCTCACTTCCCATCAAAGAATTCATACAGGGGAGAAACCCTATCAGTGTGGGGAATGTGGAAAGAGCTTCAATCAGAGCTCCTCTCTCACTTCCCATCAAAGAATTCATACAGGGGAGAAACCCTATCAGTGCATGGAATGTGGAAAGAGCTTCAGTCACAACCAAAGTCTGAATTCCCATCAAAGAATTCATACAGGGGAGAAACCCTATCAGTGTGGGGGATGTGGAAAGAAATTCATTACAAGCTCCAGTCTCACTTCCCATCAGAGAATTCATACAGGAGAGAAACCCTATCAGTGTGGGGAATGTGGAAAGAGCTTCAGGAAGAGCTCGGATCTCACTTCCCATCAGAGAATTCATACAGGGGAGAAACCCTATCAGTGTGGGGAATGTGGAAAGAGCTTCAGGAAGAGCTCGGATCTCACTTCCCATCAGAGAATTCATACAGGGGAGAAACCCTATCAGTGTGGGGAATGTGGAAAGAAATTCATTACAAGCTCCAGTCTCACTTCCCATCAGAGAATTCATACAGGAGAGAAACCCTATCAGTGTGGGGAATGTGGAAAGAAATTCATTACAAGCTCCAGTCTCACTTCCCATCAGAGAATTCATACAGGGGAGAAACCCTATCAGTGTGGGGAATGTGGAAAGAAATTCATTACAAGCTCCAATCTCACTTCCCATCAGAGAATTCGTACAGGAGAGAAACCATATCAGTGTGGGGAATGTGAAAAGAGCTTCTGGGTGAGCTCTGATCTCACTAAGCATCAGACACTTCATACAGGGGAGAAACCCTACCAGTGCATGGAATGTGGGAAGAGCTTCCGTCAGAGCTCCAATCTCACTTCCCATCAAAGAATTCATACAAGGGAGAAACCCTATCAGTGTGGGGAATGTGGAAAGAGCTTCAGTCAGAGCTCCCATCTCACTTCCCATCAGAGAATTCATACAGGGGAGAAACCCTTCATTCTATAGCTTTAGGAGCCAGGCAAATCCGCACCTTTTTAACCAGGCCTTTGGCTGATTGACATCTAAGGCCCTTTTAAAATGTGGTGGGGAGTTGAGTTACTGATGTGTATTTTGTGTTTTTATGTTGTGCTTTTGTATTGTAACTGTCCTGAGACATGTGGGAACAGGAGCCAACACTTAGAGGCTGAGGGGTTTTTGCCCCCCAATAGTATATTTGAGGGGGCCACCCCCCCAGTTGATAGGCATTGCCATTCCAATGCCCTTTATGCATCATGTGATTGATTGTGCAAGGCAGGCCTTACCTGGCCCCTTCCTCCAATATTTTATTCAAGTTGGCACCAATATTTTATTCAAGTTGGGTGGTAGACAAATTAAATAAATACATAAATCACCTTCCTTTGCACATGTTTCAGCCTGTCAATATCCTTATTTTTTATCATTTTTAATATTTATGTGCCTTTCATCTGAAGATTTCACAACATAAACATACAAGATAAAAGCATGGCTTTCTCAAAAACAAGAAAAGCCAGAGAAATCTCTCCTCCCCTTTCTCTGGATGGTGTTACAAACTTTGTTGATCAGGGAACAGCTGTGGAAATAATGCATCTTGATTTCAGTAAGGCTTTTGACGAAGTCCCCCATAATATTTTTGCCTTTAAGCTTCTAAAATGGGGGCTGAATGAGGAAACTGTTAGGTGGATTTGAGTAACCGAACCCAAATTGTCCTCCTCCATGGTTCCTCATCATCCTGGGGGAAAGTGACAAGAGGGGTGCTGTAGGGTTCTGTCCTGGGCCCGTTGTTGTTCAACGTCTTTATGAACGACTTGGATGAAGGAACTGAGGGGATGCCCATCACATTTGCGGAGGACACCAAATGGGGAGCGGAGGCCAATGTGGCAGAAGGCAGAATGAAGCAACCAGAAATCACCTCAACCCGATGGACTGGTGACCCCCTCCTCCTTTTCCTCTCCCCCCAAACCATCAATACAGCTAACACGATCAATATTCCCCCCAGCCTCACACCTCCACAGAGATCCCCACCCAACACCAGTCCAGGTGACATCAAAAGACACTCCCCATTACCCAACAATCTACAACTCACTCTCAGCACCCCTCCCCATGCCTTACTAAGTAAAATAATTCCCCTTGTTGCCAGGATTTTTAAGGTACCAGTGAGCCACTCAAATTGTGTCCCAGAATTGACAGACGCAGCAGTGGAGAAAAAGAAAGTGATATTTATTGCTGAGCAATAAGTGACCCAGTGGAATCCTTTCCAAAAGACTGGGCCCCGGGCTCCAGCGCCCTGAGGCTTTATACCTGAGTACATACATGGCATAATCGATACAATCGCACACAGCAGCAAAAAGAAAACCAATGAGAGCATTCAAGCCTTGCCCCCTGATCATGTAAAGAGTTCCCTCCCAACTTCTGCTTTTTCAGTCTGAACATGCATTTAACCTTTCCCCTGATTTATGGTAAGAAGGAAGAAAAAGGAACTTCGGCCCTTACGCTCCTACGCGGCCATCTGCTATACCAGGACATTTTGCGGTTAGCATCTTCCTGTTTGAGCTACTCGGGACCCTGTCTGGACGGGGGGGAAGTGCCAGCACAGCAGATTTATTGCTTCCCCCTTATGTTAGCGAGACATTAAGAAGAACAAGGGAAGCGAACTGGGGCAGAGTTCATTTCGGATTCTTCCGATCTAAGCAATTTGCTATAAGCTTTTGCAGAAGCCGTCATGATTCAAACATGGATTATATAAAAATCATTATAAGGATATATGGTTATATGTTAACTGATTATATGAAAAGCGTACGGGTAAAATTCCTCCAGGTGTTCCTGCTTCACCCTAACCTCAATAAAACAATCCACAAACAGGCTAAAATGTGACAAACAAGCAGCACATCGGGGCTGCCAGAGCATATCAACACCCTCATCCCTACCCCAACTTACCAGTGATGCTAATAACATGAGCAACATTGCTTATGGACCCGATATCCAACATAGGCGTCACAAAGACGGTTGGAGGATGGATGGCGGCCAACAGATTGAGGTTGAATCCTGTCAAGACAGAAGTACTGTTTCTGGGGGACAGGAGGCGGGCAGGTGTGGAGGATTCCCTGGTCCTGAATGGGGTAACTGTGCCCCTGAAGGACCAGGTGCGCAGCCTGGGAGTCATTTTGGACTTACAGCTGTCCATGGAGGCACAGGTCAATTCTGTGTCCAGGGCAGCTGTGTACCAGCTCCATCTAGTATGCAGGCTGAGACCCTACCTGCCCACGGACTGTCTCGCCAGAGTGGTGCATGCTCTGGGTATCTCCTGCTTGGACTACTGCAATGCACTCTAGGTGGGGCTATCTTTGAAGCTGACCCGGAAACTACAACTAATCCAGAATGCGGCAGCTAGACTGGTGATTGGGATTACGAGACGACGTAACACCGGTCTTGAAAGACCTACATTGGCTCTCAGTGCGTTTCCGAGCACAATTCAAAGTGTTGGTGCTGACCTTTAAAGCTCTAAACTGCCTCGGTCTAGTATATCTGAAGGAACGTCTCCACCCCCGTTGTTCTGCCCGGACACTGAGATCCATCTCCAAGGGCCTTCTGGCGGTTCCCTCACTGCGAGAAGCCAAGTTATAGAGAACCAGGCAGAGAGCCTTCTCGGTAGTGGCACCCGCCCTGTGGAACTCCCTCCCACCAAATGTCAAAGAGAAGAACAACTACCAGACTTTTAGAAAACATCTGAAGGCAGCCCTGTTTAGGGAAGCTTTTAAGGTTTGATGCATTATGATATTTTAATATTTTGTTGGAAGCCGCCCAAAGTGGCTGGGGAAGCCCAGCCAGATGGGCAGGGTATAAATAATAAATTATTATTATTATGATACTTAACACCGTTTCACTGACCACTTCCTATCGCAAACAACAGGGAGGATGGCCTGACCTTGAACAAAGAACTCCATGCCAGCTGAGACCTAGGACCAACTGGCTAAATGCCAGATGGCCCATGATACCCCAAATAAACACCTATATGACTACATAGGGGATACTTTCTGCAACCCACCCCCCACTCTTTAACCCAAATCTAATTTTAACCTCTAGGTCAGCGCAATTTCACTGGTTTGATGGACAATACAAGGTGAGAGACACAGGGCAACCCAAACTGGCTGGCATGGAATCACCCTATATAGTAGATAAGCAAGATGGCTAGCTTAAAAGTAATTACATTAAATGTGAGGGGGTTGGGAAACCCCATCAAAAGAAAATGCATCACCTTGTATGTAAACACCATGAAACTGTCAGCATCGCCCTAGAGCCAGTGCGCCGACTGGACTCATGCACCTCAACCCCGACTGGGCTAGGCGAGCTGGGTAGCACCGCCAGAGACCTCCTTTCTCACAGGAACAGGTCACAGTGCTGTGGACTCACAGCTTAGAGCTGAGAGCACCGGATTCACTGTCTCAATAATACAGTTGTTGCGCAGCAGAGTTTTGCAGAGTCTTGCAGAGTATAAACCACTCGGAGAGCAGCTCTGTAGAATATCTTCCTTTTATTCTATAACTACAACTATGATACAAAACTATATACAGAGCTGAATATTCTAAGCATAAATCAATGCTACACTGAGAGTCTGCAGCTGCTCTTAGCAGCAATCTTATCTCTAGGATCTCTAACACTCTCACTCTCTCCGATACACTGACTGACTGACTCTCTCTCACACACAGTTATGTTGCTGGGCAGAATAAGTAGATAGGCAGGACACGCCTCCTTCTCTCTGGAGAGTCAGCAGAGACCATCAGGAGATCATCAGGAGATTCTTGGGTATGGGAGGGGTGAAATCTCCTCATCCTCCCCCATTTCATCCGACCATTTCAAGAATCTTTAACATAACTGCAATTTACACATACACTCCAAAAGTTGTTCTCTGCTTACAACCTTGGTTAACATATTTGCAGGTATCTCTCTTCCCGGCATATAAAACACTTTTACAATACCATTGAATAAGCAGCTTCTGGAAAAATCTTCACACACATTTCTTTCTCTCAAATACAAATTGACATTTCTAATTAGGCAGATTTGAACAAACCATTTTTCAGAACTCAAATACACGCTTTCCTTCAAATATCAGGTAAGGAAATAAATAAAGCGTTTTGTGCTACTACTCTCAGCACACTTCATGCTAGGTTTGAAAACCCCACCAGAGTTGCTCGTGACCGCAGTCTTTGCAAACTCTTCAGAAAACCTTTTCGGTGGTACACCCTTGGTTGTTCTCTCGGACCTGCGCAGAACTCTTTGATCCTCTTGTTCTGGTGCTTCCTCCTCTTTGGGAGAATGGGGAGCTAAAGTATATGAAGCTGCTAAGTCTGAGTCAGCGTCAGACTCACCTGAGGCTTTTGGGCTCTGATAATCTGTGCCATCATCTGGAACTACATTGGCATCAGGATTATCATCACCAATAACACTTGCCTCCCTCTTAACTTTCTTTGCCCCTTTTGCACCATCATCACAAATGGGATGGCACTGAAAAACGCCAACTCTGTCCCATTGTGGATTGTCATCAATACTCCTGGTCAGCCTTATGGTTTTCGTGTCTGTGATCAGAACACGATAAGACCCTTTCTCATATCCTAGGAAAACACCATGTTCTCCACGCTTGCTCAGTTTGTCACCCTGCGAGGTGTGCACCCAAACCTCCGAACCAAAAATTTTAAAATGCTTTACACATGGCTTTCTTCCGTGAAGCATCTCATATGGGGTGCAATTTACACTAGACTGGTACCTCCTGTTATACACATGACAGAAAAATGAAAGAGCTTCAGCCCAAAAAGGATTGGGCAGCCCCGAATCATGTAACAGCGTTCTGATTCCTTGCTGCAGGGTCTGGTTTACTCTCTCACATAAACCATTCTGCCAGGGTGATCTGGGCGTGGCCGTCCTATGCTCAATGCCCTGTTCAGAAAGAAAACTCTCAAACTCTTCCGAACAAAATTCTCCACCCTTGTCTGTGAAAAGAAAACGTACATTCTCATTATGTACATTTCTGAGCCATTTACAAAACTGGCGAAACTTGGTAAAGGCTTCAGACTTTTTCTGCAGCATATAGATCCAAACATATTTTGAATAGGAGTCTATCAGAACCATGAAAAACCTTGAATTGCCTCTAGAGAGCGCTAGAGGCCCCACTAAGTCTGCATGAATGACTTCATATGGCTTCTTGGCCTCTCTCCCAGACTCTGTACCTTTGGGAGCTTGCCTTGCCTTACTCTCAGCACAAGAAACACATTTCATGTGGTAGGGACATTCTTTCAACTTCATACCCTGAACCATATCAGGCATTTTTGCCACAGCCTGGAAATTCAGATGACCATAAATACGGTGGTAATAATGAATACATTGGTCATGCAACTTTTCATTCTTATCCACAGACAAATTGCAACACTCTTTCTCAGTTGCTTCTGCAGTGCCTGTACCTGAAACAAAAGGCAATTGGTACAATCCATTTACACATTTTGCATACAGAATAAGCTTGCCATCTCTAAGAATTTCACAGCGAGATTTAGCAAACACCACCTTAAACCCTTGACGATCAAGCTGGGAAACACTCAACAAATTGTCCTGAATATCAGGCGCATACAGGACATTCTTAATAGTTGCATTCAGGCTCTTTATTTTTATTTTTATTTTTTCCTTCATATATAAATTTTTATTGGTTTTACAAAATTTTTAAAACAATACAAACATATAAAAAGACATACAAACACGTATAGTTTCATGACCTTTTTTTTCATAAACCTTCTTTCTCGGACTCCCCCATACCTCCCCTTTCTGCATCCCAATGTCCAAAATTTTCCAGCAACTTCTAAATAGTTCTGTCAAACATATGTCTTCTTAATCTTTCCTTCAGTCTAATCTTATATCGCTGTAACCCTTTCTTTCTCAAAACCTCGACATTCTAACATTCATCAAGTTTATAATAGTCCTTAAGATAGATTTTAAATTTCTTCCATTCTTCTTCCGCCGTCTCCTTCCCCTGGTCGCGGATTCTGCCAGTCATCTCAGCCAGTGTCATATAGTCCATCACTTTCATCTGCCATTCTTCCAGAGTGGGTAGGTCTTGTGTCTTCCAATACTTTGCGATGAGTATTCTTGCTGCTGTCGTAGCATACATAAAAAAGATTCTATCTTTCTTTGACACCAATTGGCCGACAATGCCCAAGAGAAAGGCTTCTGGTTTCTTCGAGAAAGTACATTTAAGTACCTTTTTCATTTCGTTATATATCATTTCCCAGAAAGCCTTAATCTTCGGGCACGTCCACCAAAGGTGATAGAAAGTACCTTCAGTTTCTTTACACTTCCAACACTTATTATCAGGCAAATGATAAATTTTTGCTAGCTTGACTGGAGTCATGTACCACCTATAGATCATTTTCATAATATTTTCCTTTAAGGCATTACATGCCGTAAATTTTATACCGGTGTTCCACAACCATTCCCAGTCAGCAAACATAATGTTATGACCAATGTCCTGTGCCCACTTAATCATAGCCGATTTAACTGTTTCATCTTGTGTGTTCCACTTCAGCAACAAGTTATACATTCTTGATAAATTCTTAGTATTGGGTTCTAGTAGTTCAGTTTCTAATTTTGATTTCTCCACCTGGAAGCCAATTTTCCTATCTTGTTTGTAGACCTCCATTATTTGATAATAATGGAGCCAGTCTCGTATTTTAGGTTTCAATTTCTCATGACTCTGTAATTTCAATTTGTCTCCATCTTGTTCCAAGATTTCCCAATACTTTGGCCATTCGGCCTCCATATTGAGTTTCTTCAATGCCTTAGCCTCCAAGGGTGACAACCATCTAGGGGTTTTGTTTTCCAACAAGTCTTTATATCTTATCCAAACATTAAATAACGCTTTTCTGACAATGTGATTTTTAAAGGCCCTATGCACTTTGATTTTATCATACCATAGATATGCATGCCAACCAAATGTATTATTGAAACCTTCTAAATCCAAGATATCTGTGTTCTCGAGGAGCATCCACTCTTTCAGCCAGCTAAACGCTGCTGTTTCATAATACAGTTTTAAGTCCGGCAGGGCAAATCCCCCTCTTTCTTTTGCATCTGTAAGTACTTTAAATTTTATTCTGGGCTTTTTGCCCTGCCAGACAAATTTCGCAATGTCTTTCTGCCACCTCTTGAAACAGTCCATCTTGTCAAGAATCTGCAAAGTTTGAAACAAAAATAACATTCTAGGCAATACATTCATCTTAATAACTGCAATTTGGCCTAACATTGACAATTTCAAATTTGACCATATTTCTAGATCTTTTTTAATTTCTGACCAACACTTTTCATAATTGTCTTTATACAAGTTCAAATTTTTAGATGTCAAGTGAACCCCTAGGTATTTCACCTTCTTAACCACTGTCAAACCTGTCTCTTCTTGAAATTTCTCCTTCTCCATGACTGTTAGATTTTTTTCTAAGACTTTAGTCTTCTGTTTGTTCAGTTTAAATCCGACTACCTGGCCAAATTGTTGAATTATCTCCAACACCCTTTTCGTACTAGTGTCTGGCTCTTGTAAGGTCAATACTAAGTCATCTGCAAAGGCCCTTAACTTGTAATGTTTGGCTCCGACCTGTACACCTTTAACCTGCTGGTCATTTCTAATCATATTTAGCAACACCTCCAGAACAGTAATGAAAAGCAATGGGGAAATTGCGCACCCCTGTCGTGTTCCTTTTTCTATCTTAAGTTCCTCAGTTATCACATTATTTACAATCAGCTTAGCTTTTTGTTCAGAATATATCGCACCCATACCGTTCTCAAAACCTTGACCTACCCCCATCCCATGAAGATTCTTTTTCATAAAACTCCAAGAAATATTGTCAAAGGCTTTCTCCGCGTCCACAAAGATCAACACTGCTTTGGTGTTTAAGTTCACCTCTAGTAGTTCTAAAATGTCTATTATATTCCTTACATTGTCTGATAAATGCCTTTTTGGGAGAAAGCCTGCTTGGTCCTTGTGAATCTTCTCCATCAACACTCTTTTAAATCTTTTTGCCAAAATGTCTGCAAAAATTTTATAATCCACATTGAGTAATGATATTGGGCGGTAGTTCTTAAGTTGAGTCTTTTCAGTCTCTGTCTTTGGTATGAGTGTAATATAAGCTTCTTTCCACGACTCTGGTGCCTTTTTCCCCTCTAAAATCTCGTTACAGACTTCCTTTAACGGTTGAACCAACCACTCCTTCAAGGCTTTGTAATATCTGGAAGTCAGTCCATCTGGTCCTGGAGATTTGCCCAGTTGCATGTCCTGAATGGCACCCTCTATCTCTTGTTCTGTTATTCTCTGGTTTAAATCCACCTTACTTTGATGAGAGATTTTTTGTAGTCCATATTTATTAAGGAATTCATCTATGTCCTTTTCATTTTGTGGCCCTTGAGAGTATAGTTTTTTAAAATAGCTCAAAAAACAGTTTCTAATCTCGTTAGGTTTAGATATATTCTTTCCATCCACTTCTAGGCTTGTAACTGTATTTAATTTCTGCCTTTTCTTCAATTGCCAAGCCAGAAGTTTGCCACATTTATCTGCCGATTCAAATGTCTTTTGTTTCATTTGCTTTATCTTCCACTCAATCTCTTGATTCATCAATTCCATATATTGTGTTTGATATAACTTGATCTCTCTCAAAATCTCCTGGGACTTTGGTTTTGATCTTAATTTTTTCTCTCCTTTTATCTTTTCCAAAATCTTTTCCTTCTTCTCATTCTGCTTTCTCTTTTTTATTGAATTTTGTTGAATCAGAAATCCTCGCATCACAGCTTTGCTTGCGTCCCAGATCACTCTTTTTTCCACATCGGCCTTTAGATTTATTTCAAAGTAGTCCTTTAAAGTTTTTTGGGCCTTCATGTGGATCTCCTCATCTCGAAACAGGGTGTCATTCATCCTCCATCTAAATTGACCAGTTGTTGTAAGTTTCATTTCCATCTTCACGGCGTTATGGTCGGAGCAAGTTTTTGGGCAGATTTCTACCTTCTTAATCTTTGGAGCCATCCCACTAGTAATCCAAATTTGATCAATTCTGGTCCAGGTCATCATTGCTTGAGAGAAAAAAGTTCCCTCTCTCTCAAGAGGGTTCCTCGTTCTCCATATGTCTATTAGGTCCATATTTTCAGTCATTTCAAAGAAGGTCTTCGGAAGTCTCCCTTCCTTGGAGATTGTCAGTCTTTGTGCCTTGTCCATATTTGTAGAAACCACACCATTCATATCTCCCATAATTATTACATTGTAATCCAAATAATCCATCAGAGTTTCATGAAGCTTCTTAAAGAATTCCGCCTTGCCTTCATTTGGTGCATAAACTCCAACAATTAACAATTTTTCTCCTTGTACTTGTATTTCAACTGCCAGGTATCTTCCTTGTTCATCTTTAAACATCATTTTTGGAGCCCATTTCTCTTTTACATAAATCACAACTCCTCTTTTCTTAACTTTGTCCGATGAAATAAATTTTTGTCCTAATCTTTTATTTATAAGTAGTTTCCTGTGTACCCTGGTTACATGGGTTTCTTGTAGGCAAATCAAATCCAATTGTTCTCTTTTCAGAATATGAAACACTTGGCGTCTCTTCAAAGGCATATTCAGCCCATTACAATTCCAACTAAGGAATTGCAGGGCCATCTTGTTACTTTTCTGTTACTCCTCCAACCGCTCCAAGTTGTTGCTCTTCCTCTGATGGTGGTGGGTTTAGTCCAAACGGTAGGTTCAGAATATCTAGTGCTCTCCTTTGTTCTGCAATTGGATCCACCGTTCCCTTCTGTAGGTCCTCTTGATTTCTCTCCAAAAACTTCTCTTTATCTTGAATTGTCTTTATTTTCACCTTCTTTCCCTTGTAGTTAAAGGACAGTCCTTGTGGGAACTCCCACCTAAAGAGGATGTTGTTCTTCTTCAGCAGGTAGACCAGATCCTTATAGAAGGTTCTCACCTCCAAGATGTATTTAGGGATGTCTTTGAAAATTTGTATAGGTGAATTTTCAATTTCCAAGGCCTTTTGGTAATGTAGTTTTAATATTTTGTCTCTTTCTTCCTTGGATCTAAGGGTAATCAGGCAATCCCTCGGGGTCTTTCTGTTCAGTCTCCTGCCCAATCTGAATGCTGTTGTTATCTTAAATTCCTCCTCCTCCAAGTCTTCCCAAAAGTCAGCAAACTTTTGTGTTAGGAACTCCGCAAGGCTGTCCCCTTCGCTCTCGGGAATTAATCTTAATTTCAGGTTTCTTTCCTTTCTCTGTAATTCCATCAAAGACAAAGTTGCATCATGTTCATAAACCTTTTTAGCAATCGGTTCTAGCTTCTCCTGTGTCTCTCCAGCAATACTTCTGGCGTCCTCTGCAATTTTACGTGTTGCAGAGTTTTCTTCAATCAACCTATTTATAGATTCTGTATTACTTGTCACACTTTTTGTGTTCAAGTCCAATCTCACTGTTAGTTCTGTTAATTTCTGTGTATTTTCTGTACTCTGCTTTGTCAAAGTCTCCAAAGATTGATTTATCTTGAGTAACGCCTGTGTCACTGACTCCATGGAGGCAGCTGTCACTTTTTCTTGTCCTGCTGTTCCTGTGGGAGTTAAACTTGAAATTGAGCCTCTTTTCTTTTGTTGCTGTTGTTGCTGTTGTTGCTGTTTAGCTTTGGCTCTGGTAGTTATCTCTTCTGCTGAGCCACTCATGTCCCAAGGACGTTCCCACAAAAGCGATTCCCTGATGGAAAATCCCACTGTCTTAAACTGTTGCAACCATTACTTTCAGCCCTCTAGAGGGAGCAAGGCAAAATGTCCAAATGAGGGAACAAAGAAGTTGAAAACAAGTATATCAGGAGGCTTGAAAATATATGCTGCAACACTTTTTCCAATAGATACTCTTTCAGCACACTCCAATATACTGTAACAGTAAAGTCTTAAAACTTTGTATCACACAAAACTTCAACCATGTAACTTTCCCAAAAGTTTAAAGACAGTTCAGTGTCCTAGTGTCTTATTTGGCAGTCCGTTTCAGGGTATTAAGACAGCGGAAGGCTTTTTTCTTTTAGATAAATCGTGCAGGTTCCTAATGTCCCTTCTTCTTCCCCTCTGCCCTGCTTGCTAGAGGGGAAAACTAAATCCAATGTCAGGTTTAAATAATCCAAAAATACTTCATACAGATGCAGCTTTAAAGTTCCGTTGCTTTGGTTGTCATGCAATCGGGGGAAGGCAGACTTCCTTAATTTTCACCTTCCCCGTTTTCAGCCGAATTTCAGATTTAAAATTTTCCAAATTGACGTTCAGTCTTACTCACAGGTTTTTCAGTCCCAGATTTACAGGAAGGAATCGGCGCTCTCCGTTCATGGCGACGCGGCTTCACTCTGCGGGCTGGGTAGCGACTCTCAGCACCGCGCTCTCCTGATGCCGTTCCGGAGCCTTTAAAAAGGCTCTTTCGCAGTAAGGGGGGGCGCTTCTGGTGCCCACCGAGTCTCCTTGTTCACAGGCTTCCGCGCCTGTGATTTTAGGGGTCCCCCGCTTGCCGTAGCGGGTCAGACCCGAACTCGCAGAGCAGTCCTCCTCCGGAGCTCGGAAAGAGGACCGCCATTAACGCTGGCGCCGACCGGAAGTCTCTGCATTCAGGCTCTTTAAGAACACAGTTCCCTGAGCCACACTCGTGAGAACTGTCCCATCTGCTTGATGAATTTCTTTCTCTTGCTTCTCAAGCTGAACAGAGATTCTTATCTTTGGCCACGTGGTTTGAACAGCCAGAGTCGACCACGAAGAAACTCCGCCCACGTTGACTGGAACAGCGAGAGATCAAGGCCTTTGAAGTAGCAGGTGCTTGGGGATTTCTTCCTCCTCCCCCTCTGCTTCTGAAGTTTCCCTTCTTCTTTGAAGACTTCTTGCACTGGAAACTCAAATGGCCTTGTGCTCCACACGAAATTGAAGCACTGCTTCAATTTCAAAGCTTTAACAGCAGCAGTTTCACTTTCACTTTCCCCTGCTGAAGACTCAGGCACATTTTCAAGTACATTTTTAACAGCACAGTTTTCCTGGCTTTCTCTAACAGCCTGTCTGCGATCCCACTCATTCAGAAGCACGCTAGACACATAATCTTCTGTTAGCCGGTCAGAAGGCATTGTGGAAATCTGGGCAGCTACTCCATCATAAGACTCATCTAGGCTATTGATCATTAGCATTGCAAATACAGCCTCTGAAATAGCCAGGTCTCGCTGAACAAGGTCCTGTCTGAGACGCTTTAATTGAGATAGATGGCTAGGCAAATCACCACCTTTCTCCAACTGCAGCCTGCACAGCTTCTTAAAGAAAATCACACTGGAACCAGCATTCTGCCTCAGATGCATATCTCTCAACTTATGCCAAACAGCTTGTGCAGTCTCTTGACCCTCTAAGTTCACCAGCAAGTGGTCTGAAACACTCAAAACAATTGTCCCTCGGGCTTTCATGTCTGCAGCATGCCATTCAGCCCAATCATCATCATCCTTATCTGGAGGGTCATCTTCTATCGTGTGAAATAGCTTTTCCCTCTGTAAAAGCGCTTTCATCTTTACTTGCCAAACTGCATAGGTTTCAGGCGTGAGGAGAGGAAAGGACAGAGCCATCTGGCCAGAATGTGCACAGGCCATGTCTGCTATTACTTAGAGCAAGACACTTCCCTCGTGCAACACAGATAAAGCCTTGACTCCTTCAGCCACTCTCTCTCCCACTCAGAGCGCAATTAACAGGCAAACAGGGATGCTATCTTCTTCCTTTGGCAGTCAGCAACATACCTCCATAAATCAAGCAGCAGCAACAGCAATAGCGGCAGCTTGAATACTCTGCTCCAAAACAGCTCTGCTTCTGGGCACCGCAAATCAGTCCAGCATGCAGCGTCCGTTCCACCGTCCGGCAATCAGCAACAGAAACCTCTGGCGACTGGGACGACTGGGACGCCTGGGATGACTGGAACAAGGTCAGGTCAGACGACTGGAACAACGACTGGGCCCATAACCGATGTCAGCATCGCCCTAGAGCCAGTGCGCCGACTGGACTCATGTACCTCAACCCCGACTGGGCTAGGCGAGCTGGGTAGCACCGCCAGAGACCTCCTTTCTCACAGGAACAGGTCACAGTGCTGTGGACTCACAGCTTAGAGCTGAGAGCACCGGATTCACTGTCTCAATAATACAGTTGTTGCGCAGCAGAGTTTTGCAGAGTCTTGCAGAGTATAAACCACTCGGAGAGCAGCTCTGTAGAATATCTTCCTTTTATTCTATAACTACAACTATGATACAAAACTATATACAGAGCTGAATATTCTAAGCATAAATCAATGCTACACTGAGAGTCTGCAGCTGCTCTTAGCAGCAATCTTATCTCTAGGATCTCTAACACTCTCACTCTCTCCGATACACTGACTGACTGACTCTCTCTCACACACAGTTATGTTGCTGGGCAGAATAAGTAGATAGGCAGGACACGCCTCCTTCTCTCTGGAGAGTCAGCAGAGACCATCAGGAGATCATCAGGAGATTCTTGGGTATGGGAGGGGTGAAATCTCCTCAGAAACCACACATCGCCTTCCTACAATAAATACGCAACCCTCCTAAACTCCTGAGCGATCCCTGCTTCAGTCAACAATGAGTTGCACCTGGCTCAGCGAAGTCCTGTGGAGTAGCCATAATACTCAGTAGAGTCCTGAACTTCAAAGCCGCAACAGTCCTAAAAGACAAAAGAGGCAGACTCATTTTTGCTAAAGGGACACTAGATGGCAAAACTAAACTGACAATTGGCTCCATATATGCCCCAGACTTGAAACAGCTAGAGTTCATCCAAAAAACATTAAACGAGTTCCTCTCCTCCGAAGGGGAAGCAATTCCGGGGGGGGGGGTGTGACCTCAACCTAAATATGAAAAGTATATCCCTGAAAGACACCCCCCCTACAACCCCATGGGCAACCTTCCTCCGAAGGAAACCCCAACAATTAAGGACTCTTACAATTTGCTAAAAATGCTAAAAACAGGGGTCTCTGACATTTGGGGTGAAGAAAACCCAGGAGACACCAGCCACACATTCTTGTCTGGGCGCTATGGCACAGTGTCCACCTGGACAGCATTCTGCTCACACAAGGTTGGATCCCCTCAGTAGAATCAATCAACGTAGGTGTGATGGGACGATGAGCTGCTTGTGTGTAAAATCCTAGTCCCTCAGAGTTTGGTCAAGTTTGCAAACCTCTGTCTGTAACGGAGCCCCTTAAACATGGCTCCGTCAGTCGCTGGCAGATTCCGACAGTGGTTGCTTTCGGAATCGCTTCCAACATAAAAGCTCCTTAACGGAAACACGTCTTCTGGACTCTCTGCGTGACAGTTTCCGGCGAGGAGTGGGTGTCCCTACAGGAGGTCCTGAAACCTCCCCACTGTTTTCGCTGGAAGTGTCTCTGAGCCATCCCTCCAGCTCCCTTTCCCTCAGCTCAGCTCCTCTCCCCCTACTGGTTCCCTCTTCAGCTGCTGAGTCTCTCCCAACCTGTGTGAGCCCTTTCACTTCCCTTCCTTCCGATGGCAGTTCCCTGACATCCACCTCCCCTCCAGGGCCCCCTTCATCCCCTCTCGCCCCCTCCTCTACGGGCGGTGAGGAGGCAAAACCCCGGAATGAACTTCCTTCAGCTTCCGATGTCCCGAACACTTCTCTCCACCTGTTGCGGTTCCTGGTCTCGAAGTAATCCTCCTCCTCAGAGTCCATCTCCCCTTCCCCTTCCGATTCCGAGAATCCTTCCAACTCCTCCTCCTCATCGGTGGTCCCAAAGTATTCCCTCCGGAACCTCTCCACAGGCTGAGGTTTCCTTGGGAACCTTTGATGGAACGTTTCTATCAATACCTCGTCATTGATATCTTCTGCCATTACCCAAGTGTTTTCTGACTCCGGTTCTCCTTCCCACGCTACCAAATACTCCACCTGATCCCCCTTCCATCTGGGTGCAGTTTCATGTGGTTGGGTAACCGGAGCCTGAAAGCCACTGGGTTGACCTGTTGAATGACCTCAAAGGGACCCAATCTCCTGGGTCTTAATTTCTTACAACCTCCTTTGAACGGCAACCCTTGGGTTGACAGCCACACCCTATCTCCCACCCTTATGGTTTCACCTTCCCTTCGGTTCTTGTCTGCCTGCCTCTTGTATTCTTCCTTCGCCCTTTCTAAGTTGAGTTGGAGCTGACGATGGATTGCTTCCATTTCTTCTACAAAATGCTCGGCTGCCGGGACACCCCATCTCTCCCCTTCTCCCCCTGGGAAAGCCCTGGGATGACACCCATAATTAGCCAAGAAGGGGCTCATCCCTGTGGACACATTCTCGGCATTGTTGTAGGCAAATTCCGCCAGCGCCAACTTTTCTACCCAGTCATTCTCTCTGTCATTGACATAACACCTCAGGTATTGCTGGAGGACCCCGTTTGCTCTTTCCGCCTGCCCGTTGGTTTCAGGGTGCCGGGCAGTCGAAAAGTTGACCTCCACCTGCAGTAAGCTCATGAGCTTCCTCCAGAACCTGGAAGTAAATTGTTTTCCTCGGTCTGAGACCACCCTCAATGGCACCCCGTGCAACCTAAAAATGTGTTCTACAAATAACTTCGCTGTCTCTTCCGCCGTGACTGCATGCGAGCAGGCTACAAAGTGGCACATCTTTGTTAGTAGGTCTACCACCACCATGATGGCTGTTTTCCCCTTGGACTTCGGCAGATCAGTCATAAAATCTATCGACACTGCCTCCCAAGGTCGTTCTGGGGTTGGTAAGGGTTCTAATAGCCCCGCCGGTGCCCGCCTCTCCCCTTTGGCTCGCTGGCATTGCTCACACCCTCTTACATACTCCCGTACATCTTCCCTCACCTTAGGCCACCAAAATTCCCTGGTGACCAACCACATGGTTTTGTGTTGTCCAAAATGCCCCGCCGTGGGGCTGTCGTGCAACTGCTTGAGTACCCTCCCCCTTAAGTCTCCTTCAGGGATATACAGTGCCCCTTTGTAATACAAAGCTCCATTTCTTTCCTCGAAACCCCCTGGTTCCTCTCCCTCACCCCTAAGACCTCTGAGCTTATTCTGGGCGTATTCATCATTCTCTGTTTCCTCTACCAGTTCTCTTTGCCCCACCAATGCCGCCCCACACACCCAGCGGTCCTCTGGAATGACATGTCTCTCTTCGGGTGCTCCCTCCCCCTCCAAATATTCAGGTTTGCGTGAGAGAGCGTCCGCCCTAATGTTCTCTGGGCCTGGCACGTAACAAATCTCAAAGTTAAATTTGGAGAACTCCTGGGCCCATCTCACTTGCCGTTGGTTGAGCACTCGTGCCGTCCTCCAATACTCTAGGTTCTTGTGGTCAGTGCACACTTGCACCTTATGTTGTGCGCCAATTAGCAGGTGCCTCCATCTCCGGAACGCCTCATGAATGGCTAGTAGTTCTCGGTCATACACCGTGTAGTTCCTCTCGGATTTGTTCAGCTTTCGCGAAAAAAAGGCACACGGTCTCCACTCTGACTCCTCCTTCCCTGGCTGCAGAAGCACCGCCCCAATAGCTCTGTCTGATGCGTCAGTTTCCACTCTCATCAGTTTTTGTAAATCCACATGCAGGAGTTGTTGTTCCGAGGCGAAGGCCCTTTTTAGTTCCTCAAATGCTCGCTCCGCCTCCTCAGTCCAAACGAACTTCTTCTTACTGCTGAGACAGTCCGTAATGGGCGCCGTCAGGTGGGCAAAGTTTCGGATGAACTTACGATAGAAGTTCCCAAATCCTAGGAACCTCTGCACATCCTTCCTTGTTTTGGGTGTTTTCCATTCCAGCACCGCCTGGACCTTGCCGGGATCCATGGCCAATCCCTTGTCTGACAGGCGATACCCCAGGAATTCCACCTCCTTGGTATGAAACTGACACTTCTCCAGTTTCACCCACAGCTGGTTGGCTTGCAGCCTGCTCAACACTTCTCTGACGTCTCTCACATGCTGCTCCTCATTCTCAGAATACACCAACACGTCGTCTAAGAAGGCCACACAATTCTTGTAAAGCAAAGGCCCCAGGACGTGGTTCATAAACGATTGAAAGCACGCGGAGCCTCCTTGTAGGCCGAAGGGCATAACTAAATATTCAAATGCCCCCAAAGGGGTGAACATGGTGGTTTTCCATTCATCCCCCTTCCTTATTCGTATCAGGTTGTACGCCCCCCTTAGGTCCAGTTTAGTAAAAATCTTTCCCTTCCTGACCCTTGTCAAAATGTCGTCAATCCTGGGCATAGGGAAAGCCACTGGTTCTGACACTGCATTTAAGGCCCTGAAGTCACACACAAGCCTCGGCTTGTTCGTGTTTTTTTTATCCACAAAAAACACTGGGCTGCCCCCCACCGCCCTGGACTCTCTGATGAACCCTCTCTTCAGGTTCTTGTCAATGAACTCTCTTAGCTCCTGCATCTCTCTGTCTGACATGGCGTACAGCTTGCCTACAGGGAGCTGTGCCCCAGGGAGTAAATTGATTTGACAGTCAAAGGGTCTATGCGGGGGTAGTTGGTCAGCTTCCCTTTCGCTGAAGACGTCGCGGAGATCTGCGTATTGTCGTGGTACCTTCACGTTCTCCGTTACTTCAGTCCCTGCTAGGGTGGCTTGGGCCCCTGCCAAACCCTTTCCCTCTTTGCAGTGTTCTAAGCAATGTGCTGAACCAAAAGAAACCACTCTCTGATGCCAGCCCACCAGCGGATCATGTAACGCTAGCCAGCTCATCCCCAATATAATGGGAGCTCCTCCCAAGGTGGCCACATTAAACGCTATCAGTTCGGTGTGCCTTGCCACCTTCATTATCATTGGGACGGTCTGCAAGCTGACTTCTCCTCCCAACAGCTCCCTGCCATCGATCGTGGTCACCTGCAGGGGGTTGCTTAAAGGGATCGTCTGTATCTGGTGTTCAGCTGCAAACTCTTTGCTCATGAAATTGCAGGAGCTGCCTGAGTCCAACAGCGCCTTTATCTTTAGAGGGTGTCCGTTTGGCAGTTCTAGCGCCACTTCTATCACTAGGGCGGGTTTAGGAGGTTCTGGCGTGGGCACTTTCACTGCTCTTTGGCCTGGCTGCTGTGCCCCGACGGTGGCAGCCAGGCGTTGGCTTTTACTTGCTTCGGTATTTCTTCCTCTCTTCCCTCCACAGCTCCTACCATCCCTTGCCATTCCTTCCTCTGGGGGCAGACTCTGGCAAAGTGACCTGGCTGTTGGCAGAGATAGCATTTCCGGGCGCCTTTTCCCTCCTTCTTCCCCCCCTCACTGGGCTTTGAAACTGCGCGCGCGCGCGCTGTTCCGATTTCCATCGGCTCTGCCGGCGGGAAAGTTGGCTCTGGAATGTCTGGAATGCGGAACTCCTTCCAACGTTCCCCCTTCCCTTCCCGCCTCTCCAATGCTCTCGCCTCCTGGCGCGCTCCTATGGTCAGCGCTGATTTGGTCAGCTGGTCCATAGACTCCGCCCTGGGCGCCCGGGAAAGTTCGTCTTTCACAGCCGAAGAAAGCCCTTCTTCAAAGAGCATTTGAATGGGTTCCGCCGATAGATCCCACCCCAATTTATGGATCAACATGGTGAACTCAGTCCAGTACTCACGGACAGATCGGCTCCCCTGTTTGCAAGCCATTAACTGTCTGCGGACCACTCCCTGTTCAATATCGCTGGAAAACATCAGATCCATGGCGCGAAAGAACTTCATCGTGTCCTTTAGGACGTCACTATTCGCTGCCATCAGGGGTCTAACCCAGTCTCTCGCCCCCTTTTCAAGATGCCCAATCACGAAAGCCACTCGTGATTCCTCGTCAGGGAATTCATCAAACTGCAGATTGAGGGCATATTGCATCTCTGTCCGAAAGCCATGATAGTCTTTGGGCTCCCCCCCAAACTTCTGCACCAATCCTGGTACCTTTCTGACGAGCTGGGTGTCTTTCCCCTTTTTGTCTGCATCCTGAGCCCTCCTCTCCTCAAGCCTCGCCGTCTGCAGCGCTAGCTGGACCTCCAACACCCGGTACCTTTCTTCCAGGCTTGGACCCGCTCCAGCTCCTGCTTCTCCGGTTCCGGCTGGGTTGCTCATGATGCCTTCTCCTGCACAAGCTGCTCACGAAGACTGTCGGAATGCTGTGATGGGACGATGAGCTGCTTGTGTGTAAAATCCTAGTCCCTCAGAGTTTGGTCAAGTTTGCAAACCTCTGTCTGTAACGGAGCCCCTTAAACATGGCTCCGTCAGTCGCTGGCAGATTCCGACAGTGGTTGCTTTCGGAATCGCTTCCAACATAAAAGCTCCTTAACGGAAACACGTCTTCTGGACTCTCTGCGTGACAGTTTCCGGCGAGGAGTGGGTGTCCCTACAGGAGGTCCTGAAACCTCCCCACTGTTTTCGCTGGAAGTGTCTCTGAGTCATCCCTCCAGCTCCCTTTCCCTCAGCTCAGCTCCTCTCCCCCTACTGGTTCCCTCTTCAGCTGCTGAGTCTCTCCCAACCTGTGTGAGCCCTTTCACTTCCCTTCCTTCCGATGGCAGTTCCCTGACAGTAGGTAACATTAAAATCACAGATCACGCCCCAGTAGAAGTTACCTTCAAAATAGGAGGGGGAACACAAGCCACCCCATCATGGTCCTTCAGTCCCATCCTAACCACAAATAAAAAGAGAGAGTCTCACAAAACTCTCCAAAACTACTTCAAGGGAAACAATGTAGACAACAAACAACCCCTCTCCTATGGGATGCAATGAAAGCGGTCACCAGAGGAGCTTGTATAAAAGAGAAAGCATCCCTTAGGAAACAAACCTCCTTAAAAGTTAGCAAGATAGAACAAGACATCACGGCCCTCTCATCATGCTACGAACAAACAGGATCTAAAAAAGTCCTTAATGTTGTGATATGGATGCAATGCAGCTGCAAACTGCTAGCTTGAAAACAAAACATGATGGGAATGTTGGGACTGTCCGTGGGAAACAGAGGGACAGTCAGTTCACAGGGCAATGCACCGGAATAAGCTCAGAGTGTAATATGAGCTCTTCCTCTTGCTCTTGTACAGGAAGTACAGGAAGTCTTTGTCACTTGTTTGCCGATGCTTGAAGAGAGCAGACATGATTTCTGTTATGCTGAAGAGTCAGAAATAAAGCAATGTAAATAGACGTTTCTGACCATCTCTTTCCCTTACCGGGGGGGGGGGCTGCAGGAAAGAGTGGGTGTGCTCTTCCCACGCTGGGGATGGTCACCTATCAAGATCTGCCTGGACTGCCGGGACGTGGGCAGCCAGAGTAGATCATCGGAACTCAAGCCGGGGGCCTGGGAGAGTTGCCAGCTTCTCCCGATAGAGGCTTGAATTCCAACACTTAAAGCTATAGAACAAAAACGGAGAGAACTAGATTCCCTAGAAATCAACAAAACAATGATCAACATTCCATACTCTAAACAACGCTTCTGTGAGTATGGAGGGGAAAGCTCCAGATTATTAGCAAAGAGGTGTAGGAAAAAAGGAATACATTGCATCACCACAAAGATCCCAGCTCGTCTGGGCACAAGTCCCCCGTGGGTCCGTGCGGTCAGTAAAAGAAGGAAATTCCAGCCAAGCAATTTGGAGCAAAACAGCAGCCAGTAGACTGAGATCCTTTCTTGTTGCGCAGCAGGTTCAACAGCAGCGAGGGAACCCAGAGCAATGGGGCGACATTGGCTTTTAAAGCTTCCCACCATATCCCAGAATGCAGTTCGTACAGCATCATCAATACGTCATTGCTACACCACTAAAACATCAGAAAGGGGAGGGTTACGCAAGATTAACATAAGGAAAATGAGTCAGTGCAAGACCCAAGGATAGGATTAGCATAGGCAAACAAGTCTCAAGTACCCACCGCCCAAAAGTACAACAGAACTTCCTTTGCATGTCTGGACCCCTTGGCAAGTCTGGGGATGGGATGAGCTCAGCAATTGTCACCTCTGGGCACTTTCTGGAGTTGATTTGATATGATTTATAAAGTTAGATATCTTCCTTGAGCTGTCAAGGCAAAAGGATACATTCAGGTATAATATTTGTAACATTTAACAATTTAAAGGTGCGCCCCTCCCCCCCGTCATTTCTGTAACAGCTCACCCTTTGGAGATAAATTTGCTTAGGTTCCGTAGGAATCGCAAATATTTTCTCCACATTTAACTACAGTTCACTCATAGACATATTTCCCACCCCCCTTTGGTCCTGTATGTTATATAGGTAAAGGTAAAGGGACGCCTGACCATTAGGTCCAATCGTGACCGACTCTGGGGTTGCAGCGCTCATCTCGCTTTACTGGCCAAGGGAGCCGTGGTCAGCATGACTAAGCCGTTTCTGGCGAACCAGAGCAGCGCACGGAAACGCCGTTTACCTTGCCGCCGGAGCGGTACCTATTTATCTACTTGCACTTTGACGTGCTTTCGAACTGCTAGGTTGGCTGGAGCAGGGACCGAGCAACAGGAGCTCACCCCGTCGCGGGGATTCGAACTGCCGACCTTCTGATCGGCAAGTCCTAGGCCCTGTGGTTTAACCCACAGTGCTACCCACGTCCCTGAGATACTTATTAGGTCCATAAATTACCATCTCACATATATTCAACACATAAAACAGCGGCAATTTGTAGTTGACAAAGGAGAGCTGGACCCAGAAAGGGCTCCATTCCCTTCCGGAGCTGAGGGCCTCATCCAAGCTCCATCCGGCCCTGAGGGGCCCTCTTCCTCTCCACATTTAACTACAGTTCACACAGAGACATATTTCCCACCCCCCTTTGGTCCTGTATGTTATATAGATATGCACTAAATAATGACCTGCTATTCCCCTCCCAAATGCATGGGTTTTAGTAAACCGGAAAGGGACTTGCATGTCACGCCTCTTAAGGCCATTTGCAAACAAACATTTTGGTTTCCCTGCCAATCTCCCGGTCCTCACTCTGCACTTCAATTGGGAGAAAGCCACACTCCCAGAGCTCAGGCAGTGGAGTAGCGTGGGGGGTGCCGGGGGGGCCGGCCACACCGGGCGCAACATTGCTAAAATCCACGGGTTAGGGGGCGCAAATTACCTGCCTTGCCCCGGGTGCTGACAACCCACGCTACGCCACTGAGCTCAGGCGATGCTGGATGTCGGCATCAATGTTGACCCTTGTGGAAAGATAACTGCCTAGGGAGAAGTGATCAACATTTTCCACTGTTACACCATTGAGTTGGATTTGTGGCACTGCAGAGGGGATATTTTGTACTTGGTGCAGCACTTTGTTTTTTTGGATGTTGAGTGATAGGCCAAGCTTCTCGTAAGCTTCTGTGAAGATATTTAGGATGGTTTGGAGGTCATCCTCTGAGCGTGCGCACACTACGTTGTCATCAGCATACTGAAGCTCTATGACGGAAGTTACGGTAACCTTACTCCCTGCTTTCAGCCTGCTCAGATTGAAGAGCTTTCTGTCAGGGTAATTGATTTATTGCTCAGATAAGCGTCCGGCACGCTTCCCCATCGCAGGCCTCTGCATTCCAAAGTCCACAGACCTGAGCTCTGAGCATAGCTTAGCAGAGATCAACAGCGGCAAGAGAAAGACTGCAAAAAACTCCAGTGCCTTCTTCAGTGTGCTTAAATAAAGTCCACTCAGGATCTTAGCAGCTAAAAGCAGTTTTATTTACAGCAGACTATCCATTATCTATCACAGCGAACAGCATCGTGAAAACACGTCCTCTCTCCTCAAAAGCGAAAGTAGAGAGAAAGAACAAAGGCTCGAGTCTCTCGGAAATGACGCAGAAGTTCCCCCCTCCCAACAGTAGGCAGAGCGTACACTATGAGCTGTTTAACCCTGTAAGCTCAGGTTCTCCTCACACCCCCTCTCGCTCTGCGCTACTGTGGGGAAAGTAAGTACAGAACTTACCCCCAACTCCAAACCACCACAAAATTCCCCATGACGCTGGAAGCTTAAAGGCTTGGTAAATCCATCGGCCAGGTTACTGTGACTGGCACAGTACTTCAGCCGTATCAAACCTGACTGAACACTCTGACACACATTTTGGAAACGTATGTCCAGATGCTTGGTTCTGGCCTTAAATTGCGCAGATTCAGCCAATTTCAAACAGGGTTGATTGTCTTCCCAAACCGTGATGGGCAAGCTACAATCCCCATAGATCTCTTGCACCAAGCATCTATAGAACTCTAGTTCCCCGCAGAAATCTGACAGTGCACTGAATTCAGCCTCAGTAGAAGACAGCGCAATGAGACTTTGCTTCCGGGACTTCCACCCAACTAGTGACTTCCCAAACTATCACCAACCCAGACACAGACTTGCGGTCCTGCGAATTCGCCCAGTCACTGTCCGCATAGCATGTGAGCTTCGCCTCACCTTCAGCTGGCAGCTTAAGACAGAAGTCTTTGGTATGCTGCAGGTAGCGCAGTACCCGCTTGATACCGTGCCAAGCACTCACACTGGGCTTTGACGCTTCCCTACTTAGCAGGTTGGTAGCAAAGGCAATGTCTGGTCTGCTCCATTGGGACAGATACAACAGACTACCTAGAGCTGACTGAAAGAGCTCAGCATTCTCAAACTCAGCACTTTCTGCTTGCTGGCTATCTTTCACGAAGTTCGTCTCCATGGGTGTCCGAACTCCTGCACAATCGGACATTCTGAACTTCTCAAGCAACTGCTCAATCTTGCCTTTCTGATTGAGCATGAAGCTACCATCCTCAGTTCTCGCTATCTGGACGCCTAGGTAGATCTTTACTGCACCCAGGTTCTTGAGCTGAAACTGTTTCCCAAGCTCTTTGGCAAACTTCTGCACCTGTTTGTCTGCCTTTCCAACATGGATGATGTCATCAACGTAAAACAACACCAGTTCCTGTGAGTCTCCTAATCCTCTAAGGAACAGGCAACTGTCAGCAAGACTCTTCCTGAAACCTAGCTTCTCCAAAGCTTCATTCAGGCACAAGTTCCAATTCCTGGCCGACTGCTTCAGGCCGTAAATTGACTTGTGAAGTTTCCACACAGTACCTTGCTCATTGCCCTCAAACCCTGGAGGAGGAAGCATGTACAGATCCTCCTGGAGGTCTGAGTTCAAGTAAGCAACATCCACATCAAAGTGATGCACCAGCAAACCCCTTTGTGCAGCGATGGCCAAGACCAAGCGTAGAGATTCACTCCTACACGTGGGAGCATAAATTTCCGTATAATGCAACCCCCTGCGCTGCGTGAATCCTCTCGCCACTAATCTGGCCTTATACTGCGGTTCTCCTGTCGCTGTGGGCTTAAGACGGTAAACCCAGCGGCTACCCACTGTCTGTTCACCCACCGGCAACTTTGTGAGGGAGAACACACCTAGAGACTCCATTGAGTTCATCTCCTTCTGCATCGCCTCATGCCATTTCCTGGCTTCTTCCTGAGGCAGTTTCTGAACATCCTCAAAACTCTCGGGTTCACACTGTGCCATTCCGACCCACACGCTAGTGACGGCAAACCTTTCAGGAGGTTTCCCCTTGGTCGTCCGCGTTGAACGGCGCAGCACTACTTCAGGAACCCCCTCTGACCCACTAGGGCCAGCCAGAACGTCCTTGGCATCAGAGAGCTCCCCCTCTGACTTACTGCGCCTTCTGGACTTCTCGCCGAACCTGTGGGGGAAGATGGAGCACTGCGTTGCTCAAACTTCACAGCCTTGGGAGAAGTTCTCCCCTCTGCCTGCACTGGGTCTGGACTCTGAGCCTCAGTAGCAGGTTCAACCTCTTCCTCTCCTTCATCAGCAGAGTCTAGCAGACTCTCTGACAGGATGTCAGGGTTCACATGTATCCTTGCCCAGCCACTCTGCTCACAGAATTCAGCACTGTTGCTGAGCAGAATCCTGGACTGATTCCCTGACGGATATGCAAACCTCCACCCCTTGGTCCCTGGCTCATACCCACAAAAAATCATCTTTTGGGACTTGGGTTCACCTTTCTTGCGATTGGCCTTTGGTATGAGGACCCAAGCCTCACAGCCAAAAACGCGGAAGTAGTGCACCTTCAGTTTCTTGCCATGAAGCAAGAAGTACGGTGTGTCACCTACCACTGAATTGAACGACCTGTTCAGAATAACGTTGGCTGTTCGCCAAGCCTCCCCCCAAAAGCGCTGTGGGAGCCCGGCATCAAACAAAAGAGCTGCGGACATCTCCCCTAGAGTCCTGTTTCTGCGTTCCGCGATCCCATTCTGTTGGGGACTGTGTGGAGAAGTCAACCTGTGTTGAATCCCCCTTTTGCAGAAGAAACTTTGCAGTGCAGACCTGGTGAACTCCCCACCGCGATCGCTCTGAAAGTTTTGCACCCGTGTGGAAAACTGCAGTTCCACAGCTGCAATCCAGTCTTTGATTAGCGGCGCAGCTTCATCTTTGCGTTGAAGCAAGAAGGACCAAGTGTTTCTCGTATGGTCATCAATCAGAACCAGCGCAAATTTGGCTCCGCCCATACTGCTCACAGAAAACGGACCACACAAATCTGCATGAATTAATTGAAAAGCCTTAGTGGTCACCCTCTCAGACCTTGGGTATGTGCACGTTTTCACCTTTGCAGACTTGCACGCTCTGCAATCTAGAAACTTAGCACATGATTTCATTTTGCACCCTTGCGTATACTCTGGGATCCTTTTCACTGACCCCCAGGACACGTGTGCCATGCGTCTGTGCCAGAGGTGAGCACACGCATCATGAACTGGAACATTGGCACACTGTGCTTGAGCCTCCTCCGTGTCATCTGGACCTGCAAAAGAAGCATTTATCACAAACAACCTGTCTTTACATTCAACACTGACTAGGTACTGTCCATTCTTAGAAATAGAACACTTATTGTTCTCAAAACACACTCTGTAGTTCTCAGCAAGAAGTGCACTGACAGACAGCAACGCGCAGGACAGTCCTGGAACAACAAAAGCCTGGATTGAATCCTGCAAGAAAGAACAAAACAGTGAGCCAGTCTGCGTGAGTGGGTGTCGAGTCCCATCTGCTAAACAGACAGTCTTCCCAGATTTTACAGAGGTGCTGTTCTCCAGGAATTCACTAGATGGCACGAGATTATGGGAAGCTCCACTGTCTATGACAAAAGCCAGCACAGCATCCTGTTGACAACTCTTGACTACAGCCATAGAGGCTGCCAAATGTTTACGTTCAGTGTCTCTGCCAGCTGCCTTCGGCTTGCCTTTCCCATGCTTTGAAGAAGAGCTCTTTATCTGGTCGCTACGGGAGATGGCCTTCGGCTGTTCCTGTGCCTCCACTGGACATTCTCTCACCAGATGGGAGGGGGAGCCACAGCGATAACAGCGGCGACGCGTAGCAACAGCTCTCACAGCTCCCTCTTCAGCCATTCCTTTGTTCCCAGCACCCCCACCTTTGGGTGCACAGCCTGGGCCTGCACGCTCCCCAGCACTCTGGTTGTAGGCCTCAACATCACACGGCCCCTTGGAGACAAAGCAGCTACTCCCAGCTGTAACTTCAGGAACATGGCCAGCAGCCCCCTCTGGGCTCTCGGCTTCCTCCCTGCTCTCGGCTTTCTCCCGGCCCTGGGCTCCTGCTGAGCTCTCACACAGACTCCTCAGCACCTGCCAGGCGGCCTGAGCCAACTCAACGCCCTCCAGGTGGGGCAACAGCATAGCGTCCAAGCTTGCTCTCAACATGCAGAGCTCCCTTTGCATTCTCTGCTCTCTATCTTCCAGCAGAGCAGCCTCCAGTTCTGCTCCTCCATCTTCAGCAGCAACTGGCATGGGTGGGGCCGGCTCCTTCTGGGCTATACTCCAGAACCCTGTGGCCAAAAACCACCCCCTGACTCTTCTAACCCAGATATCCCAGGACTGGGTTGTGAGCTTTTCAAACGGGACATCATAAAAGTCCTGGAGCTCAGCCATCTCCTCCCCCAGTGCTCCCATTGGGGCTTTGAAGTACTCATGCGTACCAGCCAGCTTCAACGGAGAGGCCTCCAGCGTCCCTTTGCAGCACACAGCTTGCAGCCAGCTTCCCTGCTTTTCTCCCAGGCCAAGCCTCAAAGCAGGACTTTTGCCTTCCGGCAGCAAAACAGCAGCTTCTCAGGTTTCTCAGCCTTTTTTAAGCACACAGCACATCAAAACAGGCTTCCTCTAATTGCATTAACTGCCCCCATAACCTGTCAGGGTAATTGATTTATTGCTCAGATAAGCGTCCGGCACGCTTCCCCTGTGCAAGCCTCTGCATTCCAAAGTCCACATATCTGAGCTCTGAGCATAGCTTAGCAGAGATCAACAGCGGCAAGAGAAAGACTGCAAAAACTCCAGTGCCTTCTTCAGTGTGCTTAAATAAAGTCCACTCAGGATCTTAGCAGCTAAAAGCAGTTTTATTTACAGCAGACTATCCATTATCTATCACAGCGAACAGCATCACGAAAACACATCCTCTCTCCTCAAAAGCGAAAGTAGAGAGAAAGAACAAAGGCTTGAGTCTCTCGGAAATGACGCAGCATTTCCCCCTTCCTCCCAACAGTAGGCAGAGCGTACACTCTGAGCTGTTTAACCCTGTAAGGTCAGGTTCTCCTCACACTTTCTTTCCATCTGTTCGATATATGATTTCTACTCCGGTGGTGAGTTTCCCTTTGACAACGTGTAGGATCATGGCAATGAAAATAATGAATAGAGCTGGGGCAATAACACAACCCTGTTTAACACCTGAAGGGGTAAGAAGCCAAAGAGGGGGGAATATCATAAGGGAAGCTGTAAACGATTAAAAAAAAACCTTAGAGTTCAGCATTTTATTCATTTAAATACTATCACCTTTACATATAATTACTACTGTTATTTTCTGCTCAGTCTAATTATTAAACATTTTCCTTATGTGGGTTTTGAGTTCTCTTAGAGATTCACGGATCCTGTTTGAAAGGGAAAATGACCGTATTTTTCGCTCGATAAGACACACTTTTTTCCTCCTCAAAAGTAAGGGGAAATGGCTGTGTGTCTTACTGAGCGAATATGTGGTCCCTGGAGCCGACTGGCCCAAGTGCAGGGGCCAAAATCAGATCGCGTGTTACGGAGGAGGGAAGGCTGCAGAGAGGAGGCTGCTGGGGTTCCTGTATCGGGCATATTTTGATGTGTGTGTGGAGGCGTGTGAGTCGTGTTGCTGCACGGGAGAGCGCGTGGTTAAAGGGGGCGTTGGAGTGACCTTGTGTGTGGAGTCTCTCGATCTGTATGGCATCCCAAGACTACCGTCTGTTCATCAGCCCTGTTCCCCTTGCCTAATTATTGTAGCGCCTTCCTAAGGATTCAGTTGTCACTCCTGCTGCGTATGGTTTTAACTGGGTAGTGAAAGTCAGCTGCTGCTCCCCTCTTCTTGTTCTGGTCCCTTTCTGGCAGGGAGTACACAGCCGCAATGAATTCCTTTCCTGCCCTCTGCCTCAGGGTCTTACTGCCCACCCTCTTCTGTTTTCGGTTGCTGTGTTTGCTCGGATCGGGCCAGCAATGGCCCATTTCCCTTGCTCAGCGTGTCTGCTTGGTGCGAGGTGATGCAGCTAGGAAGGAATCAGCAGGCAGACACGATCCTTTCCCCTTCCGTTGCTCAGCGCAGGCTGCAGCAGCGTCACCTCGCAGCAAGCAGACACGCTAAGCAAGGAGATTGGTGGCAGACGAACGCAAGAAAGAGCAGGGAAATCCCCTGCCCTCCTGGCAAGCAGAGCGGAAAGGATCGTGTCCTGTGCGCAGGCTCCAGCCCACCCGGCTCAGCTTCCGGCGGCTAGGAGCGCAACCGACAGCCGCCGCCACCTCCTCTCCGTACTCCGGTGCTGCTGCGTCCAGGGAAGCATTCTAGGGATGCGCAGGCAGCCGGAAAACATGCAGGTGGGGGAGGGGGGCCAGCAGGGGAAGTAGAGGGGCGACTGAACCCCCTGGCAAGGTTGTCATCTAAGTACTCTCGGAGGGCCCCAAGTTCAGGGGCTGACAAGGCATAAATGCGGCCGAAAGGACTCTCTGCTCCTGGCTGCAAGTCAATAGGACAATCGTAAGTCCGATGGGGTGGCAAAGCCTCAGCCCCCTTTTTCTCAGACACGTCCACCAAATCCTGGTAGGGCTTCAGGATTAGGCCGACATCCGGTAACCCTGCCCCGTCTGGGGCAGCCCCCTGCAAAGTGGAAGAACTGAGGGCCGGCTGGGGGTTGGGCACAGACGTCGTGGCAGAAAGACGATGAGAAACACAACATCCGCTGCACCCAGGAAATGGCGGGGTCATGTCGGACCAAGCAGAGGCTTCCATGGACCACAGGGAAATGTGGCGTCTGGACTAGTTGAAACGTTAACAGTTCCTGGCCAGTGGACAGGGCTCACGGGTAATGGGTCCTGATGCGAGGGGGGACAGACGCCAGACCCACCACTGAAATGGGCGAGGCTTTCACCACTGACGCTACTTGATACTTCTCAGTGAAACTGATGTCCATGAAGACGCCAGAGTCAATCATTGCCTCCCGGGCCAGCATGCCCCCCTGGGGAAAGAGAATATGGATAGGGAGAAGGAAATGGGGTGCACAGCGATTGAGCCTCAGCTGAGCCCCTCTGTGATGGCCTGGGAATCCGATTCAGAGGGTGAACCGGAGGATTCCCAGAGCCTGCACAGGAGTCCCCGCCTCCAGGGCCGGCTGAACTGGGGCAGGGCCTTGATTGTGAGGTACCTACACCTGTGCCGGATCCTCAGGAGCAGGCACCAGGTGAATCCATTCGGGCTCCAGAGGGGGTTGAGGACTCAGTGCCTACAGGTGAGTCTCCCCCTGGGCCCAGTAACCCTTCAGCCTCTCCTCAACTGCAGGGGCTCAGGGCAGAGAGGCGAAGGGAACTGGTTTCTCCCAGGAGGAGTGCTCGCCTTAAGGCCAGGAGAGGTGGGTCTCCTGGGGGCCGGGACCGCCCCTGGCCTCAGGGAAGATAAAGGCGAGTCAGCCCGGTCCCAGGTTGCGGGAGCAACGTCGTCGCTGAGTACCTGCTCCTACCCGGACCCAGACCTGACCTTCCAGTGTGCCTGTCTCTGCCCGGCTTCCAGCTTCTGACCTTCCAGTGTTCCTGTCCCCGCCCGGCTTCCAGCTTCTGACCTTCCAGTGTTCCTGTCCCCGCCCGGCTTCCTGCTTCGGACCCCGCCTCGCTCCTTGTGAACTGTTTCCAGGCTAGTGACTCAGGACTGGACTTTGACTACGACAACGGTAACTTTCCCCCCGGGACCAGCACACCCTCCTAGCACAGCTGGGGCTTAGCGTTTCCCAACCTCTTCGCTGGACACTCTGCTGCGAAATGCCCCCCCCCCCCCGCAATACAAGCCCAGTCCCAGGGCCCGCATCACACCCTTCTCTTGGCTAGAGAGAGCGGCGGGCCGCACCTACTTGCATGGGCTCCACTTCCAGCCCCACTGCAGCGCTGGACCCCGGGGACTCCCTCGATCGGAGGTCGGAATCTCTCTCGGACAGGCTCATGTCAATGTTAATATGCAACGTGATAAAGTCTGTCAGGGCTGCTGAGGGGGGGTCACCCACGCCAGTTCATCCTTAGGGCAGGGATGAAGGCCCTGATGGAAGTGGAACCGTCAGGCAGCTGCATAGAGGGTGTCCACAGCCCACCAACGGAGCTCTGCGGTGGACTCGGTAACTGGGCAAGCCCCCTACCGGAGGTTCTGCAGGGCCATCTCAGCTGCCAGGGCGCGATTCAGCTCCCCGAACATGCCCTCCAGGGTGGCAATGAAGTCGTCCAAATTCCCCAGCAGATGGTCGCTGGCCTCAAGGTACGGAGAGACCCAAGAAAGTGCCGGGCCCACGAAGAGGCTGACCATAAAGCACACGCTGCTCCGTGGGGTGGGAAAGTCTGCTGCACAGGTGGCGGACATCAGCCAACACTGGCTGACAAAGCCTCGAAGGGCCCCATGTGTTGGTTTCTATTTCCCTCACTGAGCAGCAACTGCATGTCACAAGACATTGTTTACATTCCACAGTCCAAGTTACTGTTGGGTTCCCACGGGAATGGGAGACTGGATGTGACATACACTGGTTTCCTGTTTTTCAGTGTTCTCTCGGTTTCTTTGTGTCGAGAGTAAGTTTCTTCTCTGCTCTCACAGAGGCAAGATGTATGTTTGTGTGTTCTCGGTATAGTTGAGAAATAAAGATTAGCATGTGGCACATACTGCTTTATCCTTTCGTCTGCGGACTACGCTCTGCTGGGCTAAAGAGAAGACGAGCCAGTACCGGCTCCAGATGGGCCAGAGCTGGACAAATTCCAACACCATGCTCCCCCCTGAACCTCTCTGGTTATGGGACAGGGGAGCAGGTCAGGCTGGGGCCGCTCAAAGTGCTTGAACCTCCCCCTAGAACATAGCTCCCTGGGTGTAGAGGTTCTGCAGCACCGTGGGGAGATCTATAGGCTGGGCTCCGTCCATCTGACACCCTGGCCGGGACATAGGTTGGCCACAGCAAACTTTTACGGTTTATGGGCGGTCAAAGTCCTAGTGGAGGACATCAGGACCCGGGGGCAAGACGGTGGGGTGGGAGCAGGAATGGGAATCCGGAAGCCAGGAGTCAAGAAGCCAAGGGTCCGAGGATCAGGAAGCCAGGAGTCAAGAAGCCCAAGGAAGGAAACGCTTTGCTGTGGCAAAGAGCCAAAGGGAAATGCTGACCTTATATCCCTTTCTGGCTCTTTCTTGCCACCAGGTGCTGTGAGTTACCAATCGGCCTCACCTGTGCAGCCCTGCCTTGCCTCTTCAGAACAAACTTAGGAAAGCCCCAGTCCTGCAAAGCCCTACCGGTCCCAGGGCCTGGCTCCGGCATGCACTCCTGACAATGACACTACTTCTTTTGGAGTAATATCATAAAATGATGTATCAATGGAAAGATAATATAATCAAGAATGCAATTACCTGTATTCTATCAAAATTTATAGCCAAATAACTAAAAAAAGGAAGCACAACTTGCTTAGGTTGACTTGTTATGTGATTCCTAACAAGTTGGTTGGTTTTTTTGTCTTCTTTCATTTCGTGAGTTTGAAGAACATAATAGAAGAAAAGAAAAATATGTGAGAAGAAGAATCGGAGAAGATTTACATCCCACTTGCCTTACACCTACCTTGAAGCACCCAGTTAGTGTGATGATCTGGGGTTGCATGACAGCAAAAGGTGTGGGCAGAATTTGCTTCATTAATGGGAATGTAAAACCACCAAATACATAAATACGTGAGCCCAAACTGAAGCCTTCCGCGTGTGATCTTTTCCCAGATACTGAAGCATTATTTATTCATTTATTTTATATTTCAACAGGATTCAGCTCCATGTCATGTTACTCCTTTGTGCAAAAGGCGGTGTTAATATTATCATATTCCACTGCTGGAATGGCCTGGTGGGTTCTGTCCCATCCGTTCTGTTGGCGGGGGCCCCCTCCCCGGCAGCCCTGGCCCTCTCCCCTTAAGAACCAAATACAAACTATACAATAACCCAATCAGTCAGTAGAAGCTAATTTTAACAAAAACAACAACACAGAAAAACTTACATTTATACTCAAATTAAACTAATCCCCAGCCCCAACTAAACGTTTATCCCACCCCCAAGGGAGGGAACCCAGGCCAGGGGAACAGAGGTGGAACAAGGTGGGGGCGGTGGGGTCGGACCACCCCGGGTGCCATCCTGAGGGGGTGACATCCGTCCTGCCGCCCGCCCGCCCGCGCCCGCAACTCCAAGCGTACCCCGAGCCTTCGAGGGAAGGGGGAGCTGCGCTGATGTGTCGCTTTGCCCTCTCCCCTGCCTGCCTGGCTGGCTCTGCGCCATTGAAAGATAATAAATGCAATTTGTCTGATTTTGTTACCCTCCCTTGAAAAGAAAAAACAGAGGACACGCAGCAAGCTTTAATTATGATTGCAAGTGAGCAGCAGCAGCAGCAGCAGCAGCCCAGAGCTGGACGGACCCTCGGAGAGGGCCAGGGCCGTCTGTACCTGGGGGGTGCAAGGGGTGGGGGCCAGGGGCTGCCACTGAAGCCGCCTAAGCTCTTAACCATCTACCTGTTAAGAAGTAATAAATAATTGTGATCAAGCTAGAAAAACAAAATACATATATACCCAGGTATTACTGAAATGTATACCTACTTTATCTCTAAAGGACTTGAGACTGGGTGTGCTCATTTACCAAAGATGCGCCGCGCCAGCGCTGCGCTTGTCAAACGTTTGCAGGAATTTGTGTATAGGTTGGGGGAGGGGTTGCCCCTCCAGCAGACCTCATGTACATGCAGCCCACCCCCAAAATCAGCACCATCACTTTTGTGACTTGTCCCCACAAAACACTTCATCGCAGTTTCTACCTATCTGTTCAAAGGGCCTCTGCTGCACAATACCAAATGTAAGAATTCACTGATCAATGTCTCTATGTACTGCTCAGTGGGGAAACTTCAGAAATTCATCTAGACCTGTGAGCTCAGCTACTCAGCAGCCCCTCTGCCTGAGCGATAATCCCTGGCATCCTGATACCTGAGTGCCAGAGAGGTAGCCATTCCAGAAATAACAAACCCAGAGGAAGACAAAAGGGTGTGAGGAACTTGGCTGGGAAACAGGGAAATGTAAAGATCTCTTTTGTGACACTCGCTGGGTGTTTGGTGGAGGCAAGGGGAACCATGGGGCAGGGTCCAGGATGCTCAGATTACTGCCACCAGATGTAGGAGTGATGTAGTTTTGGGGGGGTGTAACCTGGGGATTAGCAGCTAATAAAACTTTGGGTTCTCTTTTGTTCCGGGCTTCCATCCTGTTCCACCTGGTGGCAGGTGGGAGTCCTGTCGCGACAGTCTTCAATCCAGACCAATTTGCTCTGCTATTCCTGGCCGGTGTCCTTGTTTTTGTCCGGGGGGGAGCCTCAGATTTCTCCGTTAACAATTCTCCACGGTGCGTGCACTGAAATTAACTAAATTTGGGGGAATGGGCAGGTCTTTGCACCCCGGTAGCGCATATGCTAAAGACAGCCCTGGAGGGGGCTTTGACTCCCGAGCGCAGCCCAGCATAGGATGGGGTCTGCGCAGAAAGTGAGGGGTGGAGACCCCTGCGGGCAAGGAAAGGCAACCAGCGCTGGGCTTCCCTGGGCTTCCCCTTGACAAGCGCCTGGGACGAGGCCTCTCCCCGGGAGGAGGGGGGTCCAGCCCTGGGGGTCTTAACGGAAAAATCCGAGGGCTCCCTTGGACAAAAAGAAAGACACCAACCAGGATAACTCGGAGCAAAACAGCAGCCTGTGGGCTTGGTCTTTCTTGATCTGTTGCAACAGGGTGCTCCCCTCACTTGCAGGAGAGGGGAGGGACCCAGAAAAATGGTGTGCCAGGCCTTAGAAAGACTTTTGAAATTGCCACCCTGTAGATCAAGACCACCCCCATTCTCTCCTCCCATTTCTGAATTCTAGGATGAGTTTCCTTACTTCCTGCAAAGCCCTTTTCCCTGCAAACTGTTCCTCCGGTTTCTGGCCAGGGGAAGGAGATGCTCTGAGCCCAACCGATAGCCTCACCCCCAAAGGAGATCTGGGCATTGAGGTAGCCAGGGGGCAGCTGCCCCCCTAAAGCCATAGAAAAATAATAATCTGAGGTTTTGCCAAGCGAGAGAGGGCTCAGCTGGGGGACTCGGCTTGGCAAGGGTTAACGGGATCTGAGCTGCCTTCCTAGAGAGGCCAGGAAGCAAGGGGGGGCAGGTCCTCCAGAGCCAAGGCCCCTCCCTCCCCAGTCCTTTCCTGCTTGGGTGTCTCTCCTGCAAGGGCTGCCTGGCTGTCCCTCCTGGGATCTGGTGAGTCTCCTCTCTCTCTGGGATCTGGTGAGTCTCCTCTCTCTCTGGGATCTGGTGAGTCTCCTCTCTCTCTGGGATCTGGCGAGTCTCCTCTCTCTCTGGGATCTGGTGAGTCTCCTCTCTCTCTGGGATCTGGTGGGGGTCCCAGGGCTGCAGCAGGGGAGGGGGCTGGGGGGACCCCAAGTCAGGGAGGAGAGGGTCCTGCCAGGGAGGGGCCAGGTCTGCCACGCTCTCCTTCCTGCAGAGCAGAGGATCCCAAACTCATTTAGACCTTCGCCCCCCCCTTTCAGAAAAGATCTCCCTTCTTTAAACAAAGGAGTCCGTGGGACTGTGTGACGTCGCTCAGCGTCATTGCAGAACAGAGGAAACATCTGCAAATGGTTTTCCAAAGCTGGACAAGGAGGTGGACTAGACACCCCACACCCCCAAAAAACCCACGGGGAGGGAGGAAGGAAAGGTGGGAAAGAGAGGCCAGGAGTAAAGAGAGGGATCTCAGCCCAGAGTCTGGCTGCTGCATTGGGGACCAGTTTCCCAGTGTCTCCCAGGGCAGCTCCCCACGGAGGCCACTGCAGCAATCCCCTCGCACCCAGAGCAGGGCATCCCAGGACCACATCCTCTCTCTCCCAAAGGGATTGTTGCTGGAAAACCAGCCGAGCCGGAAATGGGCGCTGCTACTCCCTGAGCCTCCAGGGACCTGGGCATCAATGGCTGTGCGTGTGTTCAGCCATCTAAGAGAATAATAATAATAAATTAGCTGCCTAAGTTCCAAAGGAGATGTATTTGGCCCCACCCACTTGGCCCTCAGGGGGTTGACTAGATACATACCTGGCCCTCAAGAGAAAGAAAAAGGGACCCCACCCCAGGAGTCTGTCTTGAGAGCGGCAGAGAGTCCAAGTGCAAGAAAAGGAGACAGAAGCAGGGGGGAAATGTGCCCAGAAGTGGGGGTGGGGGGAGAACAACTCCTGAGGACCCCCAGGTGAGGACCCCCACTAGAGCCAGGCATCCATTTTTCAAATGATTGCCTTGTCAGTCAGTTCTGACTTCATGCATTGACTGGAAGGCAGGAGCAACCAGGCTGACTCATCTCCCAGAAATCCCTCCAGTTGCCTCCACATTCTGCATTGCTAGAGGGCTGGAGACTTACTTCTTCTCCCCTTCCTCCTCCTCTTTCTTTTCAAAAAGGTATCTCATGGTTTGGGCTCTGGTACCGTCCAGTCCTGATTCCTGGCAAGACTCATCCATGCTTGTTCAGGGATCTTGTTTCTTCTCCTGACCTACAAATTCTGTAACAGAACAATGTATTTGCTTTCTAGGATTTGCTAGAGCTTCTCATTAAGCCGGACACAACTTGGCAGAAGACCAAAGGGTTCCTTCTGATCTCTCTGAAGCTTCCTGAGAGCACAGATGGGTGAGCAAGACCCAGCTGGCCCTGAAGCAGGAAGAGGCCATGCCAACCAAACTGGGAGCAGTGGGGGATTCTGGGAAAACTCTGTGCAGAAGATCCTGGGTGAGGAGGACACCCTCCGCTCAGAGGTGCAGATCCAGCAGGTGAGGCAGTTCTGCTGCCAGGAGGCCAAGGGACCCCGAGAGGTTTGCAGCCGATTCTACCACCTTGACCTTCAGTGGCTGAAGCCAGAAAGGCACACGAAAGCTGAGATGCTGGACCTGGTGATCTTGGAGCAGTTCCTGGCTGTCCTTCCTCCGGAGATGGAGAGCTGGGTGAGGGACTGTGGAGCAGAGACCAGTTCCCAGGCGGTGGCCCTGGCCGAAGGTTTCCTCCTGAGTCAGGCAGAGGAGAGGAAGCAGGCAGAGAGAAAGCAGGTGAGGGAGACTTTCCTCTGGATACTACCTTGACCAGAGCCAGGGCCTTTTCGGATGTGGCTCCATCCTGGTGGAACGCTCTCTCACAAGAGACCAGGGCACTGTGGGATTTGACATCTTTCCTCAGAGCATGCAAGACAGAGCTGTTCCGCCAGGCCTTTGTTCAGGATTCAGTCTGATTCTTTTCTTTCAGTACAAGAATAAGCACTAAAGAGGCTTCCTAGCCCGCTCACACCTCCTTTATAAGACCAGTGGTAACAGTAGTTGGCCCTAGCGAATATTAACCACTCTCATTTTTACTTGACTTGATCATGGATGGAGGATTTGACCTGGCATGTGTAACAGAGACTTGGTTGGAGGAAGCAGATGGGCCTGTTCTTGCCGCTGCTTGTCCACCAGGTTTCTCTTACACACAGCAACCCAGGTCATGTGGGCGGGGAGGGGGGGTTGCAGTGATTTTAAGGAAGTCGTTAGTTTGCACCAGGCGTCCTATTGGGAAGACCCAGTTCTCTGAGTGCATGTTCTGGAAGTTGGGCAATAGGGGCAGTACAGGATTCCTTTTGGTGTACCGACCTCCCCGCTGCACCAAGGATTCCCTGCCCGAGCTGCTTCAGGTTGAGGCGGATGTTCTCCTGGAGACACCTAGCTTGGTTGTCCTGGGGGATTTTAACATCCATGCCGACACGACCTTACAAGGGGCCGCTCGGGACTTCGTGGAAAGCATGGCCTCCATGGGGCTGTCCCTGAATAAGTCTGGCCCAACCCATAGTTGCGGACCTGCCTTGGAACTGGTGTTTACCTCTATGGATGTTGGTGATCTATCACTAAGTAAAAGCGAAACGAAAGAAGTGCCATGGTCAGACCACTTCCTGGTGCAACTTGACTTCTCCGCGACCCTTCCCCTCTGCAGGGAGGTGGGACCAATTCGGATGGTCCGCCCCCGCCACTTAATGGATCCAAATGGTTTCCAGAGAGTGGTAGGGGATGCTTTATCCCATGTTGATGGCCTTTCAGCTGATTCCCTGGTGGCCCGCTGGAATGTGGAGTTAACCAGGGCTATTGACTGTTTGGCTCCGAAGCGCCCTCTCCGATTGCATGGAGCCCGGACAGCCCCGTGGTTTTCCACGGATCTGAGGGCAATGAAACAATTGTTGAGATGGCTAGAGCGCCGGTGGCAGATGACCCATTCTGAAGCTGACCGGATACAGGTTAGAGCTCAATGTCGAGCCTACCAAGTGGCAGTAGCGACGGCGAAGAAGACTTTCTTCACCGCCTCTATTGCATCTGTAGAAAACAGCAGCAGGAGACTTTTTCAGGTGGTCCGCAATTTAGCGGAACCACCTGCTACATCAGGGCCCAGTACGGGCCACATGATCTCCTGCAATGATTTTGCAAAGTTTTTTGCAGATAAAGTCGCTCAGATTCGGGAAGAGGTAGACGCCACTGTGGGAGCAGGGCCGGGGCGGGAGAGTGCTAGAGTCCTGTCTAGTCAAATTGCGTGGGATCAATTCCAATCTGTTACCTCCGAGGATGTGGACAGGCTGCTTGGACGAGTGAAACCAACCACCTGTCTCCTGGATCCTTGCCCATCCTGGCTTATAAAAGCTAGCCGGGAAGGACTGGGCGATGGGCTTCATGGGGTGGTGAATGCTTCCCTCCGTGAGGGAGCCTTCCCAGACCCGCTGAAAGAGGCGGTTATTAAACTGCTTCTTTAAAAACCATCTTTATTGCGGCCACGATGGCCAACTATCGCCCAGTCTCAAATCTTCCACTCTTGGGCAAGGTGATTGAGCGAGTGGTTGCCGAACAACTCCAGGCACGCCTGGAAGAAGCAGACCATTTGGATCCCTTCCAGTCGGGATTCGGGCCTCATCATGGGACTGAAACTGCCTTGGTTGCACTGGTTGATGATCTCCGGCGGGCTAGGGACAAAGGTGAGAGCTGTTTCCTAGTTCTGCTGGATCTCTCAGCGGCGTTTGATACAATTGACCATAACATCCTTCTGGACCATCTTGAGGGGCTGGGAGCTGGGGCCACTGTCATACAGTGGTTTCGCTCCTTCCTCCTGGGCCGTGTTCAGAAAGTGGTGGTGGGGGATGAGTGTTCAGACCCCTAGGCTCTCACTTGTGGGGTGCCTCAGGGTTCTGTCCTCTCCCCCATGCTTTTCAACATTTACATGCAGCCGCTGGGAGAGATCATCAGGAGGTTTGGGCTGGGTGTTCATCAGTATGCGGATGATACCCAGCTCTACCTCTCTTTTAAATCAGAACCAGTGAAGGCGGTGATGGTCCTGTGTGAGTGTCTGGAGGCAGTTGGTTGGTGGATGGATGGTGGCTAACAGATTGAGATTGAATCCTGACAAGACAGAAGTACTGTTTCTGGGGGACAGGAGGCGGGCAGGTGTGGAGGATTCCCTGGTCCTGAATGGGGTAACTGTGCCCCTGAAGCACCAGGTGCGCAGCCTGGGAGTCATTTTGGACTCACAGCTGTCCAGGGAGGCACAGGTTAAATCCGTGTCCAGGGCAGCTGTTTACCAGCTCCATCTGGTACGCAGGCTGAGACCCTATCTGCCTGCGGACTGCCTCCCCAGAGTGGTGCATGCTCTGGTTATCTCCCGCTTGGACTACTGCAATGTGCTCTACGTGGGGCTACCTTTGAAGGTGACCCGGAAACTACAACTAATCCAGAATGCAGCAACCAGACTGGTGACTGGGGGCGGCCGCCAAGACCAAATAACACCAGTCTTGAAAGAACTACATTGGCTCCCGGTACGTTTCCGAGCACAATTCAAAGTGTTGGTGCTGAGCTTTAAAGCCCTAAATGGCCTCGGTCCAGTATATCTGAAGGTGCGTCTCCACCCCCATCGTTCTACCTGGACACTGAGGTCCAGCACTGAGGGCTTTCTGGCGGTTTCCTCACTGCGAGAAGCCAAGTTACAGAGAACCCGGCAGAGGGCCTTCTCGGTAGTGGCGCCCTCCCTGTGGAACGCCCTCCCACCAGATTTCAAAGAGAAGAACAACTACCAGACTTTTAGAAGACATCTGAAGGCAGCCCTGTTTAGGGAAGTTTTTAATGTTTGATGTATCACAGTATTTTAATATTCTTTTGGAAGCCGCCCAGAGTGGCTGGGGAAACCCAGCCAGATGGGCGGGGTATAAATAATAAATTATTATTATTATTATTATTATTATTATTATTATACCAGTGGACTGCCGTCTGTCCAGATTTTAATTTGTTTTGAACTAATTTTAAGAAGTATTTTAATTAATCGACTGCCTGTTCTTATGTTCTTTGTATACTGTGTTAGATTTATGATGTTAGCCGCCAAAAGATCGGCTCAGCCCAGGGAGGGTGGGGTACAAATAATAAATTATTATTATAATTATTAGGGGCTCCAAAGAGGATGGAGAACATCCCATAATGCTCTGCTGATGGCCCATCCTTTTTCTGGGAAGGCATCCATGGAATGAAATCTCACACCCTTAAAGTTTTTTACTTTTCCATTATCTTTCTGCTATTTCTTGTCCTTCATTTTCTGTTTTGAATCCTTGTTGCTTTTTCAGGAAAAGGATTGTTTTGAGGAAATGGACCTGGATTCCTGTGAGGCAGAGAGGCCTCCGTTGGACACCAGAGAGAGGCCACTGGGTAAGGAGGAAGGTGGCTTTTCTCCATTTGGTCTCATTCTGTTGGTTTCCCACATAATCTCTGGGTTCTTTTCATCAAGTTTTTTTTTGGGGGGGGGAGTTGGGAGGAAGGGTCCAGAGGAGGAGAGATGTATTTCTGCATGACTAACATATGAAATGGGCACAAATGTCCAAATGCACTCAGCAGGT
This sequence comes from Podarcis pityusensis, assembly GCF_964106645.2. Taxonomy (NCBI): domain Eukaryota; kingdom Metazoa; phylum Chordata; class Lepidosauria; order Squamata; family Lacertidae; genus Podarcis; species Podarcis pityusensis. The sequence continues at coordinate 775,943 of NC_138027.1, forward strand.
AAGGCTTTCTCAAAGGCCCATCTATAGTTAGAGATGCCCTGTTTCACCTGTGAGAGACATGGGCACGCCTGGCATCCTGCTTACCTGTTTTCTCTTTCAGGAGACAGAATGATGCCGGCAAGACCTCCTGATCCATCTTTTCATGGGGGCAGAAGGGAAGCAGCGGCTGTGGAACCAGACCAGGTCAGGGGAAGCTGCCTTGTGGGGACAGAGGCCAAGGGATGGAGCAATGCCATGGACTGGTTGGGCACAGAGGAATGGTGGGAGGAAGCAGCCGGGGAACCAGGAAGGGAAGATGTCTCAGCCCAAGGAGTGGAGGTGGAGGAAGGATGAGCGGTCAGAAGGAGAAGAGGGAGAAGCCCGGGAAGAGGAGGTGTCAGAAGCTGAAGGGATAACAGGGCTTAGTGAGCTTGGAGACTCTGAGGCAGAATGCAGTGAAGAATCAGAGGCAGAAGAGGAAGGAGGCGAGTGGGAGGAGGAAGGTCGAGAGGCAGAGGTGAGTCAGGAGAAGGAGGAGCCACCGATGGCTCCCTCTCCTTCTGCCAGAAGCCACCCTCCCTGCTTGTCTCTCAGAGCCCGGAGACTTCTGACAATGGAGGAGCAAAGGCAGGCTGCACACTGGCGCACTGTTGGATCGCTTGCCAGAAACCCCAGAGAGGAGGGGACTTGGCCTCCATACTGAGTTTTTCTGTGCCTTCGCTTCCATTGGTGACAACCATCTTGGGGTTTTCTTTTCTAGCAAATCTTTATATCTTATCCAAACATTAAACAATGCTTTTCTAACAATATGATTTTTAAACGCTTTATGTACTTTTACCTTATCGTACCACAAATATGCATGCCAGCCAAATACATTATTGAAACCTTCTAGATCCAACACGTCAGTGTTTTCAAGAAGTAGCCATTCTCTCAGCCAACAAAAAGCAGCTGATTCATAATAAAGTTTGAAGTCTGGCAGGGCAAATCCACCTCTTTCTTTAGCATCAGTTAATATCTTAAATTTTATTCGAGGCTTCTTGCCCTGCGAAACAAATCTGGAAATATCTTTCTGCCACTTCTTGAAACAACCCATCTTATCCAAAATTTGTAATGTTTGAAACAAAAACAACATCCTTGGCAGCACATTCATTTTTATCACAGCAATTCGGCCTAATAATGATAACTTCAAATTTGTGCATATTTCTAAATCCTTTTTCACTTCAATCCAACATTTTTCATAATTATCCTTCAATAAATTCACATTTTTGGCAGTCATGTTAACCCCTAAATATTTCACTTTCTAAACCAGTGTTAGTCCTGTCTCCTCCTGAAACTTCTCTCTCTCATTCACAGTTAAGTTTTTCTCTAAAACCTTAGTTTTCGTCTTATTCAGCTTAAAACCTGCTACCTGTCCGAATTCTTGAATCAGTTCTAATACTCTTTTAGTACTGGATTCTGGCTCCTGTAAGGTCAATACTAAATCATCAGCAAATGCTTTCAGTTTGTACTCTTTAGCTCCCACTTGTATACCTTTAACCTCTTGGTCCTTTCTTATCATGTTTAACAAAACCTCAAGGACCAATATAAAAAGCAATGGAGAAATTGGGCAGCCTTGCCGTGTCCCTTTCTCAGTCTTAAACTCTTCTGTCACTACATTGTTCACAATTAATTTTGCCTTTTGTTCTGAATAAATTGCACCTATGCCATTTTCAAACCCTTGACCTACCCCCATCCCCTGTAGATTCTTCTTCATAAAACTCCAAGAAATATTGTCAAAGGCCTTCTCTGCATCCACAAATATCAAAACTGCCTTAGTGTTGATATTCACTTGTAGTTTTTCTAGAATGTTAATTATATTCCTCATGTTATCAGACAGATGTCTGCCCGGGAGAAAGCCCGCTTGGTCTTTATGGATTTCTTCTACTAACACCTTTTTTAATCTTTTAGCCAAAATATCTGCAAAATTTTTGTAATCCACATTAAGCAACGATATGGGGCGGTAGTTCTTGAGCTGTGTCTTTTCAGTCTCTGTTTTCGGTATAAGTGTTATGTACCGTATTTTTTGCTCCATTGGACGCACTTTTCCCCACTTAAAAAGTAAGGGGAAATGTCTGTGCGTCTTATGGAGCGAAACCAGCAAGAGCCGCTGCTGCCGACAAGCTCTGCGCAGCTCTCCCTTTAAAGCAAGAGCTGCGTAGAGTGTGTCTGCGGCTCTGGCTGGGTTTACAGGGAGGCGGGAGGAGGGACTGCCGTCTGTCCCTCCTTCCGGCTCATTGTAAAGCCAGCAAGAGCCGCGGCTGCTGAGCTGAGCCGGGGAGGAGGGAGGGAAGGGGATTCCGTTGGTCCCTCCCTCCTCCGTGGCTCCCTTTGAAGCAGGAAAGTGGGAGGGGAGCAGCTTACACTCGTGTGAGCAGCTCCTCTCCCACTTTCCTGCTTCAGAGCAACCATGGAAGAGGTCCTCCTCGCTGCTCGAGGCTGCAGCGGATTCCCTCCTCCTGGGCTCCCTTTGAAGCAGGAAAGTGGGAGGGGAGCAGCTTACACTCGTGTAAGCAGCTCCTCTTCCACTTTCCTGCTTCAAAGCAGAGGGAATCCCCTCCGTAGCTTGCTTTGAAGCAGGGTGCGGGAGTTCAGTGGGGAAAGAGGGCAGGAAATAGATGCCGGGCAGGAAGACTTTGACCACTGGAAAGTCCACCTCAGCCTCCTCAGATTTCCACTGAGACAGCCAGGCATGGCCATAAGAGCTGGAAACTTGCATGGGCTGTTTATTTAAAGACAAAAACATGCACTCATGTGAAAGAAATCCTCCCAGGTTCCTGGACACAACCCACACTTGATATTCACACAGTTACATGGATGGCATTGGCAGCTGGAGGAGCAGCATGGTTAAACAGCAAGTCCTGGTTTCAAGCTGAAGATCAGCTCTTTCTCCTCCCTCCCTTAATTCAGGATGCTACAGTTTACAGATGCTGTGTCTGCCTGCCCTTTCCCCTGAGCTGTAAAAGCACCTTCAAGAGGGTGAAGGGAAGTGACACAGTCCTCTTCCAGATGTGCAAAGAACCACCCTCTTGACACGAAAAGTGACAGCAGGCCTCACGCCCAGATCTGAAGCATAAATGGGAACCTAGGAAGCTGCCTTATAAGGAGTTGGATCCACTACTCCATCTAGCTTAGTAATGTCAACACTGACTGGTAGCAGTTTGCCAGAGTTTCAGGCCTGGAGAAGCCGGGGATTGAACGTGTGGTGTTGTGCATGCAAAGCCACTGAGGTTACAGCTGTTCCCTTTAAAAACAAACTAAGATTGTAGTTCCCATGGTTCTGAAGAAAGGGCTAATTTAAACAGGAACAGAGGGACCTTCCCTGTACCACGTCAGGACCCCTGAGCCCATTGAGCTCAGTTTTGTCTTCACTGATGGGCAGAGGCTCACCTGGGTTTCAGGAGACACTCCCTCAGCCCTACCCGGAGAAGCTTTCAAGGACTGAACTTGGGATCTTTTCCATGCTCTCCCCATTGAGCTATGATGGCTCCCTCTCTTCTCCTCCCCTCCTCCTATGCAGGAGGCCTATCTCGGCTTGTCATTATAATGTATATATGTCAAGGGCTTTGAGATGCATATAAAATCAGGCTCAGCATTATTAACCGGACTTAGATAAGCCATGGTTCCCCTTCCTTCCCTCCTCTGAGGCTCGCTTTAAAGCAGCAAAGCGGACAGGAGCCACCCGCTTTGCTGCTTTAAATAGTTTAGTACAACATTTGATTCAGAATTTTTTTTTCATGTTTTCCTCCTCTAAAAACTAGGTGCGCCCTATGGTCAGGTGCACCCTATGGAGCGAAAAATATGGTAAGCCTCTTTCCACGACTCTGGTGCCTTTCTCCCTTCCAATATTTCATTGCAGACTTCCTTCAATGGTTGTATTAACCATTCTTTCAAAGATCTGTAATATCTTGAAGTCAAACCATCTGGTCCTGGAGATTTACCTAATTGCGTATTCTGGATGGCCCCTTCCACCTCCTGATCCGTTATTTTACAATTCAACATTAGCTGTTTTTCCTGAGAGATTTTGTGTAATCCATTTATTTTCAAAAATCGATCAATGTCCATTTCTTTCTGCTTCTCCTGTGTATAAAGTTGTTTGAAATACCTCTGAAAACACTTCCTGATCTCCACTGGGTTCTGTATATTCTTTCCTTCCACTTCCAAATTCGTAATAGTATTGAGTTTTTGTCTTTTTTTTCATTTGCCAGGCCAACAATTTTCCACACTTATTTGCCGATTCAAATGTCTTTTTCCTCATCTGTTTAATCTTCCATTCTATTTCCTGATTCATCAGCTTCGCATATTGTACTTGATATAACTTTATCTCTTTCAGAATCTCCTGTGACTTTGGTTTTGCTCTCAGTTTCTTCTCTCCTTCCTTTATCTTTCCCAGGATTTTATCCTTTTTTTCATTCTGAGTTCTTTTCTTAATTGCATTCTGTTGTATTAGGAATCCTCTCATAACCGCTTTGCTTGCGTCCCAAATTGCTCTTTTTTCCACTGTTGTATTCATGTTTATCTCAAAATAGTCTCTTAGAGTTTTTTGGGCCTTCTTGGTCACCTCTTCATTCTTAAACAGAGTGTCGTTCATCCTCCATCTAAAGGAACCAATTGGCGTCAATTTCATTTCCATCTTCACCGCATTATGGTCAGAACAAGTTTTGGGGCAAATCTCCACTTTGCTGATCTTCGGAGCCAATCCCCTGGTTACCCAGATTTGGTCAATTCTTGTCCATGTTATTTTAGCCTCAGAGAAGAAAGTTCCCTCTCTTCCCAGAGGGTTCTTCATTCTCCAAATGTCAACTAAGTCCATATTTTCAGTCATGTCAAAAAAAGTTTTTGGTAGTCTACCATCATTGGTGACTACCTGTCTCTGTGCCTTATCCATATTTGTAGACACCACTCCATTCATATCTCCCATCAAGATCATATTATAGTCCATGTAATCCATCAGAGTCTCATGTAACTTCTTAAAGAATTCCGATTTTCCTTCATTTGGTGCATAAATACCTACAATCAAGAATTTCTCTCCTTGTGATTGAATTTCAATTGCTACAAATCTTCCTTGATCATCTTTAAATAAGAATTTCGGTGATAGGCCTTCTGGCCTCTTCTTATAGTCAGCATGACCTTGACAGAAGACAGAACAGAACCACTTTAACCCAGCTGTACTCAGGCTGCGGGGGCTGGGTCCTTGTGCCAAAGGCCAAGCTCAGAAAGGGTGGCCCTAGGTCCCAAAAGATGATTTTCTGTGGGTATGAGCCAGGGACCAAGGGGTGGAGATTTGCCTATCCAACAGGCAATCAGTCCAGGATTCTGCTCAGCAGCAGTGCTGAGTTCTGTGAGTAGAATGGATGGACACGCATACATGGGAACCCTGATGTTCTTTCAGAGAGTCTGCAAGACTCTGCTGATGAGGAAGAGGTAGAGGTTGAACCTGCTGCTGAGGCACAGAGTCCTGACCCAGAGCAGGAAAAGGGAAGAACTTCTCCTAAAGCTGTGAAGCTTGAACAGAGAAGTGCTCCTTCCTCACCCACAGGTTCAGCTGAGAAGTCTAAACGGCGCAGTAAGTCAGAGGGGGAGCTCTCTGAGGCCAAGGACGTTCTAGCTGGTCCTAGTGGGTCTGAGGGGGTACCTGAAACTGGGTTGAGACGTTCAGCTCGCACAACAAAAGGTAAACCGCCTGACAGGTTTGCAGTCAGAAGTGTGTGGGTTGGCATGGCACAGTGTGAACCTGAGAGTTTTGAGGATGTTCAGAAACTGCCTCAGGAAGAAGCCAGGAAATGGCATGAGGCAATGCAGAAGGAGATGAGCTCAATGGAGTCTCTAGGTGTGTTCTCCCTCACAACGTTGCCAGTGGGGAAACAGGCCGTGAGCAGCCGCTGGGTTTACCGTCTTAAACCCACAGCAGCAGGGAACCACAGTACAAGGATAGGCTAGTAGCCAGAGGGTTCACGCAGCAAAAGGGGCTGCATTATACTGAGGTATATGCTCCTACTTCCAGAAGTGAAACTCTGCACACGCTCTTAGCGATTGCTGCACAGAGTTTTTCAGGTGAATGACTTTGATGTGGATGTGGCCTATTTGAACTCGGAGCTCCAGGAGGATCTGTACATGCTTCCTCCTTCAGCGTTTGAGGGCAATGAGCCGAATACTGTATGGAAGTTTCACAAGTCCATTTATGGCTTAAAGCCTTAGAGAAGCTAGGTTTCAAGAAGAGTCTGAATGAAGCCTTAGAGAAGCTAGGTTTCAAGAAGAGTCTTGCTGACAGCTGCCTGTACCTTAAAGGGTCAGGAGAGTCACAGGAAATGGTGTTGATCTTTGTTGATGACATCATTCACATCTCGGGGCAAACAAACAGGTGCAGAAGTTTGCCAAAGAGCTTGGAAAACGGTTTCAGCTCAAGAACCTGGGTGCAGTAAGGATCTACTTAGGTGTTCAGATAGACAGGACTGAAGATGGAAGCTTCTTGCTCAGTCAGAAAGGCAAGATTGAGCAGGGGTTAGGGCACCTATGGAGACAAGCTACGTGAAAGACAGTCGGCTAGCAGAACACGTTGACTTCGAGAACGCTGAGCTCTTCCAGTCAGCTCTGGTAGTCTGTTGTATCTGTCCCAATGGAGCAGGCCAGACATTGCTTTTGCTACCAATCTGCTCAGTAGGGAAGCATCAAAGCCCAGTGTAAATGCCTGGCATGGTATCAAGCGGGTGCTGCGTTACCTGCAGGATACCAAGGACTTCAGTCTCAAGCTGTCAGCTGCAGGTGAGACGGCGCTTACTTGCTGGGCAGATAGCGGCGGGGCGAATCTGTGCAGGGAACTGGAATTGTGCAGGGAACTGGAGTTCTATAGATGCCTGGTGCAAGAGATCTATGGGGATTGTTGCCTGCCCATCACTGTTTGGGAAGACAATCAACCCTGTCTGAAGTTGGCAGAATCTGGGCAGTTGAAGGCCAGAACCAAGCATCTAGACATACGTTTCCAGAATGCGTGTCAAAGTGTCAATCCTATTGAAAGCAATCCTATCGAAACAACACAGCAATTAAGAGGAAGGAAAGAACAGAGCATTGTGTAGCAGATCATATTTCTGCTGTCTCAGAAGAGGACATTTCCTTTCTCTTTTAGGGTCCAGTGTGCTTTGAAGAGGTCGCTGTTTGTTTCACGGACGAGGAGTGGGCATTGCTGGATCCTGACCAGAGAGCTCTGCATAAGGACGTCATGGAGGAGAATGGTGGGATCGTGGCCTCTCTTGGTAAGGCTCCCTGTGGGATTGTCCTATCTGCCTGGAAATTCAAAAAATACCTCTATGTAACAAACCTCATACATTTCCACATAGCTCAACAGCGCCCAATACAACACCTGGGAACCTAACACTCCCACAATAAACCTTGAACAGCAAATTCCAGTTTTTTCTGTGAACCATCTTCCTCCAGTTCTGCCTTTTTATACCACGGTTGGGTGTCTGAACTGCCCAGGCATCTTAAATGTCAACTTCAGTGTTGGTATCTGAAGAAGTGAGCATGCAATGAAAGCTCATACTAATAACAAACTCAGTTGGTCTCTAAGGTGCTACTGGAAGGAATTTTTTTTATTTAGCTTCAGAGTTGTGCGGAAAGATAAGTAGCTTCTGTCAAGTTTTCTGTTTTTGTTTTTGCTGCTGTCAGTCTTGGGTTGACCAGAGAGACGACTGACATTGGAGATGGAGGGGATGCCATGACTGGGCCAAACAAAATCCATCCCAGAGAAGAGCCAGGCTTATTGAATCTCAGGTAGTAGTAGCAGTAATAATAATAATAATAATAATAATAATAATAGTAATTTTTATTTTTACTTTGCCCATCTGGCTGGGTTGCCCCAGCTGCTCTGGGCGGCTTCCAACACTTATATAAACCAGAAACATTAATCATAACAATCTGTCCCCATATAAAAAGTACATTAACTTTAAAATGAACAACTTACACTAGTGGCCAAAATTGTGGAAACCTTTTGGAGAAAGTGTATTTCAGAGCTTTGATACCTCATGACACCACTTTTTTGGGAGTAATAGCATAAAACTATATATCAATGGAAAAATAATTTAATGAAGAATGTAATGATTTTCTTCTGTCATGCAGGCACAGTCTCTCATTCTTCGATCATCACTTGCTGTTGTGCACCTTTTCCTGCCTTTACCAGTCTGATTTTGGAGTGACTGAGTCTCTTATACCTCTTCAAAAATATAGACCAGCTTTGGTTAAGTTTTCCTTAATCTTTCTTCTAATTTCTTCATACCTGTAGCCTTGTTCACTTAATAGTACGATTTTACATCTCTTTCTGGCTAACTACCAACCAAATTGATAGCATTCCCATAATACACTGACAAAAGTCAACCTAAGCAAGTTGTGCTTCCCTTTTCTGGTCATATGTCTATAACCTTTGATAGAATACAGATAATTGAACAAATTTTGTTGCACTACATTCTTGATTAAATTATATTTCCATTGCTATATAATATTATGGTATTACAGTCATACCTCGGGTTACAGTCATTTAAGGTTGCTTGTTTTCGGGTTGCGCACTGAGCCGAACCTGGAAGTACCGGAATGGGTTACTTCCAGGTTTCAGTGCTCGCACATGCGCAGAACCACCAAATTACGACCCACGCATGCGCAGATGCAACGCTGCAGGTTGCGAACGCTGCGAGTTGTGAACATGTCTCCCACACAGATCATGTTTGCAACCCGAGCATCCACTGTACTCCAAAAGAAGTAGTGTTATGAGCCATCAAACATCTGAAATGCACTTTTTTCTAAAAGGCTTTCACAATTTTGTTGTTGTTGTTTAGTCGTTTAGTCGTGTCCGACTCTTCGTGACCCCATGGACCAGAGCACGCCAGGCACCCCTGTCTTCCACTGCCTCCCGCAGCTTGGTCACAATTTTACCACTACAGTATATCAAAAAAAGCAACATTCAACAACCCATCAGAATCTAATAAGAAATATGTTGGTTAATGACAAGCCACAAAGGTAATGAACACACACCCAACTCCCTTCAGTTCTTCTTCATTTGTTCCTGAGGCTCGAATCCCTTTTTGTCTCCATTGCAGATTGTGATGAATTGGAAATCGAGAACAAAGGTGAACACGACAAAATCCCCAGAGTGGAGAAGCCATGCAAAAATTTGGAGTGTGGAGACAGCTGCACTCAGAGCTCCAATCTCACTAAGCATCAGAGAATTCATACAGCAGACAAACCCTATCAGTGCATGGAATGTGGAAAGAGCTTCAGGAAGAGCTCAGATCTCACTAAGCACCAGAGAATTCATACAGGGGAGAAACCCTATCAGTGTGTGGAATGTGGAAAGAGCTTCAATAAGAACTCCAATCTCACTTCCCATCAGAGAATTCATACAGGGGAGAAACCCTATCAGTGTGGGGAATGTGGAAAGAGCTTCAGTCGGAGCTCTGCTGTCACTAAGCATCAGAAACTTCATACAGGGGAGAAACCCTATCAGTGCATGGAATGTGGGAAGAGCTTCAATAAGAACTCCCATCTCACTTCCCATCAGAGAATTCATACAGCGGAGAAACCCTATCAGTATGGGGAATGTGGAAAGAGCTTCAGTCACAGCTCTGCTGTCACTAAGCATCAGAAACTTCATACAGGGGAGAAACCCTATCAGTGCATGGAATGTGGAAAGAGCTTTAATAAGAACTCCCATCTCACTTCCCATCAGAGAATTCATACAGGGGAGAAACCCTATCAGTGTGGGGAATGTGGGAAGAGCTTCAGTATGAGCTGCCGTCTCACTTCTCATCAAAGAATTCATACAGGGGAGAAACCCTATCAGTGTGGGGAATGTGGAAAGAGCTTCAGTCAGAGCTCCCATCTCACTAACCATCAGAGAATTCATACAGGGGAGAAACCCTATCAGTGTGGGGAATGTGGAAAGAGCTTCAGTCGGAGCTCCTCTCTCACTTCCCATCAAAGAATTCATACAGGGGAGAAACCCTATCAGTGTGGGGAATGTGGAAAGAGCTTCAGTCAGAGCTCCCATCTCACTAAGCATCAGAAACTTCATACAGTGGAGAAACCCTATCAGTGCATGGAATGTGGAAAGAGCTTCAATAAGAACTCCCATCTCACTTCCCATCAGAGAATTCATACAGGGGAGAAACCCTATCAGTGTGGGGAATGTGGAAAGAGCTTCAGTATAAGCTGCCGTCTCACTTCTCATCAAAGAATTCATACAGGGGAGAAACCCTATCAGTGTGTGGAATGTGGAAAGAGCTTCAGTCAGAGCTCCCATCTCACTAACCATCAGAGAATTCATACAGGGGAGAAACCCTATCAGTGTGGGGAATGTGGAAAGAGCTTCAGTCAGAGCTCCCATCTCACTAACCATCAGAGAATTCATACAGGGGAGAAACCCTATCAGTGTGGAGAATGTGAAAACAGCTTCAGTCACAGCTTTGCTGTCACTAAGCATCAGAAACTTCATACAGAGGAGAAACCCTATCAGTGTGGGGAATGTGGGAAGAGCGTCAGGACAAGCCCCCATCTCACTAAGCATCAGAGAAGTCATACAGGGGAGAAACCCTATCAGTGTGGGGAATGTGGAAAGAGCTTCAATCAGAGCTCCAATCTCAATTCCCATCAGAGAATTCATACAGGGGAGAAACCCTATCAGTGTGTGGAATGTGGAAAGAGCTTCAGGACGAGCTCCCATCTCACTAAGCATCAGATAATTCATACAGGGGAGAAACCCTATCAGTGCATGGAATGTGGAAAGAGCTTCAATCAGAGCTCCAATCTCACTTCCCATCATAGAATTCATACAGGGGAGAAACCCTATCAGTGTGGGGAATGTGGAAAGAGCTTCAGTCACAGCTCTGCTTTCACTAAGCATCAGAGAATTCATAAAGGGGAGAAACCCTATCAGTGTGGGGAATGTGGAAAGAGCTTCAGTCAGAGAAGCCATCTCACTTCCCATCAAAGAATTCATACAGGGGAGAAACCCTTCATTCTATAGCTTTAGGAGCCTTGTTAATGCGCACCTTTTTAACCAGGCCTTTGGCTGATTAACATCTAAGGCCCTTTTAACATGTGGTGGGGAGTTGAGTTACTGATGTGTATTTTGTGTTTTTATGTTGTGCTTTTGTATTGTAACTGTCCTGAGACATGTGGGAACAGGAGTCAACACTTAGAGGCCAAGGGGTTTTTGCCCCCCAATAGTATATTTGAGGGGGCCACCCCCCCAGTTGATAGGCATTGCCATTCCAATGCCCTTTATGCATCATGTGTTTGATTGTGCAAGGCAGGCCTTACCTGGCCCCTTCCTCCAATCTTTTATTCAAGTTGGCACCACTGGGTCGGGTGGTAGACAAATTAAATAAATACATAAATCACCTTCCTTTGCACATGTTTCAGCCTGTCAATATCCTTATTTTTTTATCATTTTTAATATTTATGTGCTTTCATCTGAAGATTTCACAACATAAACATACAAGATAAAAGCATGGCTTTCTCAAAAACAAGAAAAGCCAGAGAAATCTCTCCTCCCCTTTTTCTGGATGGAGTTAAAAACTTTGTTGATCAGGGAACAGCTGTGGAAATAATGCATCTTGATTTCAGTAAGGCTTTTGACGAAGTCCCCCATAATATTTTTGCCTTTAAGCTTCTAAAATGTGGGCTGAATGAGGAAACTGTTAGGTGGATTTGAGTAACCGAACCCAAATTGTCCTCCTCCATGGTTCCTCATCATCCTGGGGAAAAGTGACAAGAGGGGTGCTGCAGGGTTCTGTCCTGGGCCCGTTGTTGTTCAACGTCTTTAAAAATGACTTGGATGAAGGAACTGAGGGGATGCCCATCACATTTGCGGAGGACACCAAATGGGGAGCGGAGGCCAATGTGGCAGAAGGCAGAATGAAGCAACCAAACATCACCTCAACCCAATGGACTGGTGACCCCCTCCTCCTTTTCCTCTCCCCCCAAGCCATCAATACAGCTAACACGATCAATATTCCCCCCAGCCTCACACCTCCACAGAGATCCCCACCCAACACCAGTCCAGGTGACATCAAAAGACACTCCCCATTACCCAACAATCTACAACTCACTCTCAGCACCCCTCCCCATGCCTTAGTAAGTAAATTAATTCCCCTTGTTGCAAGGATTTTTAAGGTACCAGTGAGCCACTCAAATTGTGTCCCAGTATTGACAGATGCAGCAGTGGAGAAAAAGAAAGTGATATTTATTGCTGAGCAATAAGTGACCCAGTGGAATCCTTTCCAAAAGACTGGGCCCCGGGCTCCAGCGCCCTGAGGCTTTATACCTGAGTACATACATGACATAATCGATACAATCGCACACGGCAGCAAAAAGAAAACCAATGAGAGCATTCAAGCCTTGCCCCCTGATCATGTAAAGAGTTCCCTCCCAACTTCTGCTTTTTCAGTCTGAACATGCATTTAACCTTTCCCCTGATTTATGGTAAGAAGGAAGAAAAAGGAACTTCGGCCCTTACGCTCCTACGCGGCCATCTGCTATACCGGGACATTTTGCGGTTAGCATCTTCCTGTTTGAGCTTCTCGGGACCCTGTCTGGACAGGGGGGAAAGTGCCAGCACAGCAGATTTATTGCTTCCCCCTTATGTTAGCGAGACATTGAGAAGATTTAGAACCTCAAAGCCAAAGTGAGAGCATTTGGGTCAAAATTAAGGGAGAGAAGAATAACAGTGACCTCATTGTGGGAGTTTACTATAGATCCCCAAGCCAAACGGAGGACATAGATGATGCCTTCCTGGAACAGATGGCCAAGCATGCAAAAGGAAGGGAGATAGTAGTAATGGGGGACTTCAATTACCCGGATATTTGTTGGATGTCAAACTCAGCCAAGAGCATAAGGTCAAACAGATTCCTCACTGGCCTTGCAGACAACTTCATTGTCCAGAAACTGGGAGAAGCAACAAGAGGAACAGCCATTTTAGATCTGGTCCTAACCAATGTTGATGACCTGGTTAGTGGGGTAGAAGTGGAAGGATCATTAGGCGCGAGTGATCATGCTCTTCTTAAGTTTACTATACAGCGGAAAGGAGCAGCCAAGCATACTAGGACTCAATTTCTTGACTTTAAGAAAGCTGACTTCATAAAACTTAGGGAAGTGCTGGGTGAGATCCCATGGACAGTAATACTAAAAAGAAAGGGAGTTCATGATGGCTGGGAGTTTGTTAAGAGGGAGATACTAAAAGCACAACGTCAGGCAATACCAATGAGACAGAAACATGGAAGGTGCCTAAAGAAGCCAGGGTGGCTATCTAAAGAACTTTTAACTGAGTTAAGATTTAAAAAGGATGTGTACAAAAAATGGAAAAGGGGGGAAACCAGCAAAGAGGAATTCAAACAACTAGCCAGCACGTGTAGACACAAAGTCAGAAAAGCTAAAGCACAGAATGAACTCAGGCTTGCTAGAGAGGTTAAAAGCAACAAAAAAGGCTTTTATGGGTATGTCCGTAGCAAAAGGAAGAACAAAGAAACAGTGGGGTCACTCAGAGGAGAAGATGGTGAAATGCAAACAGGGGACACAGAAAGGGCTGAACTCCTCAATGCCTTCTTTGCCTCAGTCTTCTCCGATAAAGAAAACAATGCCCGACCTGAAGAATTTGGAGCAAATGATTCAGCAAAGGAAACACAGCCCAGAATAACTAAGGAGATAGTACAAGAATACTTGGCTAGTTTAGATGTATTCAAGTCTCCAGGGCCAGATGAACTGCATCCAAGAGTATTAAAAGAACTGGCAGATGTGATCTCAGAACCACTGGCAGACATCTTTGAGAATTCCTGGAGAACGGGCGAAGTCCCAGCAGACTGGAGGAGGGCAAATGTTGTCCCTATTTTCAAAAAGGGGAAAAGAGAGGACCCAAATAATTACCGCCCAGTCAGTCTGACATCAATACCAGGGAAGATTCTGGAGCAGATCATTCAGCAAACAGTCTGTGAGCACCTAGAAAGGAATGCTGTGATCACCAATAGTCAGCATGGATTTCTGAAAAATAAGTCATGTCAGACTAACCTGATCTCGTTTTTTGACAGAATTACAAGCCTGGTAGATGAAGGGAACGCAGTGGATGTAGCCTACCTTGATTTCAGCAAGGCATTTGACAAGGTGCCTCATGATATTCTTGTAAAGAAGCTGGTAAAATGCGGTCTTGACTATGCTACCACTCAGTGGATTTGTAACTGGCTGACTGACTGAACCCAAAGGGTGCTCATCAATGGTTCCTCTTCATCCTGGAGAAGAGTGACTAGTGGGGTGCCACAGGGTTCTGTCTTGGGCCCGGTCTTATTCAACATCTTTATCAACGACTTGGATGATGGACTCAAGGGCATCCTGATCAAATTTGCAGATGACACCAAATTGGGAGGGGTGGCTAACACCCCAGAGGACAGGATCACACTTCAAAACGACCTTGACAGATTAGAGAACTGGGCCAAAACAAACAAGATGAATTTTAACAGGGAGAAATGTAAAGTATTGCACTTGGGCAAAAAAAATGAGAGGCACAAATACAAGATGGGGGACACCTGGCTTGAGAGCAGTACATGTGAAAAGGATCTAGGAGTCTTGGTTGACCACAAACTTGACATGAGCCAACAGTGTGACGTGGCAGCTAAAAAAGCCAATGCAATTCTGGGCTGCATCAATAGGAGTATAGCATCTAGATCAAGGGAAGTAATAGTGCCACTGTATTCTGCTCTGGTCAGACCTCACCTGGAGTACTGTGTCCAGTTCTGGGCACCACAGTTCAAGAAGGACATTGACAAACTGGAACGTGTCCAGAGGAGGGCAACCAAAATGGTCAAAGGCCTGGAAACGATGCCTTATGAGGAACGGCTAAGGGAGCTGGGCATGTTTAGCCTGGAGAAGAGGAGGTTAAGGGGTGATATGATAGCCATGTTCAAATATATAAAAGGATGTCACATAGAGGAGGGAGAAAGGTTGTTTTCTGCTGCTCCAGAGAAGCGGACACGGAGCAATGGATCCAAACTACAAGAAAGAAGATTCCACCTAAACATTAGGAAGAACTTCCTGACAGTAAGAGCTGTTTGACAGTGGAATTTGCTGCCAAGGAGTGTGGTGGAGTCTCCTTCTTTGGAGGTCTTTAAGCAGAGGCTTGACAACCATATGTCAGGAGTGCTTTGATGGTGTTTCCTGCTTGGCAGGGGGTTGGACTCGATGGCCCTTGTGGTCTCTTCCAACTCTATGATTCTATGATTCTATTCTAAGAACAAGGGAAGCGAACTGGGGCAGAGTTCATTTCGGATTCTTCCGATCTAAGCAATTTGCTATAAGCTTTTGCAGAAGCCGTCATGATTCAAACATGGATTATATAAAAATCATTATAAGGATATATGGTTATATGGCTAACTGATTCTATGAAAAGCATAAGGGTAAAATTCCTCCAGGTGGTCCTGCTTCACCCTAACCTCAATAAAACAATCCACAAACAGGCTAAAATCTGACAAACAAGCAGCACATCGGGGCTGCCAGAGCATATCAACACCCTCATCCCTACCCCAACTTACCAGTGATGTTAATAACATTAGCAACATTGCTTATGGACCCTATATCCAACATAGGCATCACAAAGACGGTTGGAGGATGGATGGTGGCCAACAGATTGAGGTTGAATCCTGTCAAGACAGAAGTACTGTTTTGGGGGGACAGGAGGCGGGCAGGTGTGGGGGATTCCCTGGTCCTGAATGGGGTAACTGTGCCCCTGAAGGACCAGGTGCGCAGCCTGGGAGTCATTTTGGACTCTCAGCTGTCCATGGAGGCACAGGTCAATTCTGTGTCCAGGGCAGCTGTGTACCAGCTCCATCTAGTACGCAGGCTGAGACCCTAGCTGCCCACAGACTGTCTCGCCAGAGTGGTGCATGCTCTGGGTATCTCCTGTTTGGACTACTGCAATGCGCTCTAGGTGGGGCTATCTTTGAAGCTGACCCGGAAACTACAACTAATCCAGAATGCGGCAGCTAGACTGGTGACTGGGAGCGGCCGCCAAGACCATGTAACACCGGTCTTGAAAGACCTACATTGGCTCCCAGTGCGTTTCCGAGCACAATTCGAAGTGTTGGTGCTGACCTTTAAAGCTCTAAACTGCCTCGGTCTAGTATATCTGAAGGAACGTCTCCACCCCCGTTGTTCTGCCTGGACACTGAGGTCCAGCACCGAGGGCCTTCTGGCGGTTCCCTCGCTGCGAGAAGCCCAGTTACAGGGAACCAGGCAGAGGGCCTTCTCGGTAGTGGCGCCCGCCCTGTGGAACGCCCTCCCACCAAATGTCAAAGAGAACAACAACTACCAGACTTTTAGAAGACATCTGAAGTCAGCCCTGTTTAGGGAAGCTTTTAATGTTTGATGCATTATGATATTTTAATACTTTGTTGGAAGCCGCCCAAAGTGGCTGGGGAAGCCCAGCCAGATGGGCGGGGTATAAATAATAAATTATTATTATTATTAAGACACTTAACACCGTTTCACTGACCACTTCCTATCGCAAACAACAGGGAGGATGGCCTGACTTTGCAGGGCAGAGCTTGCAGGGCAGCAGTTGAAGAAGGAGCAAACTGGGTTTTCGTGTGTGTGTGTGTGTGTGTGTGTGTTTCTTTGTGGCTGATTAGCTGCTCTCCCTGTGCAGTTTGATCCATCTTTTAGATTCAGGGGAGGTAGTCTCAAACGTTTGTTGGGGGAGACCTAGGTTTTTTGGGGGGGGAGTTATTTGTCCTGTCTTCATGCTTTTTATGATGGAGGACTGCTGTAACCACCCCCAACGACACGTTCTCAAGATGGAGGGGAAGGGAACAGCTGCAGTCGCCTGCGGTTCCTGCGCAATGTTTGCCATCTTGCCAAAGGTTGCAGGCAGCTTTACCTGCAGCAATTGCATGTTGATTGCCCTCTTAAAAGACAAAGTCCAGCAACTGGAGGAACGTGTAGCTACCCTCCAAAGAATTAGAGAGCTGGAGCTCTTCTTGGAAGCAACAGAGCACACCGTCTCCACCAAGGAGGAGACAGGGGACTCCCCTGTGAAGGAGGCTAGTTCACCAACACAGGAGCCAGATATATGGAGAAACGTGACTCAAAGAAGTAGGAGGCCCAGGGTTCGCTCTGATCGTTTAGAAATACACAATAACTTTGAGGTCCTCTCCCCTAGCAGGGGAGACGAAGAGCAGACTCCATTTGAGGATCTCTCCCTCATTACAGTCGATCAGGTATATGAAGATGAGCAGCAAAGTCAGTCCTCAGGGAATGTGCAGGCGACCTTGGAACGGACAGCTCACGCAAGAACCCAGACCAGACCTAAGAGGAGGCGTGTAGTGGTGATAGGGGATTCCCTACTGAGGGGAACAGAAGCAGTGATCTGTGGGCCTGACAAGATGTCTCGGGAAGTGTGCTGTCTCCCTGGGGCTAAGATCCAAGATGTAACTGAACAACTGCAAGGAATCATAAAACCCACTGACTCCCCAGAGGACAGGATCACACTTCAAAACGACCTTGACAGATTAGAGAACTGGGCCAAAACAAACAAGATGAATTTTAACAGGGAGAAATGTAAAGTATTGCACTTGGGCAAAAAAAATGAGAGGCACAAATACAAGATGGGGGACACCTGGCTTGAGAGCAGTACATGTGAAAAGGATCTAGGAGTCTTGGTTGACCACAAACTTGACATGAGCCAACAGTGTGACGCGGCAGCTAAAAAAGCCAATGCAATTCTGGGCTGCATCAATAGGAGTATAGCATCTAGATCAAGGGAAGTAATAGTGCCACTGTATTCTGCTCTGGTCAGACCTCACCTGGAGTACTGTGTCCAGTTCTGGGCACCACAGTTCAAGAAGGACACTGACAAACTGGAACGTGTCCAGAGGAGGGCAACCAAAATGGTCAAAGGCCTGGAAACGATGCCTTCTGAGGAACGGCTAAGGGAGCTGGGCATGTTTAGCCTGGAGAAGAGGAGGTTAAGGGGTGATATGATAGCCATGTTCAAATATATAAAAGGATGTCACATAGAGGAGGGAGAAAGGTTGTTTTCTGCTGCTCCAGAGAAGCGGACACGGAGCAATGGATCCAAACTACAAGAAAGAAGATTCCACCTAAACATTAGGAAGAACTTCCTGACAGTAAGAGCTGTTCGACAGTGGAATTTGCTGCCAAGGAGTGTGGTGGAGTCTCCTTCTTTGGAGGTCTTTAAGCAGAGGCTTGACAACCATATGTCAGGACTGCTCTGATGGTGTTTCCTGCTTGGCAGGGGGTTGGACTCGATGGCCCTTGTGGTCTCTTCCAACTCTATGATTCTATGATTCTATGATTCTATGACCTTGAACAAAGAACTCCATGCCAGCTGAGACCTAGGACCAACTGGCTAAATGCCAGATGGCCCATGATACCCCAAATAAACACCTATATGACTACATAGGGGATACTTTCTGCAACCCACCCCCCACTCTTTAACCCAAATCTAATTTTAACCTCTAGGTCAGCGCAATTTCACTGGTTTGATGGACAATACAAGGTGAGAGACACAGGGCAACCCAAACTGGCTGGCATGGAATCACTCTATATAGTAGATAAGCAAGATGGCTAGCTTAAAAGCAATTACATTAAATGTGAGGGGGTTGGGAAATCCCATCAAAAGAAAATGCATCACCTTGTATGTAAACACCATGAAACCACACATCGCCTTCCTACAATAAATACACAACCCTCCCAAACTCCTGAGCGATCCCTGCTTCAGTCAACAATGAGTTGCACCTGGCTCAGCGAAGTCCTGTGGAGTAGCCATAATACTCAGTAGAGACCTGAACTTCAAAGCCGCAACAGTCCTCAAAGACAAAAGAGGCAGACTCATTTTTGCTAAAGGGACACTAGATGGCAAAACTAAACTGACAATTGGCTCCATATATGCCCCAGACTTGAAACAGCTAGAGTTCATCCAAAAAACATTAAACAAGTTCCTCTCCTCCGAAGGGGAAGCAATTCCGGGGGGGTGACCTCAACCTAAGTATGAAAAGTATATCCCTGAAAGACACCCCCCTACAACCCCATGGGCAACCTTCCTCCGAAGGAAACCCCAACAATTAGGAACTCTTACAATTTGCTAAAAATGCTAAAAACAGGGGTCTCTGACATTTGGGGTGAAGAAAACCCAGGAGACACCAGCCACACATTCTTGTCTGGGCGCTATGGCACAGTGTCCACCTGGACAGCATTCTGCTCACACAAGGTCGGATCCCCTCAGTAGAATCAATCAACGTAGGTAACATTAAAATCACAGATCACGCCCCAGTAGAAGTTACCCTCAAAATAGGAGGGGGGACACAAGCCACCCCATCATGGTCCTTCAGTCCCATCCTAACCACAAATAAACAGAGAGAGTCTCACAAAACTCTCCAAAACTACTTCAAGGAAAACAATGTAGACAGCAAACAACCCCTCTCCTATGGGATGCAATGAAAGCGGTCACCAGAGGAGCTTGTATAAAAGAGAAAGCATCCCTTAAAAAACAAACCTCCTTAAAAGTTAGCAAGATAGAACAAGACATCACGGCCCTCTCATCATGCTACAAACAAACAGGATCTAAAAAAGTCCTTAATGTTGTGATATGGATGCAAAGCAGCTGCAAACTGCTAGCTTGAAAACAAAACATGATGGGAATGTTGGGACTGTCCATGGGAAACAGAGGGACAGTCAGTTCACAGGGCAATGCACCGGAATAAGCTCAGAGTGTAATATGAGCTCTTCCTCTTGCTCTTGTACAGGAAGTACAGGAAGTCTTTGTCACTTGTTTTCCGATGCTTGAAGAGAGCAGACATGATTTCTGTTATGCTGAAGAGTCAGAAATAAAGCAATGTAAATGGATGTTTCTGACCATCTCTTTCCCCTACGGGGGGGGGGCAGGAAAGAGTGGGTGTGCTCTTCCCACGCTGGGGAGGGTCGCCTATCAAGATCTGCCTGGACTGCCGGGACGTGGGCAGCCAGAGTAGATCATCGGAACTCAAGCCGGGGGCCTGGGAGAGTTGCCAGCTTCTCCCGATAGAGGCTTGAATTCCAACATCTGGTAGCACGGAGCTGATGGTTTTGCTACATGAAAGTAGCTAAGAGGTCGATGGATCGTATTCATCCTCTGCAAGGAGATAAAGGAAGATATGGTAGCGAGCGGATGGAAGCTACAAGGACGGCTGAGCACCGGTGGAGGCGTTTTTACTGATAAGCTACGAGCAACGGAACCCCTAAAGGTATGCTGAATGTTTGATGGCTAAAATAGTGAACGCAGATTGATTCTTCTCTGGTTCACAGAAGCTGCTTTTGGATAAACCAGCACTGAGAGAGAGCCACATTCTTCACATTCCTTAGGACTGATAAGCTCTGCTACTGCAATCTGCCAAGTCCAGTTGCTAAGCAACGAGACGTGAATACTTTTCAGCTACTTCTGAGCTAGTTAGCCTTGAAAAGTAAAGAGGAAAATTACAAGCCAACGCGGAAGTGAGGCTGGGGCTATGAGAGGCTGGAAAAACACTGGTGGTTTGTCTGTTATCTCACTGCTCTTGGAGGGACTTTCCAAAGCAGCCTGTGCTTTAGCTGCCAGGTGCAAGGCAGTAAACAACCAATAGACTTTTGGATTTTACCAGTGTGTGACTGAGAGCTGAGGCTTGGATTCACAATGGATGCCAAGAAGGGGGGAGGCTTACCTTACCCACCTCCACTGACTAATGACAACTATTCCTCATGGTCTGTAAAGATGAAAGCCCTGCTTCAGAATCAGAGGATTTTTGGGGTGATTGATAATCCCATCCCTGCTGCACCTACGCAAGAGTGGAATTCACAGAATGTGAGAGCCAGGACGGCTATTATTCTGTGTGTCTCAGATGAGCAACTTGTTCATATTGGAGATGAGGAACACGCACGTGAAATTTGGTTAATATTGCAGAGAATCCACCAAAGAGATGCTGGTGGTACAGCGTTGCTGCATTTTGAAAAGCTGACAAATATGAGGCTAGCACCTGATGCAGATGGGCAAGCGCATTTGACAGAGATGAAATTCTTATGCCAGCAGATGGTGCAACACAATTTCCCTCTACAGGAAGAGATATTCTGTTTTATGATTATTAACAGCCTAAGTCAGACTTACAAAACCGTTGCAAGTCAACTGGGTTTTCTACCTGCCGCCGATCTTACCGTGGAGAGAATTTGTTCCGTGGTTCTCAATGAGAGAGACCGCCTTGCTGCAATAGATGTCGCTGACAGGGGGAGCGAAGCTCGGAGATCTAGCGCCCCACTGCTATTGCTAGTGAAGAACAGGCTGTAGCTTTGAACGTTGTCCGTTGCTACAATTGTGGACAGACTGGGCATCTTCAGCGCAACTGTAAGAAGCCATGTCAGCAGAAAGGAGCTAAGGGGAGCTCTGCAAAGCCTGAGGCGTCAGGCAAAAGTCGTACCAAGTCCCAGGTGAAACCTGCAAAGGCATTGCTCTCAACAAAAGCCGCATTTTCAGTGGAAAATGCTTTTGTTATTGACACTGGAGCAACGCAACACATGACATCGCGCCAATAACTGTTTTCTACGTTTGAGAAGCAAAGCTTCACTGTGAAACAGGCCAACGGTCAGGAGATCCAGGTGACCGGATTCGGAACTGTTTATCTGGAGAGTCTGAACTTGACAATTAACAATGTGTATTTGGTTCCTGATTTGAAGTTCAATCTGTTGAGTGTTTCGCAGATCACAAAGAAAGGACTGGTCTTGTCCTATGATAAGGAGAGCTGCAAAATCTTCAAAGATGGAGAGCTGTATCTTTCTGCCAGAGAGAAAGATGGACTATATCTATTGACATTTGAGGAATCTGATTATAATATGTCTATTGCATGTGATTCTAACATGATTTCTCTTGCAGGTGTGTCGAAAAACGTCCAGAAGGCGACGAAAGTAACCTGTGCATTTCAGCGGGTGTATGTTGATGTGATTGGTCCTCTAGCACCATCTAGAGGCAATGCAAGATACTATCTTGTGTGTGTTGATAATTTCTCTCATTATGTGTGGATATTGCAGAGTCCAAAGGAAGCCTTAACAAGGTTTAAAGAGTTTTGTGATAGAGTTAAAAGTGTTCATGATGCTAACATTGATTATCTTTTCACAGATGAAAAGCCAGTTTTTCTTTTTCAGAATTTTCAGGATTTCCTGGAAAAGCAAGGGATACAACATAAAGTTGCTGTTTCTGAAGGTGCATGGAACAAAAGTGTTTGTGTAAAAGTGAACAAAGAATTGCAAAATGGTATGAAGGCGCAATTGCTGAGTTCACATTTGCCACATGAGTTTTGGGCTGAATCTTTATTGTGTTATTGTTACTCTTGGTTGAGAAAGGTTTCAGAAGATATGGAATGTTCTCCTTTTGAAAGGTTATTCCACAGAAAACCTTCTGTAGCCCATTTTAAGGTTTTTGGGTCTCATGTGAAGACTGAAGCTCCAGGTGGAGTAAAGAATGCCAGAGGCATTTTTGTGGGTTATGAAAAGGGTCTCTACAGAGTAATTTTGTCTGAATCTGGTCAGGTGATTCTCACAAAATTTCTAGAGAGTGCTCCTGAACAGGAGAGAGTAATTGTTCACACATTTCCCACTGAGGACAATTCAGATGATGATTCTGATTTTTATGATTACAGTGGTACTGAAAGTGACACAGATAGCTCAAAGAGCTCTGTTGACACAGTGATTGAGAGGAAATCTTACAAAATGTCTAGACCTTCACAGGTTAAAGATGAACCACTGTTTACAATTGGAACTGGTTCTCCAAAGAGTCCTGAGAATGAACCAGTAAGCAAAGAGGATCAGCACCTCATACGCAGGTCTGAGAGTATTACAAAGGGTGTACCACCCAAGAGGTATTCTAAAGAGTTTGCTAACTCAGCTGTTGCATGTGTTCCTATTGTTGACAACTCAAGACAGGTTAAAGGTGTGTCTAAGTCGGAGACAAAGACACAACAGGGAGTTGCTAAGCGTAACACTACATTCCCTAGCCAATGTAGTGCAAATGCACTCATTCCTTGGAAGTCAGACAACCAGAGAGGTACACTGGTGAAACCAGTGGCGGGTAGTTCCAAGGGTGGAACTGAAACAACAGGGGATTGTTATATGTACAACAACTGTTTGTTTTCTTCTCTGGATCAAGCTTTGTTCGCAGCGCACATTGATTCATATGGGGGAGTATGTTACGATATGGATGCAATGCAGCTGCAAAGTGTTAGCTTGAAAACAAAACATGATGGGAATGTTGGGACTGTCCGTGGGAAACAGAGGGACAGTCAGTTCACAGGGCAATGCACCGGAATAAGCTCAGAGTGTAATATGAGCTCTTCCTCTTACTCTTGTACAGGAAGTACAGGAAGTCTTTGTCACTTGTTTGCCGATGCTTGAAGAGAGCAGACATGATTTCTGTTATGCTGAAGAGTCAGAAATAAAGCAATGTAAATGGATGTTTCTGACCATCTCTTTCCCCTACGGGGAGGGCAGGAAAGAGTGGGTGTGCTCTTCCCACGCTGGGGAGGGTCGCCTATCAAGATCTGCCTGGACTGCCGGGACGTGGGCAGCCAGAGTAGATCATCGGAGCTCAAGCCGGGGGCCTGGGAGAGATGCCAGCTTCTCCCGATAGAGGCTTGAATTCCAACACTTAAAGCTATAGAACAAAAACGGAGAGAACTAGATTCCCTAGAAATCAACAAAATAATGATCAACATTCCATACTCTAAACAACACTCCTGTGAGTATGGAGGGGAAAGCTCCAGATTATTAGCAAAGAGGTGTAGGAAAAAAGGAATACATTGCATCACCAAAAAGATCCCAGCTCATCTGGGCACAAGTCCCCCGTGGGTCCGTGCGGTCAGTAAAAGAAGGAAATTCCAGCCAAGCAATTTGGAGCAAAACAGCAGCCAGTAGACTGAGATCCTTTCTTGTTGCGCAACAGGTTCAACAGCAGCGAGGGAACCCAGAGCAATGGGGCGACATTGGCTTTTAAAGCTTCCCACCATATCCCAGAATGCAGTTCGTACAGCATCATCAATACGTCATTGCTACACCACTAAAACGTCAGAAAGGGGAGGGTTACACAAGATTAACATAAGGAAAATGAGTCAGTGCAAGACCCAAGGATAGGATTAGCATAGGCAAACAAGTCTCAAGTACCCACCACCCAAAAGTACAACTGGACCCCTTGGCAAGTCTGGGGATGGGATGAGGCTTTCCAATAATCAGCTCAGCAATTGTCACCTCTGGGCACTTTCTGGAGTCCCTTTTCCAAGGGCAAAATAGCATTGGAATGGAGGAAACTGGCAAAGGACTTCATTATTATCAAAGGATGGAGGTGTATAATTTGGATAAAAAAATTGGCTTCCAGATGGAAAAATCAAAGTTGGAAACAGAATTGTTAGACCCTAAAGTTAAAGTTCGTGTGCTTGCACACGAAAGCTCATACCAAGAACTAACTTAGTTGGTCTTAAAGGTGCTACTGGAAGGATTTTTTTTATTTTGCCTAAAGTTAAGAATTTGTCAAGAATGTATAACTTGCTGTTGAAATGGAATACTCAAGATGAAATGGTGAAATCTGCTATGATTAAATGGGCACAAGATGTTGGACATAATATTATGATGGCTGACTGGGAACAGTTATGGACCACTGGTATGAAGTTTATGGCATGCAATGCCTTGAAAGAGAATTTAATGAAAATGATTTATAGGTGGTACATAACACCAGTCAAGCTTCCAAAAATCTATCATTTGCCCGATAATAAATGTTGGAAATGTAATGAAACTGAAGGTACATTCTTTCACCTTTGGTGGACGTGCCCAAAGATTAAGGCATTCTGGGAGATATCTATAATGAAATGAAAAAGGTATATAAATATACCTTCCTGAAGAAACCAGAGGCCTTTCTCCTGGGCATAGTCGGCCAATTGGTGCCAAAGAAAGATAGAACTTTCTTTATGTACGCTACAACAGCAGCAAGAATACTCAACGGGAAGTACTGGAAGACACAAGAACTGCCCACCCGAGAAGAATGGCAGATGAAAGTGATGGACTATATGGAACTGGCGGAAATGACTGGCAGAATTCGAGACCAGGGAGAAGAGTCGGTGGAAGAAGATTGGAAAAAATTTAAAGTATACTTACAGAAACATTGTAAAATTAATGAGTGTTAGAAGGATGCGGGAATGAATTAACATGGTTTTAGTAGAAATGCAACAAAGAATTAAGTAAAAGTTGATTGATAATGGGTTAAATTGAAAAAATCTAAGGTTAGATTGTTAAAACTATAGAATCAAAATTGAGAAAGATGGGAAGAACTTGCTGAAATAGTGAACTGAACTAGAATACAAAAAAAGGGAGGTGTGAGGAGGTCGATGAAATAAGTTAAGGAAAGGTAAAGACATGGAATATTGGATGTGTTTTTTAGCTTCTTTTTTGTCTGTTTTTTTGCTGTATTATTGTATGGCTTTTATATGTTTTATATGTTTTGTTATTTTTTTTCTACTTTATTGTTATTTCTTTTTTTCTTCTTTCTTCTGTAATCTTTAAACTTTTAATAAATATCATTTAAAAAAAAAAGAAAGAAACTGGCAAAGGCGTTGATTTGATATGATTTATAAAGTGAGATATCTTCCCTGAGCTGTCAAGGCAAAAGGATGCATTCAGGTATAATATTTGTAACATTTAACAATTTAAAGGTGCGCCCCCCCCCGTCATTTCTGTAACAGCTCCCACTTTGGAGATAAATTTGCTTAGGTTCCGTAGGAATCGCAAATATTTTCTCCACATTTCACTACAGTTCACACATAGACATATTTCCCACCCCCCTTTGGTCCTGTATGTTATATAGGTAAAGGTAAAGGAACCCCTGACCATTAGGTCCAGTCGTGGCCGACTCTGGGGTTGCGGCGCTCATCTCGCTTTATTGGCCGAGGGAGCTGGTGCACAGCTTTCGGGTCATGTGGCCAGCAGGACTAAGCCGCTTCTGGCGAACCAGAGCAGCGCACGGAAACGCCGTTTACCTTCCCGCCAGAGCGGTACCTATTTATCTACTTGAACTTTGACGTGCTTTTGAACTGCTAGGTTGGCAGGAGCAGGAACCGAGCAACGGGAGCTCACCCCGTCGCGGGGATTCTAACGGCCGACCTTCTGATCGGCAAGTCCTAGGCCCTGTGGTTTAACCCACAGCGCCACCCGAGTCCCTGAGATAGTTATTAGGTCCATAGATTACCATCTCGCATATATTCAACACATAAAACAGCGGCAATTTGTAGTTGACAAAGGAGAGCTGGAGACAGAAAGGGCCCCATTCCCTTCCAGAGCTGAGGGCTGCATCCAAGCTCCATCCGGCCCTGGGGGGCCCTCTTCCTCTGGGCCCCCAGCAGCCTTGGCCTCAGGC